>NW_027468837.1:27114289-27356789 GCF_046254945.1 Alosa pseudoharengus
GTGTGCATGTACGTTTGTGTGTGTGTGTGTGTGTGTGTGTGTGTGTGTGTGTGTGTGTGTATGTGTGTGTGTGTGTATCAGCATGTGCATACTGTATGTGTACTTTACTGCCAGAGTGCTACGCCTAGAGAGGTATGCAACAGTGTTGGGAAAAGTGGGTTTAGCATGAGTGGAATGGAGTGTGTGCATCAAGTATGTGCACGTGTGTGTGTGTGTGTGTGTGTGTGTGTGTGTGCGCGTGCCATGCGTACAGGACTACAGGACTAGGCCACTGTGGCTCAAGAGGGCTGTAGAGCAGAGGGGGTGGTAGCAGTAGAGGGGGGCGGGGGGGTTGTGTGGAGGGTGGGGGGGGTTTTGGCTGTGCTCTAACTCCATAGGGATAAGCCTCTTACAGGAGGGAGCGAGGGAAGAGAGAGAGAGAGAAGAAGAGAGTGAGCGAGACAGGGAGGAGAGCGAGAGGAAGAGAGAGATAGAGTGAGAGGAAGAGATAGGAGAGAAGGAGAGATAGAGGTGGAGAAGAGAGGGAGAGATAGAGAGTAGTAGAGAGAGTTATTACCCTGCACTGAGGGATGACCCCCTTTCATTCAGCCAGTCAACCAGCCCAGCATGGCCACCCTCACACACACTGCTCTCTCCTCACACACACACTCCTTTCTCCTCACACACACACTGCTCTCTCCTCACGCACACACTCCTCTCTCCTCACACACACACTCCTCTCTCCTCACGCACACATTCCTTTCTCCTCACACGCACTGCTCTCTACTCACACACACTGTTCTCTCCTTACACATACACTCCTTTCTCCTCACACACACTATTCTCCTCAGTTCTCACTCACCTCACTAAGTAGAGGTGATTGGACCAGACAGGATGGTGTAATTCATTAGACTACAGTCTCTCATTCACTCTTCTGCTTATCGATTTACACTCAAATCAGAGCGTCTATAATTAACACCAGTTCCTCATAGCATCTCTATGTCTTGTACAATAAACTCAAATACTACCATCAAAATGAATGAAACAAAACCCAGCAGATCGGCTGAAGTTGAAAAGTGAGACGTTCTGACATGACAGCTGATTTGCTTTTAAGCAAAGTTACACCTTTCACTTTTGTCTACGCCTACAGCCTCACCCAAATTTCAGTCCCAAACACGAGATTCTCTGTTCACATTATAATTTTTTTCCTCCAGGAGGACCAGGTGTAATCCATGTCTGGGATCCCAGCCCTCACTTCATAAAAGAGGGATGCTGGACAAACACTTCATCCAGCTACTTAAGCCCCCACCCTCAATCTCCACCCACCACCACTACCACCATCACCACCACCCACGCAGCATTCTCTTTAATCACATTACAGGCAGGCATCAAGCAATCCCATCCTCCAATGCTGCTTCTGCTGCTGCTGCTGCTGTGTTCCACTTCCATTCTTGCAAATGTGCCCATTTTCTATCATCCATAAGCTGATCAACGTGCAAATGCCAGTTGGAAAGCCCCGGCAAATCAGTCCAATTATTGATACTGCATCCAATTACATTACTAGGGCAGAGGAAATATGTGCTATCTGACCTTGTAATATCTTGTTCTCTGCTCCTGCGATGTTGCATTGTCTTCCAAGGCATTGACATGGACTTGCTCAGAGGCAAGCAGAAGGGGGGGGGGGGGATCGTATTGACTTACATATTACGAATACGACC
Organism: Alosa pseudoharengus; assembly: GCF_046254945.1. Classification (NCBI taxonomy): domain Eukaryota; kingdom Metazoa; phylum Chordata; class Actinopteri; order Clupeiformes; family Clupeidae; genus Alosa; species Alosa pseudoharengus. The sequence goes on from NW_027468837.1 coordinate 27,115,987, forward strand.
TCATTTAAAACTAGCAGACACGAGTGACTTAAGAGAGACTATTTATGAGCCATTTACCTGGCCCATTTCATCGATACATTTGGATTATTTATTTTCTCTCTCTCCATCTCTCTCTCTCTCTCTCTCTCTCTCTCTCTCTCTCACACACACACACACACTCCTTCTCTCTTTGTCTCTCGAAGCAAATTCAATCTACATAGATAGAGTGCCATGTCTGGAGGCTGACTGGTGGGGAAGACATTTTGGTGGGATGTGCAAAAAAAAAAAAAAACGAGCGCACAAGAGCGCTTCCCGAAGCAAGGAAGGCTGTGCAGGAAGTGCTGATAAAAGAGACGGCGGGACGGCGCGAGCGCAACAAAGGGAGCGGGCGAGAAATATGGGCCTGCGCCGCGCAGACAGTGCCGACTAAGCTGGAAGCCTAATCCAAGCACGTGCCGAGTGGGGGAATATAGCAGAGATGTCTCCCAGAGATTCAGCCACTCATATATCTTCACTGACGACTCCTTGCTCGCCGTGTCTGTGTGTGTGTGTGTGTGTGTGTGTGTGTGTGTGTGTGTGTGTGTGTGTGTGTGTATGTGTACGTGTGTGTGTGTGTGTGTGTGTGCGTGTGTGTGCGTGTGTGTGTGTGTGTGTGTGTGTGTACGTGTGTGTGTGTGTGTGTGTGTGTGTGTGTGTGTGTGTGTAGCGTTCACATGACTGTGTGTGTGCATATGGATATGGATAATGAGCTAGCGTCTGTGAGCACAACTGTGTGAGTGTGGGTGAGTGTGTGTCTGTGGCAATTTATCTGTACAGTCAGTGCATGCATGTAGATGATAAATGGTGAAATTAGACCATGTCTGTGTGTGTGTGTTTGTGTGTGTGTGTGTGGGGGGGGGGGGTGTCTGTGCTTGTCTGTTCATACAGTACATGTAGCGCTGATACAGGGTAAAATCAGAACATCCAAGTGTGTGTGTGTGTGTGTGTGTGTGTGTGTGTGTGTGCAGAGATCTGGGATAGTAATTATCAAATACTCTGGCATGCAAGAGACCCTTCCCCAAAACAACAACTAGGAAACAAAGACCAAAAGGAGGCTGCCGCTCTGATCCAGCGCCATGGCAACCGAACCCAGATGAAAGGGGTGATGAGAAGAAACCAGGGAAGAGGGAAAGATAAGATAGAGGCAGGGAGGAGAAGGGTGGGCTCGGGTGGCCTCATTACGTTTCCCGTGTGTGTGTGTGTGTGTGTGTGTGTGTTGGAATGTGCACAAAACAGAATATGTGCACATATGTTAGGAATGAGAAATGTGTGTGAAAAGTGGCTATGCATCTACATGCTTCTGTTTCAGTGTCTATACATAAACATATACTCACATTTGCTCAGTCATCACTAGCTAATATATGTTACAACGTGTGTGTGTGTGTGTGTGTGTGTGTGTGTGTGTGTGTGTGTGTGTGTGTGTGTGAATGTCTGGGTGCAAGTGCACACAAGGACAAAGAGACACACAGACAAAGAGCATGCTGCAGAAAACATATGCAGCATGTTCACATACATGCATGTGCTTCAGTAATATAACAGTCTTCATCTGAATGCTAGTATGTGCTCTGGGGAGGTGAAGGTTGCAGGAACTCTGGATAGATGACAGGAGATTCAAGAGGCACAGGAAAAGTCTGACCTGACCTCAGGTCACTCTCATCCCCCCCCCCCCCCAATCAAGAACCTCATATGTCATGTGTCTGGCGGCTGCTCTCTCTCAGCTGTACTGAGGTCAGTGTGCTTGCAGCGTTGTCTCTCTAACCACAGACGGAACCCGGGTGCCACCACTACAGGGTGTTTGTTTTTGCCAGCGCAGCAAAACACTGATTCCTGGAGCTCATTTCATTCATCACGGACGACAGGCGTAGGGCCGTTTCTGCCGAGACGCTGACCCCAGTCAGACTGGCTGAGATGAAAACAAAAACAAATGAATAAAATCTCCTCCTAACACATGTGGCGCACGCCTCAGAAGCTGTTCCACTCCCAAAGGTGCACAGGTTATAGGAAAGAGTTTTTCATGTTTTGTCTGAATGAAAGAAGATTGAAGTCAAACAAAAAGGGAGAAAAAAAAGGTAGTGAGCCCAGAAATCTGGACTAGTGTAGCCTGTGTGACAAATCAAAGATGACACAGAGGCAGATAGCAGGAGCATTTCCCCCCACATATCCTTTAAGCAGCCGGCTCTGGCAGCATCTTTAATATTGAATTCATTTTTCTTTTCTGAGGGCAGAAACGCCTAAATATTTCAAGTCATCCCTGCTGGTGCACTCGTGGGACCGTTTGAGATGTGACGCATCACAGCTTTGCATTTGAATACATACATCTAAACAAGTCCATGTCAAGTCAACATCCCTTGATGTCACAATTGATAGAGACCAGGAAGTGACTGCCAGTGGAAAATATATGGCTAAGCAGGATATGGAGTCATCTCTTTGTTTTAAGCTTCCTATTGTCTTTGTGTCATTGACAGCAAACTGGTGTTTCTCCTATTTTAAGAAAACGTATGTACTATATCATTGGCATCAATCATCACAGTAGTAGTTGTAGTAGTCTTACTGGTAGCCACAGTAGTAGTTTCAGTAGTATTGTTATTTGACTGTAGTTGTTACTGATGATTAAACAAGTATTATTGTTCTAAAATGAGACATCCATTACAAATTGAAGATGATGCTCTCTCGCTCTCATCAGGCAACAGAGCACCCACCTACCTCTCACAATTAACCGCTAGGTGCTAAATCACTAATGATTTATGACTATTCATTTATTTAATTGCTATATTATTACACACGTGCATCATTCTCACTATTTCATTCATTCATATTCTCACTCATTCACTTTGATACTCCATCATTGCCCTCATCTCTAACCTCAGTAATAACCAAATTAACTGCATTGAGCATACCCTGAAAAGCTTATGACATGGTTCTGTTGACACATATTACCAGTAATAGCTATAAACTACTCCTCCTGTTGGGTGTAGACCCAACCCCCAACCTCCCCAATCTCTCTCTCTCTCTCTCTCTCTCACACACACACACACACACACACACACACACACACACACACACACACACACACACATTATGCACACATGTGCCCAAAGCTAAACACCATCTCTGCTGACTTCCTCCTCCACAACTAGCTTCTTTGTGTGCCAGGGACACACCACACAGCAGACCTTCACGGCATGGAGAGACCAGACCAAACCATTTATAATCTACCTAACGGCCCCTGTCTCCGGCCCGCCTGCAGCATCTGAGAGCCGGCATTCCACGGACGCGTTTGGAGCTGGCCGCCGCGGCGACCGCAGACTCCGCATCCCTGCCGGACATGGCTTTGCATAATGTGGGGGACGGGAGATAAAAAAACGTTTCCATTTCACTTTCTATTTCCTGTTTCACATGCCCTGCCCCCGCTCCTGCCCCCTCCCAACCCCCCCCCCCCCCCACACCACCACCAGGGTGCAGTCGTCCAGCACTCGCTCATAAAGGGGGGCCTGTATATTTATCAGCTGGAGGAGAGCACATGACTCCCATCTGAGGGGTGTCCCTGCGAACAGGCCTGCAGCCCCGCTGGGCTTTTAAGGAACACATTCATCACGGCGGCACGTCAGGATGCACACTGGGCCCGGCGCTGGGGTGAGGGGAGGACAAAGAGCACCGGATGAAGGAGAAGGAAGACACAATACAATACAGCGAAGCAGTGTGAAAACGACTAAAACCCGCGAAGAACCAAGAACACAATACAGCAGAGCAGTGTGAAAACGACTAAAACCCGCGAAGAACCAAGAACACAATACAGCAGAGCAGCGTGGAAGCGACTAGAACCCGCGAAGAACCAAGAACACAATACAGCAGAGCAGCGTGGAAGCGACTAGAACCCACGAAGAACCAAGAACACAGCAGCGTGGAAGCGACTAGAACCCACGAAGAACCAAGAACACAATACAGCAGAGCAGCGTGGAATCGACTAGAACCCACGAAGAACATCTATACAATACAGCAGAGCAGCATGAAAATGACTAGAACCCACAAAGAACATTGATACAATACAGCAGACAGCGTGAAAATGACTAGAAACCAAGAAGAACCAAGAACACAATACAGAAGAATACTTTAAAAAGGGAGGTGGAATGGAATGGAAAAAGAATACAGCAAAACAGTATGAAATACAAGACAACAAAGAAAAGAACATATGTAGAGTAGAGTAGAATAAAATAGAGTAGAATAAAAGTAGAGTAGAGTAGAATAAAATAGACTAGAATAGAATTTCATTCTTGCTGCCATTGCCAGCACCATGGCGAATGACAGGCATCAAAACAGTAAGCGTCTCAGTCCAGCACCGAAGAGACAGCTTAATCTGACAACGGCGATGCCGCGCGCTCCGAACAGCGCTTACCATCCCGCCTGCCAACCAATCTGTCACCGTGCTTGGCAGCCTCTCCGACAGGCCAGAGAAATCAGTGGGAGAGAGATGGACGGCCCTGACCAAATAGCCGAGAGCCTCCTTACTGACTGCACACAAGAGACCATGACGCTAGGCCCAGTCAGGGTTGGACTGTGCTTCAGTCAGAACTGTGGGTTTCTGTGAAAATAAGCCAGGGGGGTCTTTGGTGCAACCGTGGAGAACATGGAGGTCTTTCACAGGAGAATAGCCTAAGTGTATTTCAAGCGTGGTATGTATAGAGAGCCACCACGCTGCACAGACGAGTGAGCTTCCGCCACTGACAAATTAACCCCGAGGAGAGAGATGTGTGGAAAGCACCATGCCACAGAAAGAGAGAGAGAGAGAGAGAGAGAGAGGGAGAGAGAGAGAGAGGCAATCTCAGAGATCAAACGGCAGAAATAATCGCTACCAACTGCAAACACAATATGATTGCCACCCTCAGAGTAACAGGAGAAGGGAGCCACTGACAGCTCAAACCATGAACCCTAGCCACCTCAAACACACGAGGCAATTACAAACAACAAAATGCTACTATAAATAGCATCACTCACTTTCTATCTCACACACTCTCCATCCCGCTGTCTTCATCTCTTTTGAGCTCACTTCTTTCTTGTTCATATGTTGGCTTATGTAACAAAGGCTCCGGGTTAAAAACAGAAAAAAGAGACGGAGAAGGGGCGACAGAGATCAAGAGATACTGGACATGACAGAGAGAGAAAGAGAGAGAGAGAGTGAATGAAGAAAATGGGGCACTGAAGAAGCTTTGAAATATACATTAAGGCTGAATGATTCCATCACTGCGATGGCGCCACTTTCTCTCCGCCGCTATGCGCAATCGATGCCATCGCTGGTGAGGAAGACCAGATGTTTATGTGACACCATGGCTAATCTGGTCATCAGGGATGAGACCGGGAAGAATTTCTCAAACACGCACACGCCCTCAGTCTTCCACACTGGAAGCCATCGCCCTCACGTTCTGCATCCAGGAACCGAGGGGGACAGAGACATGAAAGCTGAAAATAAACAGCTTTGAAATACAGTCCATCTCATGGTCAGAAACTCACCTGAATGGTGAACGGTTTTCTAAGACATTCATTAGTTTTAGTCAGAGCCGGGAAGTGTAAAACATGAGTAAGACTTGTTGCACTGCGAGTGAGTGTTCATGTAGCCTAAAAAATACTTATCTATACTTATCTCATGTTTAGAAACATACCTGAGGCACACAGTACAGGCCAGGGGAGTAAAATAATGCAGGGGGGGGGGGGGTCCTGAGAGGGCGAAGCGTCCTTTGTCACTCGTGTCTTCTGCTGTGGCATTCATCGCATGCGGTCAAAAGAGACAAAATGTGACCAAGCTGGTCAAACGAGTCGCAATCAAAATCAAGAGGGTGTAGCGGATTAAAGTGACAGAATGGAAATTGATTTAACGTGAAGCGGGAGATATGAGCCCACACGCAAACAAACATAACACAACACACACACACACACACACACACACACACACACACATAAATGCACATATACAAAGAAATGTACCAGTACATCATGAATACAGAAAACAAAAAAGTACTGATGCTGATGAGTGAGCAGTTTAATCTTCTTTGTTTGCCACCCAAATACACCCTCACACACACACACACACACACACACACAGATGCACGTTCTCATGTGCATGCCTGTATGCTGTTTGAAAACCTTCATGGCAAGATGTGGGGCTTCTAACATGATTATACACGCTGAGAGGAAGCGATAGACACAGAGAGAAGCCAAGCAAAGAAAGCCACCCAAACGCTGCACTCACAGAGGCCTGTTAGTGTAAATCTATACATAGACTGAGTGCCATCTTGGTCTTAATATCCACTACCCTCATATTAGCTAACGGCCTATTTCCACACAGCAATGGGCCTGTAGGTTGCAAAGGATGAAATCAATCCCCTTATTCTATAGTCAATGCAGAGGGGCACTGTACCAAATCCATTCAAACAACATTAACACCGGTTTGATGAATTATGACTTCACTTGACAAGAGCTCTATAAATTTCATTATTCCCCAATCATGTTGGGCCAACATGCCTCTGAGGAGGCTTTCATGTCTTACGAGTCTGATTCTCTGGAGAACTGAAACCCAAGAGGCAATGAGAGCAACGGAGTGGTGAAGTGAGAGTGGATTCTGAGGATGACGAGTTTAAAAATAAAAAACAGGAAAACAAGGGATGGGATAGAAAGGAAAAAGAGATGAACAAGGTAGGAGGACGGAGTGAGGGAAAGGAGTTTACAGAAACAAATTAGCCAGCTTGGAGTGACATGCAAATCTAAACCCTCATACATAGTCTGTGGCAGGAGTGGGGTTTTGGTTTCGAAATGTCCATTTCAAATACCAACAACTAGTGCATGACTGCAATGACCATTCATCACTCAAGATGGCTAACTAGTAGGGGTATAAAGGTGCATGTATTCATACCGAACCATTTAAGTACAGGACGTTACAGTAGGTTCAATTCAGATGTGTACCGAGTGTACCAAATGCAGAATGCGGACCATGTTTCTAAAATTCGAGTTACCACACAAACATATTATGTGACGTATATGTCAGTTTAGTTGACAATTGATGCCTTTTCAAAATACTATTCCCCTTGAGCATCAGCAATATTGTCAGCAAATGTTTGGCTTGCAGTACCTACAGGCTATACCATACCGAAAATTAACCGTGACTTCAAAACAAGGTACACTCCGATCTGTGATTTTTGTGTACCGTTACACCCCTACTAACTAGTGCCTCATTTATTGCTTTACGATAATGTTATGACAATATTTTCTTTTGTTCGTTTATTCAAACGTTATCCCACCTTTAGTCTCAGACCAACAAACTGTATGATGCAGCAGGTCTGTGGCACTTCAGTGCTACCACTGGCTTGGAGAATATCTTTAATTTGCTAACTGAAGGGACAATGTGTGGAATATGGAAGTATGATTCTAATCAAATTGGATGAAATTGATGCTTTAATTCAGTTACAGACCAAAACAAGGCAACTGCTGGGGATTTTGAGTCACGAATAAACACAACTTTTGAATCCAAGACCTGAATTCTCATCTCTGTTGGCATATTTTGATTTGGACTCAGACATTGCTCCAAAGGGATATATCTGTTTGTGTAAACTCTGGCAGCTTGGTTTTGTTGTAAACAAGTGAAAAGTAATTTGTAGTTGAAAACAAGTTAAGTTCATTTCTCAGATAGGAGAGGGTTAGTATGGCAAGGGGGGTTCTTAAGCCTTGGTTTGCTGTCCAGGGCTGTGGGTGACTTGTCTGTATAGCAGTTTCCCCTGTACTGCCCTGGCTTGAGGTAGACCCAGTGAATCACCCACCAACAAACATCGGTATTTTTTATTGCAAGCATGTGCCTGGGGTTGTCTGCAAGTCAGCCAATTGTGCTCAATTGCTCGCATACATCATCCGCATGATGACCAAGCAGTTAAAAATCATTATCGGGGACAACAGTATTCTTCACATGGTCCTAGTACGTAGTGACCCTTTGGTCTCGATTTGAACTCAACAAGGCCTCTTCAACTCTGATCAAAAGTCATTAAAATGCCCACCTAACTGACCCCTGAACTGATGCTATTAGTCTGAGGGGGCAATCAGAATGGGAGAGCCATTCCACGCTAATTTGAAAGGGTCCTGACAAGTCATTGGTCCAGGGCTGACCACTGCAGTTGTCTTCCATTAAAACCAATATGAGGCCGAGCCTTGTCTCTGGGGGCCAGCCTTGCACCATCAAAGGCAGATAACAATCAAAGGAGTTCAGATTAAATTGCTTCCTGATACACAAACTCCTCTATCTCCTCTATCCCATTCATGTAATTATGTGAGACATCGCGATACCATAGGCCAGTGCTTAGAAACAGCAACCTTGGCATGCATTCTTCTGCAGGCATGGTCAAACAGGACAAAAAGGCCTTTTTTTTTGAGAAGGGTACTCCTTTAAACTGCTGTCTTGAGTTTGGTGGTCAGATAAAACTTTTTCAGTTTGTTGAGATATAGCATTGACACAGAGGTTGGATCTAAACAAACAAAAGATGAACACATCCATTCCCATATGGAGCTATAGCATTGTTTAGGTCATTGGATTCTGAATGAATATGGTAAATCATGTTGTTTTTGCCAAACCTATTCTGACTGACTGTTGTTCCATTTTTTTTTTGTAACATCACCATGAACATTGTATTGTTGGAAAGTAGGAAAACAACACCAGATCCTCTAAATGGGACCTGATGATCCGGACAAGGTCAGGACACAGATTAAATGACATGCAGTGTAGTACTCACTCGTGAACAATATGCAGAAACCCTTCCAGACACATTTGGCCAATTTAATTTCTTTCAAGGAATTTACAGTAGCCTAAAGACATCCTCTGTGTCATCTAGATGTTTAGATGCATGCTATATACTTTAACAAGTGTCCACAAACATCTCAGACAACTACTGTGCTCTCCTTGCACAGATGTGTATTGATGTGTATGTTTGTGTTTCCAGCAGGGCTTGAGGGGTGTTACTCCTCTCACAAGGGGTTAGTCTTCACTGAACCTCAAAAATACCCTCAGAATGAGCGCACTAATTCTCCCCATCTCACGCACATAGAGACTGGCTGCTGACCTAATCTCAAGTATTTACACAAAACACATTCTTTTGTTATAGAGCACCATCACGCTGGCTATCATCATCATGCTGCACTCCAGATGCTGCCTGCCCTGGAAAGAGTGTGTGGCAGCCAAGAATTTACTGTGCTTATTATTAACCAAAACTATGTAATCTTGGACATAAGTTAATCAGAGGTTGCACGCTGACCTGGCATCATCCCAAGTCTATGAAGTCATGTGTGGAAGCAGCCATGAGAATACGCTATAGGCCTAAGGTAGAGTGCAATTCGCATAATGACTCGGGGGTTTAGAGAGAGAGAGAACGAGAGAGAGAGATGAAGTCAGACCCAGCCTATTCGATGCAGCGGTCCCAGAATAGGCCAAGTAAAAAGAGAAAAAAAGACCCGTGTAAATATTTGGAAATGTTCACAGGTGTGCCGTGGCAACATTGTCTCCACATAATTCAGATTTACTGTACCGAACAAACCTTTCCAACAAAAACAACCAGTTCGAGTATGGGTAATGATTTCAAGATGTGGACTGCGAGATTGATAACAAGGCAAGGCATCTGTATTGTCTGACCAGACCCCATAAAAGCGGAACAACGATGCTGTTTCGCCCTAAAACAAAAGGTCTTCTGGATAATCCGTGCAGATGTTGCCTTCGGTTGAACACACCCCAAATACATCGTGTTTAATCTTTTTGTGAGGAGGTGGTTTAACACTCTCTTGTATCATATGTTTACATGCACGAACGGAGACGCCAGCCAACAGAGTAATGATAGCCCACTAAAGCATTTAAAAAGCAGTCGACCAACATATCAGCCACAAATAGATTAGTTGCAGGAGCCGGACCGCGTAGTCCTCCAATCGAACATTGTCAGTGCATGGCTTGTTGAGTATTCCTCGATTTACAAATGCCACACTGAGGTTGTGCCGTTTCGATAGAACGTAGCCTAGGCTATTCATTTTGGATAGGTGACTTCCCTTTCTCTCCTGTACCCCAATACAACGCAGGGGTGGAAAGCGTTGCAGCCCTATGATAACATTGTAACAATAACACTGAAATTGCATTAACATACAGTCACGTATCGTTACGAGGATTTATTAGCCTACATCAAATCTGTGGTTACGCGCTAGGTCTACATCCTCAAGAAACCCGCAATGTCCGTCCCATCTCCATGTCCACAGATTTTTTCCGGCATTCCCTAAACACTCAGCGTAACAGAATACTGTAGGTTGGGGGAAAATAACATGAACTTACCTACTGCAGAAAATGGTGCATGGAGGGACGCAAAAAGTCATAAGCTTTGGGGTCGACGTGAAATTGGGTCACGTCCAAAAATACGTTTTGAAAAGCAATAACGTTACCCTTTATTGTTTAAAATAACGGCATTCCTTCTGCCCTCGGATAACGAAAAAGACCCTCTCCGAGGTCTTTCCGCATTTGGACGCACTCGTCAGGAAATGTGATGTCATGGCTTTAAATTTCTCTCGCCTCGCCGATCTCATTGGACCAGACGACACATGTGTGGTCCTCACAACTCAGTTAGAAATTACATTCTCTGTCCTTTTTACTGGAGTAATCATTTCATTGGCCAAATAAATCTCCACAATTACAGGCGCAACATAGACTATAAGTAGTTCTAATACATGCTATTACTTTGCAATGAAGTGACCACAATCAGTAGTTTTGGTTGGTTTTGGGACAAGATGCCTAGAGTTTTGTCCAAATCATGTTCTCTGTGGTTCAGTCCATATCATGCATCACTTGCAGTTAATGAGTCCGTCATGCCTGGTCCAGAAGATATGAAGAGTCAAATTATTACATTTCAATAGAGTAATTACAACATTGTGTTAGAAATGTATACGGGGTAGCTGGCTGAGCTCCTTACAAACCTTATTTTCATTCTTTCATTCAACATTTATTCATGGTATCATTTAATTTCAATTTAACATTGATTTAATCAAAAATCAAGCTGGATAGCAGCTTGAGTGCAATTGATCCAACCATGAAAAAAGTAGCCTTGAACATTTAAAGAAGCCATATTTATTCTGTCTGAACATTGATTCATTTGTTAAAATAAAACTTGGATTTAGAAGTAAAACTGCACAGAAATATAGTGTTTTTAAGTTTGAGTGTTTTTGCTATATTGCCCATAAATTATGCCTGTTGCAGAACAAAAACAAAACAGCAAGCCATTTGACAGGCCAACGAGAACTGTGCTCTGGTAATGTTGTTTGGGCTGAAACACAACTTAATACTGAAAACTGCACATTTTTGTAGAGGTTGACAGGGTAATTGTATTATCAGAAAACACTTAGAATGTTTTTGTCCTTGTGAGAAATATATGCTGTTTACCTCAAGAGAAAAATGCTTAGAATTTTGCCATCCTCAAGAAACCTGGTCTGTTTTTTTTTTTCATCACATATCCCAATCACATAAAAAGTTCATCAATTGACACACCATACCATCACTGACAAAAAGAAAAAAAACAGATGACCCAGAATGAAAGGATAAAAGCTTTTTATTATGTCTGGGGCCCGATGATAGATAACACAATAGCAGGATAGCAGCAACAGGATATGTAGTGCATTTTGACTGCTTTCATCAGCTTTTTTCAGTCAATGAACTGTGTAAACATTTAAATAACTCTCTCTCTCTCTCTCTCTCTCTCTCACACACACACACACACACACACACACACACACACACACACACACACACACACACACACACACACACACACACACACACACACACACATACACACACACACACACAGACACACACTATTTTGTGGCAGAGGCTGTTATTACTAGAGTTGTAAATTAAGTCTTGTATTTGAAAGCACTAGCCCCTGGCTGTTGTTTAAAACCACCCCACTGTCAAATATGTTAAAAAAAAAAAAAACAGCTTGCACCGGTGCACGCCTATTGACCACCACTTACAATTCTCCGGCTAACCCGACAAGTGTTATCAGCTGTAGCTGTGAAAAGAATTAAAGGTCTTTTATTGTCTTTTCCAGTTGTGGACCACTCACGCAGTCCCAGCCCAGGTTTACAGGGGTAGACACAAAAACCCGTAAACAGGAAACAGACAGTCCATAGTAGGCCTACGCTTCCCCTCACTGCAGCCAACACTTTTACACTTGCAGCCTTGCCTATGGTGGCTAAAAATAATTGACCCCAGGAAATGATGGCATTGTACTATGGCGACATTCCTCTCTCCTGACATAATTATCCACTTCTGTTTACAAACGGTGCGACATTTGAAATCATTAGACCCATTATGCAGGGCTCTGATGACGGATAAGAAAGAGTTGACAGATTTATTGCCTAAACAAATCATGTATCCAGCTACACTGGAAGAAGAAATAGGATAAGATAGAGAAGATGCTAGAGAGATGTTTAAAATCCGATGCTGATGTGGCAGTACGCTGTCTGTATTACAGTAATAATGCGCTAGTTAAACGTTCATACCTTGCAAAAAAGTGACTGTGGTTTTTATTACATGCTAGAGGAACAAGATATCTACTACATTTCCAAATAATGTTGTATAGCTGTTAGCAACTTCATCACAAATATACCAGTTCATGATTCACCAGAAATGTGGTTCAGTTGAACATTTTGGGCAACAATCACACTGAAACAATGACAACATTGAGGTTGTAATGGATTTGCAAGTGAAAAACATTATCGTGGGTGTAGTGTCTCTTGGACTGTGATGTTGACAGACAAATCTGACCCAACTATAAAACACTTATCCTGACAAGTCTACTTAAGCACACTGAAGTGACCTTGACCTTCCCATCCTGAATAGTGTCCATTTTTGTTACATGCTGTCTTTCAGTCGGCTAAAATATGTGAGACCTCATTGTTCCAGGGAAAACGTCACTGATTCCTGTTTATTGAGTCACAAAAATGGCTGGTCCAACTAATAAACACTCTCTTTCTCTCTCACTCTCTCTCTCATCTTAATTCGAAACAAGTTGAGTGAAGGGGAGAGGGAACAGGAGTAGTAGAGTTAGGGAGAGGTTGTTTTTTTTATCAGTAATCCAAGTTCTTGCTCCCAAACTTTTACAGTTCTTTGAGTAAGTGAATGAATGAATGAATGAATGAATGAATGAATGAATGAATGAATGAATGAATGAATGGTTGTGTCATTATTTGACATTAGACGTGTTATTATTATTATTTTGTTTGGCTTATTGGCAGTACAATTCCTCTGTCCTTCAATTGTTTGGCTTATTGGCAGTAATATTCCTCTGTCCTTCAATTAGTCAAAGCATAAATGGTTTTCATTTTGTGTTCCAACACACTCAGCATTCATTTACCATGTAATAACAAAACTGCTGCAATGACCTGCAGAATATGAATATCTTCATTAGTATGTATGCCTTTTTAGACTTGAACTTGTGATCTCTGTGTTGACAGCACCTTCCCGCACCATTGAACTACAGGAGCACAAGGCATACTCTATTCTCCAAGATTTTGTGGCAATCCAAAACGTCATGAAAAGTAGATTAAACTCAATTTGTTGCTGTACAGATATCCTGGCTGGAAACTCCCCTTGAAAGAGATCCCAGGATGTTATTATTTCACCATGGGAATGGGCACGCAGATCATCTGGAGGATGGGAGCCATTGTTTGTTTAGGCCAGGGCTTCAGGCTGAGGGATCTAGGGGAAGAGGTGAGGCTTAGGGAGAGCCCTGCCTTAGTGAGGTGCCAGCAGACAGCTGATCAGACCAAGCCTATCTGTTACCGCTGCAATGCTCTGCATGTGCCCATGATAAGGTATCCCAGCAGAACACTTTACAAGTAGACTTCAGTTTTAGTTAGTAGCAAATAGACTTCAGTTTTAGTTAGTAGCACATAAATAATACAATAATATGGAAGCAGCAAAAAACTGGAGTAGCACTCCATATTGCTTGACAGTCCCTAAGCCAACACCCTTCTTATCATAAAAAAACTGGTTGAAACTGGATGGTGGTTGGACACAGCAGTGGTTAAGGGTATTTAGAGAAAGTGATTAATTCAAATATCACACTGTAGTGCCCAAGCCCAAAGTGCTAGGTAAGCAGGGGGTGGAACATCTCACGTAATTTCATGAGAAATAGCAGAAAACCACAGCTTATCATCTGACATATTATTACTGACCACATATTATCAGTGACGTCATTCATTTACATTCAGCCAACAAGGCTTTTCGATTTAGCAGCAAAGCTCTCTTGCATGTCCCACGGCCACACTTCAACGAAAAAGGTGACAGAGCCTTGTGCAGTCACTGCACTATGCTTGTGGACAGTTACCACTTGATTTAAAAAGTGCTGTCACTGTCACTGCTTTAAAGTCCAGACTCATCACCTGTATTTTCTGGTGTTCTTGACTTGCTTCCATGTCTGGAATTTGTGCTTGCCTCTTGCTGTTGCCTGCCTGCTGCAGGTCTTTTAATGTGTTTGTATGTTTATTTATAACCTGTTTTATGAACTTTCAACAGCACTTTATTCAGTGGAAGTTGAACTTACTTGAACTTTTGTTTTATGTTGGTGATGATACTGGCTATACTGTCATGACAAAACACTTTCTCAAGGACATATGTTCTGGTGGGCCATACTGATATCTTTATTTTCCTGTGGAAATTATTGTTTAGGTCAGCTCAAATAATTCAGCTCAATAATTCCTGGATATATTACTCTATATATATATAGAGAGAGTATGCAATTAATTGTTGGAGTATTGACAAATGAAATTAAATAATAGCTGATGGTGTCCTAAGATCAATGCGCAATGTTTGAAAAAGGTAAAAGCTTTACAGACATGGAAACTTCCTCTCCCTAATCCTCCATATGCAAAACTAGCTCCAGCTCTTTATCTCTGATGTGGGTGCCTACACCCTGTTCCTGGGTCCATATAAGGCTATAGTTTAATTTATGCTCAGGTGTTTAAAGGAACATAATGCAGGTGCACAAACATATAAACAAATGCACCCCCAAAACCGTGTAATTATCATCACTTTTGCCCTCTCTCGCATGGCACATGATCCTGTGTCATGTCATTTGTCTATTACAACATTTAATTTGATTACCATAAAGGGTTAGACTCTCACAGGAAGGTTAAGGGATGTAAAAGATTAAAGAATAAGGAGAGATCTGTAACATGTGGTGCTCTGAGACCTATAGAGCAGGAAAAGGTACCATCATCACATCTTTCCTGAGTTATAGCGCCATCTAGTGTTGGGAGTATAATAAGTAAAAGCGGTGTTTTGGCTTTACTCATTCTGCATGGAAAGAGATTGGGTTCCATCTTGTGGAGATTGTAGCGTAGGCCTACTCATGATTGTTCCAAGTAAATGGGACCATCTTGCCTTATGGTTTATTATTATTATTATTATTATTATTATTATTATTATTATTAGTGAGTACTGGAACTATTTGGCTGTGTAAAAGAGAAAATGTTTGCAGGGTTAATGATAGGATACCAGGAAGACAATTATGCTGTCAAATTAATTAAAGATTGTTCAAGACAAGAAACACCACCAAATCTGTCAACATGTGCTAAGCCAAGCATACAGTACTTTGGTTTGGATTTTTTTGCCTGTGTGTGTGTGTGTGTGCGTGTGTGTGCGCGCGTGTGTGTGCTTTTGATCTATTACAGGACTCATACTGTACAAAAACTCAGCCTTCTGATCTCTGCCAGTGAGAACCTAGGATACAAATGTCATTGTGTTTTGTGTGGTTGATTTCCTAGGTCATGTATAGGTTGGCGGCCCGTGGACTTTACATTGGGGGGGCTATATAAAACAAAGGGCAAACAGTTGGCAAGGTACTGTTCCATATTAGCAGTTATATGAAGCATGTTTATTTGGAACAGATGATGTTACTCGTACCCAAACTTGTAAAAAGTCATGATAGATTGCTGAACTGCTTTAATTTACTGAATTATTCCTAATTCCTAATTAAACTGTTAAGTGGAATCAAATATAGTAAAAGAGATGTGTGTGTTGTGTGTGTGTGTGTGTGTGTGTGTGTGTGTGTGTGTGTGTGTGTGTGTGTGTGTGTGTGTGTGTGTGTGTGTGTGTGCGTGCATGCGTGTGTGTGCATATGCATGTGTGCAAACGATGAAACTGTTAAGTGGAATCAAATAAAGTAAAAGAGGTGTGTGTGTGGATGTGTGTGTGTGTGTGTGTGTGTGTGTGTGTGTGTGTGTGTGTGTGTGTGTGTGCGTGCGCGCATGCATGTGTAATACAGAAATATGGATAATATTGAAAGTATTATTTAATTAAAATAGTTTACTTTAACTGTTATCATATTTCATCATTTTTCATTCATTTTTCATCACATTTCATCATTATTTAATGTAGCCTAAAATAATAATGGTTGCAATTCTACTGAAAAAAGAGTTGCAACTAGTAATTCTTCAGCATAAGAGATATGTCATGATATATCAAACATGGAATAGGCCTAGGTTTCTCAGTCCCTTTTTTTGGATAGAACAAATCGAAGATTCTATGATAAAACATTACGAAATCCTGATTTGTTCCTTAGCGGTTACCGTACTGCAGTGACGGGTGTGGCTTCTGCCATGACCTCTGCTGAGGACAAACGACTAGCCAATGGAAAAGAGCGAGGTCCATTTTCATCCAATCGACGAAGATTTTCATTCAGGGGTAAGCTTTACCTCTTTGCACTTGCGCATATGGATGCAGCGTGACACGCGTGTAGAGGAAGTGTAACTGCTGTGTGTAGTGAGCAGTGACTGACTTGACACAGGGACATTCGCCACCGGTACGGGCCGTTAACAGCTCATCTTTGAAACCCAAAATGTCTTGGCTGTTCGGCCTTAACAGAGGGCAGCCCGAAGCTCCTCCGGAGATGCCGGTGCCGCCACCTCCACCTCCGCCGGCCGGAGGATCCGGTGGATCTAGCGGTGACAGACCCAAGGACAAATGGAGCAACTTTGATCCAACAGGGCTGGAACGTGCGGCCAAGGCAGCCAAAGACCTTGATCAATCACGTAAGTTTCCTTTTCATCAGTTATCATTCATTCAGTTACGGCAGGTGCTTTCTCAGCTAGAGAACAGGTCCAGTGGGCTGGTTACAGTGCAAGGTGATGCACACCAACGAAGATGATGCAACGAACATCAATCGCGGTCTCATGGTCACCATGAGGATGGATGGTACCATTCAGCACGTTACTAGACATTAGCTAATATTTGTGTGACGCTTCAAGTGCGATAGGTAGGCCAAGGAATAAGCCATCACCATTGAGGCTTTTATAAATGTTGATCCTAAGTAAGTGCTTGCTACAGTATGTAGGCTGCTCTGATGGTCGCCGGCCTGCGACTAATTATACTATCAAGGGTAAAAGTTCGAAGGTCAATATCAATCCCATGCAGTCATGTGACAGTGGTCTAGCATGCCTCTCAGTCTCATGTGCCAGTACATTTAATTATGTGTATGTGTGGTCATGAACAAGGTTCACCTATTTACACAAATGCCCTTATAGTATTGCTTATCATTCAATAAGCCTGGTCAGTTTTTGTAGTGTTTGATAAGATCCGCTGTCTGGTCCCCTTTGCAGGACATGCCAAAGAGGCCCTGGATTTGGCTCGGATGCAGGAGCAGAGTGTTCAGATGGAGCATCAGACCAAGATAAAGGTAATAAAGCTGATTCTGATTCTGATACTGTAATACAGCATGATCTGATACATTTTGATTAGTGTGTGCATGGTTGATTGTTACAAAAAAGGGTAGATGAGCTGCGTGTTGTGTAATGCAGTATTGTAAACACACACAGATGATTAGATAACTAGTTAATTGAAATATCGTTTTAGTCCCATGTTTGGTTAGCAGATCTGTTCTGGTCCCATCACAAGCTCTACACATATCGTTGTAGTATATGAACTGTACTCTGTTTGCTCTCACCCCCTTTTTTAAATGTTTAATTGCCTATAGGTCATAGACAGACAGCACAGTGTCTATTACTAAATGGATGAAACAAACACAAAAAGAGAAGTCAAGGGCAGGGGTTGTACAATCTCACCTCAAGTGGGTCGGGGGCAGCTGTGGCCTACTGGTTAGCACTTCGGACCTGTAACCGGAGGGTTGCCGGTTAGAACCCCGACCAGTAGGCATGGCTGAAGTGCCCTTGAGCAAGGCACCTAACCCCTCACTGCTCCCCGAGCGCCGCTGTTGATGCAGGCAGCTCACTGCGCCGGGATTAGTGTGTGCTTCACCTCACTGTGTGTACACTGTGTGCTGTGTGTGTTTCACTAATTCATAGATTGGGATAAATGCAGAGACCAAATTTCCCTCACAGGATCAAAAGAGTATATATACTTATATACTTATAAGTCATTGCTAACATGGCAAGGCTCCATCTGCTCATTATTCTTTCATTATTCTATGGAGCCTCATGATGAGAGTTTATCACCTCCACATTACAGAGTAGCCAAAAACACTCTACCCATGACTGAAATGTTGGAATAGTGAGCTTCAGTCAATTAACCGTGATTCCTTTAATGATCTCTCTGTCTCTTCCTAACCCTCAGGAGTATGAGGCGGCACTGGAGCAGCTGAAAGGTGACCAGATTCGCATCCAGGCCGAAGAGAGGAGGAAGACCGTGCAAGAGGAGACCAAGCAGAACCAGGCTGTAAGATTCAATACTATAGACCCTTTCAACAATAAAAACAAAAACAATGCTTGAATGTTCTATTTGGTTCCCAATCTACTTCTGCATTAAGATAACATATGGAATGTTAAAAAGGAAGTCTTGTGGGGCCAACTATGATGCTGATAATGGAACTCTCTTGAAAGGGTCCATACTGATGCTACACAAGTGTTGTTCGTGTTAGCTAGATACTGTAGTTAGGCAAGACAGCCAACGTTTCAACGTAAACAGTGGTGCACTGAAAACCCTGTTGTGTTACACAAGCGCAGCTGAAAATGCTATTATTTGTGCTTTTTATTTTTCAACTTTTGCATTTGTAAATGAATTTAGTTGGATGCCTTGTGCACATTACTTTTGTAATACAGTGGGTTTTATATACACATCAGTGCTGATGAGAAAAGGTGCCTCAAAGAAAGTTGCACGCCATTGCATTTGGAGTACACATGTCGTTCAGTGTGGAAGCTGTATTAAAACGGTTTAGAGATTGAACATGCCCCTGATGATAGAGTATTCTATAGTAAAGACTGTACTGATACATTTCTCTCCTCCATGAAAGGTTATTGAAGTCATGAGACTAATATGCAGCTCTGTGAGGATAAGTGTATGGCAGTCTTGTTATTTGAAGCTGACTTTGTCTCGGAGTGGATCCAAAGAGTTTGAACCAAAATCTGGGTTTGGTGATCCGACATGATCAACAGGGCCTCTAATTAGCATTAGATCTTATGGGGGTGTGGGTGCTATCATGCTAGAGCAGCTTTGTTTCATGAGCATGTTTTCCTCTACTGTGCATCCATGATTGACACTTTTGTGTTTTATAGCGGGCACAGTACCAGGACAAGCTGGCAAGGCAGAGGTATGATGACCAGCTCCGACAACAGGTAGGTGTCCTTGCCCTCTCATTCATTTGCACTGGGGTCATTCCCTGGAAGCCATGTTTGGGCATTAATATCTATTCCTAACCTGTCATATTCCTAGCCTGACTTTATAATAGTGTAATAGTGGAAGGCAAACATGTTCTCAGTAGGACCATTACAGTTTGTACTGTATGTTGATTTAGGCCCTACATTCAAAGTGCAAAAAGAGTGATATTGAGGGTATTATTGTTTTTTTGCAACCACATGACATCAAACAGTATTTCGTCTGCAAACAAAATTCTTTAATAATGTTGTGTCAATATTTTAGGTCTCCACAACATACTAACGTGAAGATATTAAGGATCACATTATGTGATTGTATTTTTTGTTCATTGTCATGGGACCAAAATTGTATGTGGTGTAGGTAGTAAGAACATGAACATTTTTAAATTGTGGCAGATGTTATACATTCATACAATACACATAGTTAATTGCACGGTTATATCTATATATAATAATGTCTATGGTATAACATTGCCATTTATTGCACTTAATGCCCATATAATGAGCCTTTGAAAATGACCTCTTCTTTTATCCTTAAAGGAGAAATCCGGAGATTTTTTCATATAGATCTCCGTTTCTCGAGGTCATCGAGTACTGTCGGCCAGGCAGCTACAGCCCTCCACTCTGGGGGCATGACGGTACTCGGTGACCTTGAGATCTATGTGAAAAATCGCCAGATTTCTCCTTTAATATATTATTGTACTTTTTGTACTTTTTTTTGTCTCCAAGTATGCCATACAAACTGAGCACATACTGGCTGAATAGCACTTTTGAAGATATTAATGCTCAAGCATGGTCTCCTAGGTAACGTGCTATTCAGGCTGTAAAACTGAAATAATATCAAGAGCTAAAAAATAAGGACAAAAGACTTGAATAGAAACGTTTGCCTAAGATTGTGAATTTGAACCCACCTAAAGTCTGAACAAAATCTGAGACCGTGCAGCAGTAACCTTATATGATTGCACACGGAATGACCCGTTGAACGCTTTTTACGATTAAAGATGGATCTAATTAGACTGTAGATGTTACTAAGGAAGGATATGTGAGTCTTGTGACATTATTGAACCCTACATATCTATATTCAGAAGTACTTTGTGCTGTATTCTTTCGTAAACTACGGTATTTACAAGTGAGAAGTGACTTGTAGATGTATTGGTAGGGATGTAATTGAGACCATCTTTGATTTAATTTGCAGCAAGCCATCAATGAAGAGAACTTGCGCAGGCAGGAGGAGTCTGTTCAGAAGCAGGAGGCCATGAGAAAAGGTGAGGAAGTGGAACCATCTCCACAGATATTAGCAACATTAGTGGTACAGAGATTTATTTATACAGTAATTTCCAAACTATTAGCCGCAGCATATACATTGATTTTGCAAAATTTCTTCAGCTATGCGGTTAATACACGGGGTAGTTAATATGGTATTAATATGGTTTTGTTTCTTTTAACTTGCATAAAACACTGTCCTGTGGCTTATACACAATGCGGCTAATACACAGGAAATTACTGTATTTTAGACCTTTCTATTGAGTGACTGCTATCTGCCACTTACAGTCTCGGGTCTTTGTTATATCATGGCCACAGATGCAGGATGTTTTGGTTGGAAGAACCTGTGCTGCTATGAAGTTATGCTTAGTTGGATAGGATCAAGTTGGAGTTGGAGGCAACAAAGAATAGAACTTTAAAACTCCAATTGTTAGGCTTAATTCATCCTGTAAAGAAGATCCACATCTGTGCCTACTATGTGAGCTCATGTAATGCTATATAGCTAGTTTATAACTGGTATGTGTTTATTTTTTATTTTTTAATTTCCACACAGCCACCATCGAACATGAGATGCAGTTGCGTCACAAGAACGAGATGCTTCGTGTGGAGGCGGAGTCTAAAGCTCGGGGACGCGTGGAGCGGGAGAACGCTGACATCATCCGCGAGCAGATCCGTCTGAAGGCCGCTGAACACCGACAGACTGTACTGGAGAGCATACAGTAAGCATGCAGACTCCTGTACCAACAGGTAGACTGTGGTAGGACAGAGTATTGGCACAGATACCCCGATTTTAGTCAGCTACAATTTACAAACTTATAGTTTGATTCGATCGACATTTGGAAATAATAGATGTAATAACGGCTGCATTCAAATTAGCAAAGGGAAGCGTTGACAAACTGTTTTTAGTCTGCTGCAAACAGTCTGAGGATATAGTTCTTAGCAAACATACATGGATGGCGTACTAAGGGTTGCTGTACGAATGAAATACTCTGTTTGCCTATTCATGCTCTATGCAATGCATGTTACGTGTTAGCGTGTATGTGAGCGTGTATGTCTCACTTATAACTTTGGTCTGCTCGTTAAAACACTTCAGTAAAAACACATTGTCATACAATAGAAAATAGACTTGTCTTTTTTTTTTTTTTTTATATTTTTTTGGGCTTTTTATGCCTTTAATTATAGGACAGTGGAGATTGACAGGAAGTGAATGGGAGAGAGAGCAGGGGTGGGATCCAGAAAGGACCACGGGGCGGGAATCGAACCCGGGTCGCCGGCGTACGATGCAGGTGCCCCAGCCAGTTGCGCCACAGCTGGGGCCAAAAATAGACTTGTCTTGTACGCCATCTAGAACAGTGGTAAAGCCACTTCACACACACACACACACACACACACACACACACACACACACACACACACACACACACACACACACACACACACACCATATGGTAGTGTTTCCCAGTGCTTGTGGGCTCCCACAGCACTGCATGAGCTGGGTCTTTTCCTGCTCAGAGTAGCACATCTCGGTTAGCTGATAAAAAGCATTGTCATTAGATGATTTGTAGAGTCAGGCGTGTCGGTGCAGGGAGAAACCACATTCATGCAGATTCGACGGTCCCCGGGAGAGTGACCACAGACACGCATACATATGGCTCTTAGTCCAGGGTGATGTGCAAGCAAACTGAATTTGAATTTGTAACAAAACAAATTGTTACGTCTTCCCTTTTTTTTCGTGCCCTTATGTCATTTTTGTGTGTGTGGTTTCTTTCTAGAACTGCGGGGGCAGTGTTTGGAGAAGGGTTCCGAGCCTTTGTGTCAGACTGGGATAAGGTCACAGCCACGGTGAGTGCAATGCATCATTACTCACTAGGAAGAAAAAATGAATAATTGTGATATTTTTATCTAACATGGGTGGTTCTTGTCGGCATCACTAAAGCAAAAAAGCATGTGCATTTGGTTCGGGGAATATTAGGTCTATTAGTGTTTGACTGGCAAACTGAAGGTAACCTGCAGTTCCTGTCTCATACCTCTAGGTGGCAGGACTTACATTGCTTGCAGTTGGCGTTTACTCGGCGCGGAACGCCACGGGCGTGGCTGGGCGCTACATCGAGGCTCGTCTCGGCAAGCCCTCCCTGGTCCGCGAGACGTCCCGCATTACTGTGGGCGAAGCCATCAAGCATCCAATCAAGGTAGAGGACCTGCTGGCCTGAGGCCCTCTCTCACGCGCCACATTTGTCTTTCCCATCAGAGTGCCATCGCTCCCGGAGCACACTTTTCTCCAAAGTGCTGTGTTAAGATTTTGTTCTCAGGCTCAAGTGAGCGCTGGCCAAATTTCAAGCAATTTTTCACACACACAAAAAAAAAAAATATAATGGAGACCTTTAAACTCATACATTACGTTGGCAAGAACTCTTTAGAACACTTTGTTCCTAAAAAAAACCCTGAAAGACCTATTCATCCATTTCCTGTGAAGGAAAGTCTACATTAGTCTAGTAAGGCCAATATTCATCACATTTATTACCTTAGTCAGGTGTAATGCTTCAGGGTTAAGCATAGAAACTCTAGGAAGGTGAGCCTAAAGTGGTGAATTGGGGGCAACCATCAGCACTGAAGCACAGTGTGGAACAGCAGTGTGGTTGCACTGGCAATTTCAAGGTCAAAAGGTCCAGTTAGAGGTCAGTGCTCCGGTACCTATTGTTAAGCACATACCTTTTTGAAATGGGGATATTTAACAGCCTGAGACCTGCAGTAGATCAGCGTGCTTGCCGTTTACAGTTCCTAGTGTGAGTGGGAGAGGGAGAAGGAGAGCAGTTGGCATGTGGCCGAGGCTTGTGCTGACGGCCATAAATCAGTTTTGAGGAGCTTTTAGCTGATTAGAGGGGCCCTGTCTTGCTTCAAAGTTTAGTGTGCCTTAAAGAGTTCTTGACCTCTTTTCCCTCAATCCCTCTCTCTCTGTGTCCCTCTCTCTCTCTCTCTCTCTTACCTTTCTCTGTATCTCTCTCTTACCTCACTCTTTTTTTCTGCCTGCCTCCCTCCCTCCCACTGCCTCTTATCTTTTACTGTCTTTCCTCCGTATTTTTAACTATCCATTTTTCTCTCTCTCTCTCTCTCTCTCTCTCTCTCTCAGGTGACAAAGCGCCTGAGCAGCAAGCCTCAGGATGCTCTGGAGGGGGTTGTGCTTAGCGTGAGTATCAGTACCAGCATGGATTCACATTCACCTATTCATTGCAATATTCATGTGCAAGTGCAACAGTCATCTACATCTTCTGCTAGTCACAGCACTAGTTTTAAACATACATACACATATACATACACAGAAACATCTTCTTTTTTTTAACACAATTATGTTCCTGGTCTTTTTCAGCCTGTCCTGGAGGAGCGTGTGCGTGACATCGCCATAGCGACGAGGAACACACGGCAGAACCGAGGGCTGTACCGCAACATCCTCATGTACGGCCCACCTGGCACTGGCAAGACCCTCTTTGCCAAAGTGAGTTTGTTTTTGTTTTTTTCCCTTCTCCAAATGATGCCTTTGCAGTAATGCCCTGGACCTTGTAGGATCTTTTCATTGCATATTACCAGCCAAATGTCTCCGCTCCTTTTTGTTGTGGCGAAACACTAAATAATTTTCTTGTGGGTTCGTGTATATTAACAATGTCATTAACAATGTCATTCTCAAACCTTCCACCATGTCCTTGTGGTTAGAAATTGGCAATGCATTCTGGGATGGATTACGCCATTATGACAGGTGGTGATGTGGCACCAATGGGACGTGAGGGCGTGACAGCCATGCACAAGGTGTTCGACTGGGCCAACACTAGCAAACGAGGGTAATGCACGCCTGGAGTTTTTCTCACTGTCTCACAAGAGTGCAGTTGTGTTTAAATGTGTTTCCAAGAACCTAAGCATGGACTTACATACAAGGGCTGTTCACATCAGGAATGATAACTGTAAAGATAACTTATATTAGCGTTAATATTAGCGTTGTTATCGTTATTGTTTATGTGTGGACGTCGTCATTCATATCAGCTAGTCATTATCGTTATAGTTATCGTTCTTGGTGTGAATGGCCTTTTAATAGGCAAAAATGCCCTTGTAGACAAGCCAGTAAACTCCAACCAATCTGAGCAACTATGTATGTGATTTCCAGTTATAATAAGATGCCCCACCTTTCTCTCTCTGTCCCACACAGCCTCCTGCTCTTCGTTGATGAAGCCGATGCATTCCTCCGCAAAAGATCCACTGTGAGTTCTCGTGTGTCTCTTTCTTTCTCGTTCCTGCTCTGTGTCGACACTTTGTTGATTCTTCACAGGTCCGACTTCTCTATATTCATCTCGTTCCTTACCGCCCGTCCGTCTGTCTGTGTGTCTTATATACAGGAGAAAATCAGTGAGGATCTGAGAGCTACACTAAATGCATTCCTGTACCGCACTGGAGAACAGAGCAACAAGTTTGTCCTTATCCTTTATTACTCTTTATCGCTAACTATTACACACACTACAAAACTAAACATACTCAAATTTACCTTAAATTACCCCTGAAAACATACCTAAACCACTTAATTTAAGTTAAGTGGTCCTTAATTTGCTAAACAGGCCCTTTATTTTACCTTAAATGTCATTTTAAGATGTGACCCCTTAATCTACATTTAAGGTGTCAAGTCAGAAGTTCCCTTTATTTGTTGTGATGAAGGGGGTAATTAAGAACAATTTAAGTATATCTTAATATTATTTTAAGGTGTTAATTCAGGGATTCCTTGATTAAGGGGGGAAAGGGGAAATCGAAAAAGTAAGGGGTAAATTCTGTAGGCTTTTCTCCTTATTTGACCTTAATCTATGCACATTTCTACTTAAAACCTACTTAATTATAAAGGGGTTTTAAGGTCAAAAGTAAGGCATTTATAAGGGGTGAAGTTGTTTTGTTTCGTAGTGTACATGACATGTGTTTGTACATTATCTTTTCTTTGCAATTAGACGTATTGATATGTAATCATACACCAGTGAAAAGTAATGATCAAGATGGTGCTTGGATATAGAATTTTACCAACATTGGTGTGCTCTGTTCTTTGGTGCAACCATTGGTTAATGAATAAGGGCTTTCTTTACCAGTGTGCATGTTTTGCCTCACTGTGTGCCCGTGAGAATATCAGTGTTTGCGTTTCGTCCTTTGGCAGATGTTTTAATCAAACGTGCGCTCTCTGTCTCAGGTTCATGCTGGTCTTGGCCAGTAACCAGCCGGAGCAGTTTGACTGGGCAATAAACGACCGCATTGACGAGATCGTCAACTTCGCCCTGCCAGGGCTGGAGGAGCGGGAGAGGCTGGTGCGCCTGTACTTCGACCGATATGTGCTGGAGCCCGCCACTGGGGGGAAACAGTGAGTGTACGCACGCACGCACGCACGCCGCACACATACACGCGCACACACACACACACACACACACACACACACACACACGCACACACGCATTCACACACAAATGATGCATAAACACACACACACACACACACACACACACACTATTTAGAGACTAAAACACAGTGCACACATACACTCGCATTCACACATTTTGGCAGCAAGCTTGTAAGTACCAGTTTTGGCACCTTTATCGTTTTCTTTGGACCACCAACAGAGTCTCCATCAGGTAAAGTAAGTGTAAGCATGAATCAAAAGCACTGCCCAGATTGCGTTCTAGTGAGAACAGGCTGAGCGGGGGTGTTGCTGTTCTTAAGTGAGTGAGGATTGTTCTGCGTCAGGCTCTGCTCTGCGGCAGAGAGAACACCAGCAGAACCGAGCCATCTGGACTGGCCCATTAATTACCGCTCACTGGGGAGCGGAACAGAACAGCCCAATCCCAGCAGCCTCTGGGCCAAGGGAGTGAATCAAGATGAAGACATCCAGCAGTCTTGCGTACTGTCATAGCTCGAGCATGTAGGGTACCCAGGGAAAACATCAGTACATTTAAGCATTTGGGTAAAGATGTTTGCAAATGGTATAGTGGCAGCATTTATGTAAGGTTACTTTTGCTGGTAACAGAAAGGGTTAACAGTACAAATGAGCCATGGGCTGATCATGAAGAAAGCACATGTAAGGTACAATTGCCTTGTCCTTAAGTTACATAAATAAACATCTTTGGTGTATGAACAGATATGTAACTTTGGGAACATTTAGTCTTCTTTGTGGTTGCCTCCCTGAACTATTTGAACCAAATGGGCTGTGTGCACGTGTGTTTTGGGCAAGAGCTATCCTGTACGTTTCTGTTGTCCTTCAGTAGCTCAGTTCACTACTCAGGAAGTACACTGGCTGATTAGACAGTGTTTGTCCATGTGTCGCTTTGAATTAAAGTGTCCGCTAATTGATTCTATGAAGGTATAGAAAATGTGTTTCTGTGAGAATGACATGACTGATAGAATGTGGTCTGACTGTGCAGGAGGCTGAAGCTGGCCCAGTTTGACTACGGACAGAAGTGCTCGGAGATCGCTAAGCGGACCGAGGGGATGTCGGGCAGAGAGATCTCCAAACTGGGCGTCGCCTGGCAGGTCAGTGGAAGTCTGGGCTGATCGTTCCTGTCCTGTCTTTGGGTCTCTCCTTCATTCTCACTCATTCACTCTTGCTGTGATTTTTCAGTATTTTTGAACAAAGCAGCCAAAACAGTATCCACAATTCATTAAGTCCTTGAAATATTTACCACATGAATCATTTAGCAAAGCCTCCTTTGAGTGAGTTGGCTTCACTAATCCTCAACAACCCCTCTGTTTCTTTTCCTGGCTGGTGTTTTCTCAGCTCCGTCTCAGCCGTGGAGCTCTGTTTTAGAAATGGAGCTTACCTCAGCTTAAAATAACTCTGGAACATGTTCTCAGTGATGCTCCATAGGTGACCTGACAGCACTGAGAAGTGGGGCACTCACTGGAGCACAGTGAGGCCTCTTCTCCACTAGAGGGCCTCAGTCAGTCAGATAGAGAAGCAGAAGCAGCCACTCTAGCTGGGTGTAAACACTCTGTGGCTTGCTACTCTAGCCAGCCTCCTTCTGTGTTCAACGATGTAGACTTGTAACAGCTATGTAGCTGGATAGATATTTCCTAAAAGAGTAACTCCACTGTTCTTGTGTGATTGTTTGCACTTGCTCTAATTAGATGCTGGACTGGACTAGATGCCTTTTTCTGTTACTCCGTTCTTCGGTTATCCAACACTGTCTACTCCGGCCTTGTTTTCCTGTCACCTAATTACTGCCTTCTCTTCCTCTGTTCTTTCTTTCTTTCGTTCTCTGTCTCTCTCGCTCTCATCCACACCCTTGTTCCCCATCCCAGGCGGCGGCGTACTCCTCTGAAGATGGGGTGCTGACGGAGGCCATGATCGATGCGCGGGTGGAAGAGGCCATAAGGCAGCACCGGCAGAAGATGGACTGGCTCCACACGGAGGCGACGGGGGAAGGGGATGGCACCGTAGGGGCAGCCGTTGACCTGGGCAAGATGGGCTTCACATTGCCTCACGGAACGCCTCCACCGCAGGCCTTCTCTGGGAACATTCTAGAATTACTATCCCCCTTCAGGGACCGCAAAATAGGGGAGGGGACAGGCAAGGGGACAAAATCAGAAGCACCGCCTCCCAAGGACGGCACTCCTGTCTAATTGGCCTAGTTTACAGTCCATCACTTCTCACCGTCTTTCCTCCAATAACCTCAATTACTGACCTCCGGCCTGTTTGTGTCTAAAGACCAATGGGAGCATCAGGAGTCATTTTAACATATGTCTCCATTTCAGAGTCCATCCATCGTCCCCATCAGATTCCGGCACAGGCACCACATCCCCCAGTCCACAAGCAGGGCACATGTGTCACCCCAGACATTGCACGTTACATTAAATTATGCACTTGTGACACTTGATGCCAGTGCTCAGGAACGGGTGATACTCTGCTCATGCAAGGTGGTGGGGTTAGAGTTTCTGGTACCTGGGCACCTCTTTGGTGTGGGGGCACTGCTGCTACGACTGCAGGTTCTGGGACTTAACCACCCACTAAGCTGTGGCCCAGCACTGAGGAAGAGGAGGGGATGGGAGGGAGAGATGGATGAGACATTAAGGTGCTCTGGGATGGAGACTAAGAAGTTTATGAGCCACTGATTGGACACGTCATATCCAGAAGGCCACTGTTACCTGTTTGCCTGTAGTCTGTGTTCATGTGAGAGGGATGAGAGGGGTAAGACGTAGAACTGTATTCATGAGAAGAATGATTATAAATGGTGTGATGTTCTGTATTTTGTGACTGAATCAAATCACCCTGTCTGTGTAAGTTTACTTTACATGAAGGAAGAATGAGCTATAATTCCATGTCACTAATATAAAGTGGATAAATATTAATCAGATGGAAATGTATGTTTTTATGAACAGTAAACATAATGATTTCTTAAAGTCTGCTAGTATGTGTTGTATGTCGGGTTTTTTTAAAACATATTTTCTTTGATTTTGGTTTTGCATCAATCAATGGTAAAAACGCATCACAAACCATCAAACTTTTATTGAAACACAGAGGTTCGTCTTCACAACAGCAACATCTGAACAAGGAAACGGTGAGGGAGAGAGGGGACACTGGGTACTTCAAGACGAGAGACCGAGCCAATCCCGGCGACACCTCAAGTCACATGATCCCAACCAACCAGGACATACACATTCCAACATCCTAATACACATAAAGCACATTTCTCATCATAGACACACACAGCAAGACCACAAACCTCTTACACTGCAGAGACACTAGTAGTCCAGATCTGCAAAATTCATGTGTCTACAACATGTATGTTGTTAATGTTCATGCAGTAAGATGCAAGGACTGTATTTTTTTTTTTTTTTAAATCTTTTCATCACTCTATTCACTGCTCTTTGTATATTGCCTTCATACTGAGCTGCTGTCATTTGGAATGTAGTTTCTCTGCATATACACAAATGATCACTTGTATTTACCGTACGTCCACATTAGTAACCCTGCAATATTTTAGAAAGACTAAAGTTCAGAAGCTAACTAGCACATTTTGAGGCTGTCTGAGTTCACAGAACAATTACCTATTTCAAACTATGGCTAAGTTAAAAACTGAAGACCCATTTTCACAGTTACTGAACCTTATACAACGTGGTCAGTTACTGCAAATATCAAGCGGATCCTGCTAAGCATAGCCTACAGTCTTCATGTAGTCACATGTAATCAACATCATCTACAGTTGCGTTAAAATGGTTTACCAAACCATTGATTATCTCACAGTGTTACAATGCATTCTTTGGCTTTCTCAGGTCCAACTCAAACATTTAACGCACACATTTAGTGGTGATATATGTGTTAGTTGAAACAATCTCCACAAGGGACACACAAAGCAGCCAAAGTAATACCCATAATTCATTAAGGGCATGAATCATTTACCAGAACTTTCCTTGAGTACTTCGTTCTTGCCAAATCTCAATGCCCTCCTCTCTCTCCTTCAGTCCATCCTCTCCAACATTATCAGTGCAAAACATCCAGTTTTTACCTAAAATTGAAACGACTTTTAGTCAATCCAAGGGAAAAAAAATATTTACAATATTTATTTTGACTACGAATGCTTTTGTTAAACCCAACCCCTGCTAAGTGTTTAAAAAATCAGAACCCCAACTAATGTTTCCACTAGCACCTGCACTTATCCTCCCACGCAATGTGTGTGTTTTTGTTTTTTTCATATAAACATGCGAATTCTCCAAAATAGACACTAACAAACATTTTCCCTGGGCGCAAAATCCCATTTGAAAAATGGAGACATCAAAAATATATGAACCTGGACTCCCTCCCACCTCTTTTCCACAAACACACATACGCACGCTCACTTTCACCAACAGGACAGATTAAAAGCAGACTACTGCAAGCAAAGTAGACACCTACTCTACAAAAGACCTGCAAGCAAAGGTTACTGTACACCTTCTTCCAATAGCCCCTACTCACCCCCACTCCTACCCCCCATGCACACACATTCTTTCTAATGACATCCCATGATAGAATTCCTTCACAGAATGGCAAACTAAAGAACCAATGGACAAGCCAATGAGCGTCAGGTGAGGGTCGACTTAAGGTTGTCAGCTATGCTGGTGTCAACGAGAGGTTTCAAAATACCCATGTTGTGAATTGTCTCACTAAATACTGAGATTGTGGAGCTGTTGTAACTGATGCAGCACCATTGACTGGTGATAGTAGGGGTCGTGTCTGACGGTGTAGTTGATGGTTTGAGGTGGCTGTGTGATCTCCAGGGTGGGACAGCAGGTGGTTGCCTTAAAGACACAATGCGTGGTCCTCATGGTTTGGAGCAGTTTGGGCTTCTACACACAGTTGCGTTCCGTCAACGCATGCCAGTGGGTGTTCCAGACAGTAGCTATGCAAATGACTTGAAGTATAACCGTAATTTGATTGGTTGGTGCAGTCTGTCGATTGGCTTGATTGGCCGTGCCGTCTGTCGGTGCAGCAACAGCTGAACTTCTCAACGCGAGCGACGGGAGAAACGCAACGCAATGGACCCACAATTCAGTTCGGCAACGGATGACGTGAGCCCATGTAAAGTGAATGGGATGCGTCTACAGCACACAACTGTGTGTAGGAGCCGTTTGTCTCAGGGTGGATGTATGGAGAGGGAGATGTCTTGAGATGGCAGGATGGCGCCATTTCTAACACATGAATGTGTTAATAGTCGAGCGTTCTGTTGTCTGATAGGAAACAGGAGGAGCCAGAGATGGACTGGGAGGGGTCACAGGTGAAATGTGCCCTCTCTGAAGAGAGGTGAGAGGTGGTGCTGTCCATCTGTCGGTCTGTCTGTCCACCATCAGTCTGCCTGTCCGTCTGTCTCTCTGCTGGAACAAACTCTGCATGTTGGGCCATCAGTACACTAACGTGGTCAAAGGCGTGCTGGGCCTTATCTGAGGTTTGGGGGGTGGGTCCTGCCTCAGAGGTGGCGGGGGCTGGGGTGGCCGTTGTGATAGAGCTTCTGCTTGATGTGCACCATGTTCCCCCCAGAGTCCTCCAGCAGCCGCAGCTGCAGCCGTCTGCGCAGTTCCCGCAGATTGCACACCCGAGACAGCCACTCCCACGGCACGATGTCTGCATGTGGACAAAAAAGGATAAAATTAGACTATGAAACTTGGATGATAAAATACTATTATCTGTTGTATTGTAAAATACTGCAGATATTACTGATTACTGATATTAATGATCCACCTCTACTGCTCATGAGAGAACTAATGTGAAGCAGGTCCAACTGTGAATGGGATCAAGAGTCTCTGACAAGGCTCCACTAAAAGTACATGTATAGTTGGAGTGGTAATGGAGAAGGGTCTTGCAGAGGAAGCTGGAATATGTAGTTTCTATTATTCTTTCAGTCATTCTAGTCCTCATTTTCAATGCCTTCCAACTCTAGCCTGTCAGTTCTCATCACCTAAGTGGCATAGCTACGTCTGCCTGGCCTCACGAGACTACGCTCGACTCTGATCTCACTTCCACTAAGCACTTAACCTTTCTTCCGCCGTAGCCCCAACCTTGTTCTGTAGGACAGTGAGCTATTTCATCTTGACTGAGCACCGGTGACGTGGCACATTACAGCTCCATGTATGGCTCCTATTATATTAGGTGATTTGTGTGCTACTACCAGAGATCCACAAGGTCGCTCATGCGCTCACTCCTCGTGCCCCTGAACTGTAAATTCAGGCCATGCGGGCTGGTACCGCAGGCCTTTTTATTTAATTGAGCTGATAAAGGTACACGAGTGATTAGGATGACTTATTTGCCTGGAAAGAGGGATGGATGGATGGATGGCAGGGGAGGAGGGGAGAGAGGGAGGACAGAGTGGATGGCAAGAAAAGGAGACATTCCCTGCCCTCTCAAATAACGGCCCATTTCAATTTATACTGACGAGAATGAAGCGGGTGTTAGATGGTGTGAACTACACAGGGGCAGAGAGAGAAAGAGAGAGAGAGAGGGAAAGAGAGATTAATTACATTCCATAATTACATTTTTGTAAAATGAAATACCATCCTAGAAACGGATTTATAATTATAATCCAATCCAGACTCATAGTTCTGCGCTGTGGGACTTGATGAGACATTCATAGTCCAACAAGGTGGGGGAAAAAAAGAGATAATTTATGTGTAAATGTAGGTCTCAGTATATGAATATATTAATGCCCATGCTGAATATAGAAAAACAACAGCTTTCTGAGCATACCATTTTAAAGGCCATCTGATTTTATCAGAGAACAATAAAAAAATCATGTTAAATCTCTTTCTTTATGTGTGTGGATATGAAATGCATTGTAAAGAAATCCAGACTAGTGGCGTATGGATACGTGTACAAACGTATATACACAAACATGCATTACAGGAAAGTACCGGTCATCTTTTCTAATGCATACAGAGAGCTATTAACCACTTTCAGAGACACAAAACACATAGCATTTCCCTAAAAGTGCTGTGGCACTGAAGCCAAATATTCGCTGAGCCGACGTGACATTTGAGAAAATGTAAGGCGGTAATCTGAAGAAAGACCGTGACAAAGTGGGCTGCTTGAGTCATCCGCTCAGTGCCCAGGGAAACATTTGACAGGTCTGTACCGAGAGGAAGATCGCCCACACCACTGCAGCTTTAAGCACAAGAAACGAATTGCATCTGCAAAATAATAAATAAATGAAAAGGGAGAAAAATCACAACTGTCCTCCAACAAATTCATTTGTTGCTGTAATCCCATCCACTGGAGCTATGAGCTTTATGGTCTGCTTTTAGGTGCTTATTGCAATGGCAAAGTCCCAATCCCTCAATGTGTCCACACTTATCAGAGCTGAAAAATGCCCTAAGTGCTTCTTCAAGATCTGATGTATCTAATGTTCTACACGTCCTTGGCCTACGGAACCTACAGTGCTTATTGTATTGTATTGCATTGAGAAGCACTTATTGTTATTGTTTTTGTTTTGTTTTATTTTTATTTGAGTAATGACCATGAGCAACAATAACCCCTTCTGCTGCAGGGCTGTAAGATAAGGCATTTCCAGATGTCTGGGCCGGCTGGCCTGATCCCTGAGAAGGCCAGCTGGCATCGCACAACACCAGCACTGCCACATAGAACAAAAACCGCTGGACTCAACACAGGCGAACATGCTCTTAGGTGATTAGGTACACTCACTCACACATTCGTCCACTCTCTCATTTTGACATTGACATACTGTCTTTCTCATCCACTTTCTCTCTCTCAGTCTCTCTCTCGCTCCTCCTCTCCCGCTCTACTCTTTCTCTCTCTCACTCTGTGTGTGTGTGTGTGTGTGTGTGTGTGTGTGTGTGTGTGTGTGTGTGTGTGTGTGTGTTTCTGGACTGGGCCGGCCTGCAAAGGCGTGGCAAAGTGCCACATTATAGCCAGCACACTGATGAGCTGCCAAATCACCACACTCTTCACTGCGAGCTCCTCACGGTAGTTCTGAGGTCATGCTGCAGCCATTCTACTCCATCCAACCCAGTAGGTGTTACTATCTCTACATTCCCTCACTTACACACTCACTTCTTTTCTCCTCCCCCTCCTACACACATTCTCACACACACACACACACACACACACACACACACACACACACACACACACACACACACACACACACACACACACACACACACACACACACACACACACACACACACACACACACACACACACACACACACACACACACCTCCCTGCTACACAGCCTCTCTTGCACACTTCCTATGCTAACTCCCCTCCTAATCCTTCACACAGTACCAGTCCTTCACACAGTACAACTGCTATGCTGACAACACACAAATCTATATTCACACACACTCCCTCCCTCCAATCTGGTCACCTGTCTCAATGCAATAAGCAACTGGATGACACAAAACTTTCTCAAATTAAACCATGA
Organism: Alosa pseudoharengus; assembly: GCF_046254945.1. NCBI lineage: Eukaryota > Metazoa > Chordata > Actinopteri > Clupeiformes > Clupeidae > Alosa > Alosa pseudoharengus. The sequence goes on from NW_027468837.1 coordinate 27,150,843, forward strand.
CAAGACAGAAGCCATACTCATTGCCACACCATCTGTACTGAAAAAGCTGGAACAATCACAGTTATCCATCCCTGGTTACTTCACCACCACTACCTCTGAAGTCAAAAACCTTGGTGTCATAATTGACTCTACCCTTTCCTTTGACTCTCATATCAAATACATCACTAAAACAGCCTTCTTCCACCTCAAAAACATTTCTAAACTCCGCCCGTCCCTTAACCCTACACCTGTTGAGACTCTCATTCATGCTTTCATACCCTCCAGACTTGACTACTGTAATGCCCTGCACTTTGGTGTCTCAGCAAAGAGATTAGACAGGCTACAATACATACAAAATTCCGCTGCAAAAGTTCTCACCCGTACCAGGCCCTGGCAACATATCACTCCCATCCTCCATCAACTACACTGGCTCCCTGTACAATACATTTCAATTACACAATTCAAAATCATCCTTCTTGTCTTCAAAGCACAACATAATCTTGCACCCTCTTATCTTTCAAGCCTCCTGACCCCTTACCAACCAACCCGCACCTTACGCTCCACTGATGCCCACCTCCTATCCACCCCCACTGCACATCTCCGTTCCATGGGTGACAGGGCCTTTAGCGTGGCTGGTCCCAAACTCTGGAACTCCCTCCCACTTGCACTATGTCAAAGCACTTCCCTGTCCACCTTTAAATCCATGTTAAAAACTCACCTTTTCACTCTTGCTTTTCCTTCCTACTCATAACCATGCCTCCTCCATCCCACTTGCTCCTCTATTACTGTTTTATTTTATTTTATTCTACTTTTGTTGGCAATGTCTGTCTCCTGCTGAATGTATAGTGTGTTTTACTAAGTGTACTGTCTATTTGTACTGTCCCTGTATATGTTGCTTTTATGTCTATGTTCTCTTGTATACTGGGCTGTATTTTGGGCACCAACGCATGGCGTAATACTCGTTTTTCACCCACGGAAAGTTTAATTTGGTATTTTGCACGTTTATTTTTTAAGCATTGCGCCCAGGGGTGTGGCAATTAACAACCGGAGGGGCCTGGCGCGTTGTCTAAAAATCGCTATCATACACCACCTAAACCTGGTCAGAAGTCAATGGCGAGTTGTTCATATACTATTTTAAGAGCGCATGACAACAGTCATATTGGCAGGTGCACGCACCATCCTTCTATCATTCATGAACGCACACCAGCGCACGTCCAAGATATTACGAAATACTGTACATCTCATGATGAGTAGTTATTCACCATCATTTGCAAATTGGTAATAACGGTTAAAAGTGATTAGGGGAGAGGTGAGAGACACGTATGGAGCACAGCTGAAGACGCACTGTCACGAGATATAAACAACTCCTCTGCAGGATAAATGTTGTTTTATTCAGTCATTTGAGCAATATTAGGGTAAGTGTTGCTTTTTCCAGCCTATGTTTTCGGTGGTAACCCATTGTCAGTCAATGGTGAAAGTAACTGCATATAACTGTCTTGTCGTTGACTGAATCCTTGGTGAAGTTAGTTTCACTTTGCCAATGAGTTCAAATAATAGACGAGTGCAAATGCGTGAAGGCTATGCTAGGTTTTAGTAAAGCATGGTCTAAGAATGACTATTCCATACGGTCTCGCAAGCAGCCCCCTTCAAATGCGCCGTTGAATGCCAAAATACCGATGCATTTATTTGACATATCACGCGTTGTGCCGTTAAAGGGAATGACAGATGTAATTCTCATTGGTTTAAAATGATGTTACGCCCCAAACCCACCCATATGACTGATTAAAAAACCTAGGAACACCTTGGTGCGCCATGCGCTCCACGTTTGATAACGAAACCCCTCTCAATGTAAACTGGACATCCTACTAAATTTGAATAGACTTTTGACGAGTGACGATGCACTTTAGAATGTCATGATAGGGCCCACTGTCCCTGTCTAATGTTTTTATGCTACTCTTATGTCTATATCCTTTTCTCTTATTGTACAGTGTCCTTGGGTGACTTGAAAGGCACTTTAAATCAAATGTATTATTATTATTATTATTAAGTATCAATCCTTCACACAGTACCACTCTCTCTCTCTCTCCCTCCCTCTCTCCACCTATCCCACCTACAGTATTAGAGGTTGATATCCCACCTACAGTATTAGAGGCAGTATTAGAGGCCATACACTCAGAACACAATGCAACGCTCCCCATACCTCAACACTCTCTCTCTCTCTGTCTCCTTCGCTCTCTTTTTCTTACAGTCTATCTATCTCTGTCTCTCTCTACCATTCTCTGTCACCTCCTCCTCTCTGTCACTCAGCCTCTCTTACCGTCTCTCCACCTCAACAGAAAAGTGTGGAGCGGTCCTATGCAACATTAACTAAGGTGGTATAAACCAGCAACAGCAGATTATAATCAAATCCAGCAAACTTTACTCACCCTTCTTCGCTTACTCTTACCCGCAGACTCAATCAGACTCTCCCCAAACTCCTCAGACTATCCTCATACACTGACACACACCTTTGCCATTCACAATTGTCTCTCTCACACATTCTCCTTGGAATCACTACGCTCTTGTGCCCTTACGTTAGTGGCATCCTGTCAGTTGACCAGGACCACGCAGTGAGCCCTGGATTTGGTTTGAAGGACCACACCTATAACGATGACCAGGAGACCTCTGGAGCTTCCGCAAGCCCACACATATTCCTGCCCACTGACGATCGCATGCTTGTGTAATACGTTTATGACGTGCACACCAAGCTCCAGAGATTGAAGGGACATCCGGAGGGAAAGAGAATGTAGTGCCTGACTCACTCACATGCACCTGTGCTGTGTCCTGCTCTAGTCTCAGGCCAGCATTTATTCTACAACAGGCCAGCATTTATTCTACAACAGTCAGCACAGAGAGCTTGATAATAGGACAAAGCAGAGCAGAGATGCAAGTAGTAGTGAAGTGAGAGAGTGATTCTGTTCTGGCAAATCACACAAGACACACACACACACTCCAGGACTGACTTTGACTGCCTATACTGTATGTGAACCAGGCTTTTAGAGAGCTTCCCCTAGTGGTCTCTCCTGCGACCACTGACGCTTGGAATTCACTGGTTGGTTGGATACACTGGTCAGTTTACCAGAATGGCCTCCGGAGAGGCTTCAGAATGGCCACTGATATAGACTTAAAATAATCCTTTCAAGAGCGTGGTCATCTCCCATGAATGGGAATAAGTCATCTGCATGGGAATAAGTCATCTGCATAGGAGTAAGTCATCTGCATGGGAATAAGTCATCTGCATGGGAGTAAGTCATCTGCATGGGAATAAGTCATCTCCCATGAATGGGAATAAGTCATCTGAATCGGAATAAGTTATCTGCATGTGAATAAGTCATCTCCCATGAATGGGAGTAAGTCATCTGAATGGGAATAAGTAATCTCCCATGAATGGGAATAAGGCATCTGCATGGGAATAAGTCTCTCTCTAAAGGCCTCCACTCATAGATTCCATTGTTATAAGTACAACCCCACACCCCAGCATCAAACTATGCCGCCGCAACTGTATTGATTACGATTCAGTTCTATTTTCGGCAGGACTGCTCAATAAAACCATTGTTTATCAAATGTTTGTCAGTAAAAGATTTTGGCTTAGGTGTGTATGGGCAAGTGACAGAAAGTGTCGGCACACTCTAGTCTAAATAATATCATCCCACCACTGAGGCTGTGTGGACGTACCGTGGTGTGGGCTGGTCCTCCAGGCCCGGAGGGCACAGTGCAGCACCCCATCCAGCCACAGCAGCAGCCAGCTCAGGCAGAAGCCCAGCAGCAGGCCCAGCATCAGGTCCATCTCCTGCTTGGTGACACCGCTGCTCACAAAGTAGTTCTCCGTGGAGTCCACCAGCGACTGGTCCCCGTCGTACGGGATCACATAGTGCACATGGTGCCTACAGGGAAAGAGGGAGACTGTCAGCGGACGAACAGGATGGCCTGTGAATGGCATGATGGAGGGAAAAATAGAGAGATTGGTGGAGGGAAAGAGAGAGAGAGAGAGAGAAAAAGAGACACACAGCAAGAGACTTAGTCATGCCAAAGGGGGTGTTTTCAACTGAAATGAACCAAAGGGATCGAGCGAGAGAGGCAAGGAGAGTGGATGACAGCAGAAGGATGACAGAGGGACAGGTGGAGAGGCATATACCAGCGAGAGAGAGAGAGAGAGAGAGAAAGAGAGAAAGAGGACCAATGAATAAAAAGAGAAAGGAGTATGGGAAAGAGAATGAATATTGTCTTACATGTATCATGACAGCGAATAAAGGCACTGTGATGAGAGCAGGCAAGCCGAATAATGGGAACTAAACAAAAGCCAAGGAGCCAGAGAAAGAAGGGGGGATAGAGGGATGAAAGGCTAGAGGAAAAGGAGAGAAATAAAATGGAGAGAAAACAAGAGAGGGAGGGAGAGAAATGGGGAAGAGCGTGTGGGAGAAATGCTTTAATTCATCATCATTTCAGCAACAAGGTGAACACCGCTCCGTGCATTTGCAAAGATGAGGAGACTCTAATGGCTTTGTGGGCTTGCGGGCGGCAGAACTGGGGGGCCCACTGGGTCTAATGAGGGCTTAGGGGATGCTGGAGGAATGCATCACGGACAACTGCGCCCATAATCCCCTGGGTAGCCGACAGACTCTCACAACATGGACCAAGGGCCTAACACCAAACCTGCCAGATAAGCACAATGCAGTAATTTGGAGAAGGAGAAGAGGAAGCAGGGGCAAGAGAGAGAGAAAGAGAGAGATAGATAAATGAGAGCATTTAGATGCAGATGCAGGATGCAGATCAAGAATGAGAGGGGTACATGGTTTAAGATACTGAGAGATACAGGGTTAGATAGGATGAAAGAGGTGAGGAGAAAGGTGTATGGCAGAGGGGACAAGAGAAGGATAGACAGACCGACAAGGAGAGAAAAGGAGAGAAAGGTGCCACTGAGGGGAGAAGGAGAGAATAAGGGAGCAACAGAGTTGAACGAAATATTCACTCTGAGAAACAGAGCTGAGAGAGTCAGTGCCTTAGAGCAGTAAATATATCAACACAAACACACACAAGCATACACACCAAACACATATGTACATGACTGCATGTATGTATATTTGTGTGTGTGTGTGTTTGTGTGTTTGTGTGTAGAAACAAATAGAGCTGGGAGGGTGTGAGATTTAGAGAGCCCAATACTCCTAGAAAAGAAAGGGTTGTGAGGCCCTGGGGTCTGAGTAGGTGTGAGATATGTGCAGCAACAGCTCTCTCTTTCTCTCTCATTTTATCCCTCTTTCCCTCTCTCTCTCTCTCTCTCTCTCTCTCTCTCTCTCTCTCTCAGGAAAGTCACTGCAGCTGAAAAAGCCAGAAAACACCAGGGGCGGCTTTCAAAACAAGTCAGCTGTGCCGCAAACAAAATGAGTTACACTGCAGCATGAAGTATTCACAGGCAGTGGCCGCCTGGCATCTTATAAATACTCAGCATTTGAGATATACAGACTAAAACCCGGCCTTCACTAGCAAACAGCTCTGAGGAGATATTTTCCTATAAAAAAAGTGTAAAAACATCTTGTTTATAAAGCATAATGCCTGTGAGACAGCAGCGCAGATATATGCTGAGAGTTGCGTGGGAGTGTGCTTGGTTCAGAATCAGGGGAGATTAAGGCAACACTGTGAAGCTCTAAAGAAAGCTGTGGTAGCAGCGGACCAGTTTAACAGCCAAACAATCAGACACCCAGAGAGATGAGGCTTTAACTTCCATTCATCTATCAGCAAAGGGGGGGATCATTAACATGTGATTTCATACACTTCATAGTTGTTTTTGCCATGAGTGCTTTTAGACATCCCATGAGGGCCAGTTCATCTCATACTTTTCTGTTAAAAAGAAAAGACAACCCCTCTTCTGCATGTTTAGAGGAGGATCTATTCTGAAAATTCCTGCATTCAAATTCACCTAGCAAAAGTTGACACTGATATGCTTACGTATCAACCAAACTCCATGCTAATACACTGGCAGGTGGACTCTTCATTCATGAGGGTACATGTAGTAAATTGCAAGATAGTCTGTCTGAGGCACTTGTTCCGTCTATGGCACAATGTCAAACCATATGACAATGAAAATGCGTGTAACACACAAACACAGTGCTTTTGACATGTGGAGACCCTGTTTGCCCAGTCTGCCATCACAGGGAATGGGTTTTAGAATGGAGTTTCCTCTTCAAAAAAGCTTTTTTGTTTTGTTTTGTTTTTTGCATTTGCACCTTAGCTGATGTCATGGTGGAACCATGTGTTTTATTACTTGTGTCAGCAAAAGAATGCATAATTTTACAGGCTCCGAACTATTGTACTGGAGAGCATGTAGGTGCATTCAAGAATGCAGTCAGAAACAAACTTAGATCAGAGTGATGATTAAAAGTGGAGAGAAAAAACATTTCACATACAATGCAGATCCTGACATGCATGTAGTCAGGGAACAGAGAACATTGTCAAAGTATCACCTTGAGCAGAGCAAACTGGAGGTCTGGAGACACATCAACTCACAGCACTTGACAAAATAATCAATAGTTGTTAGTGACAACTTATTGAAACAGTCCTAGGTGGAGGTGATTCACTTTTCTCTTTCTATTTGTATTTACAGTTTTATGTCTGTGATGGTGCAGGGCAACTATGAATTTTAAGAAGATTAAGCAGAAACCATAAAGAGGATGTTGCACAGCCATGATTATTCTAATACTCTTCGAGCTGTTACATTACAATTATGGTTTACCTTCCACAGTTGCAATGACAGACGCGGTCCTCTCCTCTTAAATGTGGTAAGATATAGTTGTGAAAGCGGTCCAGAAGAGCGTTCATGTCCGTTAAACACGCTACCGCCTGCAAAGAACCATCCAAGTCAACTGGGACGACACGGGCCGCAAAGGCAGTTTGCCGGTGACACAAATAGACTACATTTCAATGAAAAATATATGGAGAAAAAAATCCGTTGTAAAAAATTTAAACATAAAAATGTCCGCTGTATGCACATAAAACCGTTAATTATTTGGAGGTGCCTGTTGATCTACAAGCAGTCACTGGAGTTACTATATATCCAAAAAGGAAGAAAATGCACAAGTGCCAGTTCTGTGAGACGCGTTACTCTAAGAACTAGGGAAGTGGGTGTGTAAGTCCTCTTACCATTACAATGGCAGCCCCGAGAATCATAAACATCATGGTGCTCAGAATTATGTGCAAAACTTCCAAAACTCGACGATTCCCTACGTTCACCCTCCAGTTCACGGCAGCCCGGTGGTTCCACCTGCTGAAATAACAGCTGTCCTCGGTTGAAGGTGCTCACAGATAGAGCTCGAACCGGGGCACGACACTGCTTTCCCTCTCAGTTCGCCCGCTGGAGGCACGGTGCTTGGCGGATTCAGCAAGCGTTCTCTCCTGTCACCTCACATCCCCGCCATAGATGACACACGCACCTCCACCTGAGAGCTAGCCTGTGTGCTGAGGAGTGGCACTGGTGTTTGAGAAACGCGAGAAAACAGCTTCGAGAAGGTATCCTCGCCTTTACAGATGCAGTGCGCATTAGGACCGTTCCAAAGAGTGAGTCAAGATGAAGTCTCTCACGGTGCGTAGCTCATTCCCGCGCCCTGTCGAGGGAAACTTGTCTCTCTCGAGCAACCGACGCTTGTTGCTTGTTTTCTCTCTCCAGCATCTGTGGCGAGTTCAGGCTGACAGTAGTGTCGTAACTGTAATAGCGTAGCCTACCTCTCCCTCGGTATCCAACGGTAGCGAAGATTACAGCACTTGCGCAGGCAAACACTGGATCCTCCCACCTAGCGATTCAGAAGAGATCAGACAGCAACTGACTCGCTGGAGAAAGAGACCAGTGAAAACCTGCGCCCTGTAAGCTACCGAAGGTTTTTTAGCGCCTCCTGAGATAATTGCAGTGTGTTGGCTTTTTATATATATAGCCTACAGAAACACGCAGTTAAATAGGCTACCCATCATCGCTTAACTGTAACAGTCTGCACTTCATGCAAAATGCTTTGCCAGTAGCCTACTGTATAGGCCTAATGCGCACTGGAACAAACTGGCTCCATGTAATTGATACAATGTTACATCACATTGGTAAGCACATTCCTCCCCTGTGACGAGTGACATTGCAGATCAAATTGGTATTCTGCACCATTCTTTGGGGCAGGGCTTCGCCTGTGACAGCCACCCATTCACTTAATTGGCGACTTCGCCGTCAGGGGGGTGCGGACACCGGTGGAGGATTGGCACTAAAGCGAATGTCAATTACTGAGCATGGGAGTACAGTGTGCTGGACTATTTTGTTAACTGTTGAATGCAGTAGCCTATATATTGTTGAAATCAGCTTTTCTCAGTTATAGGGCCTAATCACCTGTACAGCCACAAACTGAACAGCTCATTTTCCTTGTCAGTTTAAACTTCCCTCAACAGGGTGCTCATCAAAATGGGCCTCTAGGTCATTAGTGAAAAAGACCAAAGAATTGAGACACTTCTGTATGATCAATAAAAAGCCTATATGTCTTTCATACAAGAGTGCTTCAATTCTTTTGTTTTTTATTTGATGAATTAGAGGCCCAAATTCATGACCACCTTGTAGTTGTACTGTAACAAACACCATTGACCAAGAGACACGTTCCCCTTTCTTTACTTTTGAAACAAGCTTTGAAAATCTGTATCCTACAGACTCATTGTCTTTTATGTACCACTATAATTTAGACTTGTAATTTCCTTTTCACATTAAGGTTTGTGCATAGAGTTATATTTCTATTCTTTATTACACTGGATAGGTCATATCCCACAATGTGACTCGAAGGCACCAGCAAACCTGACCGTTAGAGATCATTCTGTATCATCTAAGCACAGCTGTGCTAACAGTTAAGTATAGACTTTGAGAATTGATTGCCTATACTGTCTCCACCATCACTCAAGGACAAGTTTCAATGTCATCAGAGGCCTTTGAGTCCCAGGGGCATTGCAAGAAGGCCATGGTATCCTAATCATCCATCCCCCACCATCACTTAACCCAGTTCGAAGTGGAGAACCCTGGACATTTCTAACCCCGAGACAACCTTGGACTCACTCTGTTCCCCCTTGTAGTTTTGACACCAAAGGCTTGTCTGTACCACTGTTTCCACCTTTTCCTGTAAATATTCCAACTATAAACCAGAGTAGGTCAACATAACATTTTTTTTTATTAAAATCTCAGTAAGTCATTCAATCCCATAACAGCTCGCCATTCTATTAAGTAGTAGTCATATGTTAGCCATCTGACAAATATCCTGTAAATAAAAAAGGCACAAAACAAATAGTTTTGCTAGACACATTTATTCCTTTAGCGAAATCATTATTTACAAAAGGAATTTCAGGCACTCTGGACTGAGCTCTCAGCTTGCAATTAATTCAGTATGTTGTAGTCTTGCTAAATGTACAAAAAAGAAAAAAAAAAAAAACACAATTTCCCCCCTGAGCAGATGACAAATCTGAGGTTTAAAATATGTATCAAAACAATGTGATTGAATTATAAAGATGTAATCATTAACTCACTGCCTTCCCGTCACTTGGATCAACATCTTTTCTCGGTACACTCGAGAAGTAAGAACACTCACATCACAACACTACACATCATCTTAGCTCTCCTCACACACGCACACACTCACACAAAATAGAAGAAACTACACTTGTGTTCATTTTGCACAACCCAGGGCATCACGCGTATTTGACAAAAGCAAAAGTGATAAAAAAGGAAAATGATTATTACACTTAAAAGTACTTACAGTAAACCAATCTGCCCTCAGAGGGGAAAACAGAAGTAGAGGGGCACTGAGAGACAGAGAGAGAAAGAAAGAAAGAAAAAGAAAGAAAGAAAGAAAGAAAGAAAGGGGGAGGAAGAGGAAAGTAGGGAGGGAGCGAGTGAAGAGAGTGGAATGGGGCTTCTGTCATCATAACTGTTGTATCCATGTCGGAGAGGGTGACAGAGAGCTGGAGGGGGCAAAGGTCTTAGATTAGAATGAGGTGACCCATAGCCTTGGTAATTGGAGTTAAAGTAGAAAGTTGTTGGGACATGACTGGGTTGATTAACATTAGTATCCCCCCCCCCCCCACACACACACACACACGCACACCCCTACAGCCACTCAGGCATCACTGAGCAGTGATGGGGAGGGTGGGATAATGACTAGGAAGGAAGGCTACATAGCCAGATATTGCACCCTAATCTTGTAGCTCTACAAGGCTGTGCAAAAGATGGTTTACACCTCTGTCTCTGCACAGCCAAAATTCAAATCTCACCAAGTAAACAAAAGTAACCCTTTAACGCCACCTCACAGCTGTAGTGACATTGTTCACATGTGAGCAGAGTAGATCAACCCTCCTTGGCTCTCTGGACTATGGTGGGAGGGGGAGGCAATGCCCTTCCTATGTACTTGGAGAGGGTGAGAGGTCATTAGAGAATGGCAGGGGTGAGTGTGGGGGGGTTGATGCTGCATCGTGGGTAACCCACCACCCCCCACAGCATATGTGTATATTGTGTAAATTCATGTGTGACTTTGGGGAGAGACAGTGCAATGACGTCGCAGCACAGCGCATGGAGCAGCCAGCTGCTCAGTAGAAGCAGACGGTGTGGAGGAAGGGCCTGCCACTCTTTTCCTCGAACTCCTGCAGCAGCTCGTCCATCTCATTCTCCATGTCGTCAGTGTGCTGGATCTGAGGAACAGCAGACCAGACCAACATACATTAACATTCCGTAAACTAACTTCAACATTCATTTTAAGATGGATTATCGATCTCCATTACTTCCGGTTTATCAGTGCAGGTGACACCGGCATAAGAGGATAGCTTTCCATATGAAGACAAAGAATGTACTATATAACACACGTAATGAATAGCACTCCATGTTATTAAGACAGTAGTCAATGGCTATAGATCTATAATGAGGTGTATAGATATACCACTGCTCTACATACAACAGCACAGTGCATATAGCACCAAATTAAGATAATATGGGGGTTCCCATCTCATCTTCCATCCTGCAAACCAGAGGCACAAACCAAAACAGAGGCACACTTGATTACCTGCACACACTATATTCATCCAATCAGGAGTATTGTAATTGTACTGACTTCAATCTTGTGTTCTCAGGGCCAGGATTGACCACAAGGCGGAACATGTGGAGGGTAGGTGGGCCGAAGAAGAGGCAGGCCGAAAAAAGCCTTAGCTTTAATAGTGGGAGCGGCCATCACCCTGAGATACTCACACACTGGCAGAGTTCACAGATCAGGAAGGCTCCGAGAGTGGCCTCCTCGTGGTTGTCCTGAATGTCCACGTTGATCACGTGTACCGGCTGGAAGGTCTCCTGCTCACGCGAGTTCAGTTCTGGAGATGAGGACAAGGAGAGGGATAGGAGGGAATGAGAGAGAGAGTGTGCAAGTAAAGCCAGAGGGCATGATGGAAGACCAGATGGGCAGATACAGAAAAGAAACAGATGAGAGGTTAGGATAAAAACACCATTTTATAATTTAGCAACACACGAACAACTCGAAACCATACACTTATCTTTCTCTCAATGTCTTAAGCATTTTACCAAGGAAAGCTAAACAAAATATTTATCATCCTACTAGTATGTGAAATATCTAGCACTCACCCTCTAGCACCTGGTCATAGACCCTCTCTTCACAGGTGACGACCAGGTCAAACTGGTCCTTGCAACTCTGGAATCGCTCCGGCCGTGCCTTGATGCGCTTGTTGCGATCCAGCATGTGGAGGATTCCGTTCTGTGTGTATCTGAGGGGTGGCTTGGGTTAAGGAAATCAGGATATAGGAAATGCTTTTCAAACAGTGTGCAAGTATAACTGATTTCAGAAACGTGCAGCCCAACTCAAACAAATTAGTTTTTATATATAAGTATATATCCTTATTTACAATTGCTGTGAGCAACTGTGTTACTCAAAGGTGCATTTAATGTGTTAAGAGGATATTTCTGACTAATTTTCAATTGAATCCTTGATACTGTCAGCATGCTGATTGGGTGGGATGTTCAAAGGGTAATAATACCAAGACACTGTATTTGTTTCCCCAAGACAAGGAATGTGTACAAACACGGTCGGGGTTTTTTCCCAGTAAGAGTAGTAATTCACTAAAATAGACAAAAAGTTCCTATTGATTAATGCAACCACTCAAGTGGCTGAGCAAATTAAAATAAGAAAGGTATCACTCATCTTCTACAACCCTCAATCCCATTAGCTCTTGCTACCCAATCTGCAGCTGGCATAACCCTCAGTGGCTGACAGGGGGGGTAAAAAAAATGGACTCCTATGCCACCTAGTGGTACCACTACAGAAAGACTTCAATCTCTTTGAAGATTGAAAAAGAGAAGGGGGGGGGGGGGGTTGGGTACTCATCCCTAGCATTTTCATGAGAAAGGGATAGTTGCATTATTTATTGCTACATAAAGCTTAGAAGGATTCTCAAAACCATTCTTTAACATCTTCATAGTTATTTAGCTTTTTAAAAAACTGTTGGGAATGTCCAGGAAAAAGGCCTCTCCAGTCACACATCCCTCAATGGCTGTGGTTGAGATATGATGGTCAAACAAACAATTCACTATTTAAGTGCTTAAATACATTTTTGAGAATAGCAGCTGTAGAATAGTGCTAGTCAACAATTATGTTCTTACCCATGCGCCACCTTATACATTTTCTTTCTTGCTAAGGTGGTCTCTGTTTGGAAAGCTTTGCCATAATTCTGAGGCTTGATATGAACTGCCAACAGGTGACTGCATGAATCTACATTTACATTAACTGGACTGAGCAGACAGCCCAAAGAACCAACCATACCGAATAGTATTTAACCCCTAACCACCATGATCTCAACACAATCATATCACACCCACTTAATAACAACTGATGCCGGCCTTACATTGTACGATTTTGCAAAGATTGGGAAAGGTTCTTTTGAAAGACTACAGTCTCAGACCCTCTCACATCTAAAAACAAGTCAAATAGTTTTAAGTCGCAGACTAGGATTTGTGACTAGGAAGACTTGTGATATCAAACATGTTTGATATTGTCGTTACAGCAAATCTAGAAAAAGCCTGACTCCGACTGACTTAAAACCGTTTAGATTGGCACCTTACACTAAACGATCTAGTTGACGGTAGCACGCCGCGACTCTAGTACAACTCCCATGATTTCTGTCCGACTTTGGAAATTTGGTCACAGACTGAAATCACACCAAAATCGTACAATGTAAGGCCGGCTTAAGTAACGACTATGGTTGCCATCCCAACCTAATGAAACTCTGAAATTGCAAGCATGCCTTCCAAACACAAGCAGAACTGTAAAAACACTGCGAATCCAAGTAGGTCAACTCTATTACATGACATTGCCCTTATTCAACAACACATATGCAAGCCTGCATAAATTTAAATGGAGTAATGATCAGGCCATCTCCTGCCAAATGTCATTACACTCCACACATGGCCTGATTATAATCAAGCCAGTTGATCTGTACGGTGGCCAATCTGTCAAATGACTCGTTTTACAACTAACATCTGTTTCCACCTAAAACCATGAGCAGCTTTAATTTTGATTGGCGAACTATATACAGTGAAATTTGTCCCAAAAGGTCAGTGCATTCACAAATTCGATGAGACGCCACACAGGGCTACATCAGACCTATATGATCACCTCTGTGTGTGGGCTGCAAATAATACTGTATAATAATAATAATAACATTAATCGTTATACATGCAAAGACACAGCGCTACGTCTGACAATCCATTCCATCTCCAACATATGGCTGGCATATGGCTGGCATGCATGCATATACACACACACATATTATATATATAAATATAAATATATATATATATATATTTAAAAAAAACTCTAGCTCTATTAGGCTAAAGTAAATCAGATCAATAAGTCAGACATAACTGCATTACTGACTTCTTCATATAAGTCAAAAATAGAATGCCCTTCGTAACAAAGATTACTTTGAATAAGTGTAAAATAACAAAAGCCAGTGTGGCCTTTTCCCCTCTTTCTCTTTCCAATGTTGCTTGATTTCTGTTAATTTACAAGAACTGACCAGTAGGTGGCCAGCAGGCTCCAATCTCCAAACTAAATCCATCTGAGTAGCACCGGAAACAATACCGTTTTTTAAAAATGGTGTCAAATACATGCCAAGAAAAACTATGGCAATACTCAATGTGCTCTATACACCTCTTTTTGAAAGAGTGTTGAACTTCAGTCCTAAAAATCCCCAAAGCAATAACAATTAAAAAGTTTAAGTGAACATTTCTCAGTTTGTATGTAACATAGCCTTCCCAAGGTTCTTCTCGATATTCTAAGACTGCTGAATTCTCATATCCTCACTCTTTCCCTCCCCAGGGTTAGAGAGACACATACCCACAGGGGATGTGTGGCCTGTCATAATAGCCTACATATCAAAAGATCTTAAGGATGATGTCCCTATAGAAAATTGTTTACAGATTAGTTTTACAGAGATTTCCAAATGCTCAGTGGGTTAGGTCGTTGTTTTTTTTTTTTTTTTTAAATCTTCAATACAAACCTTTTTTTTTTTTTTTAATCTAAAAGTAGTAACAGCTAGGCCTACATAATGAACCTAACATGCTGACTAAGGATAGCACATGGGTTTTAAATCAGGTACATGCATTATTTAGCTTATCCCACACCATATGGGATGAAACGATAACCTATGTTTCTTAATGTACACTACATTCTAATGTAGAGTCAATTCCTCAATGTTGTCCTTGAAGCTGAAATGTGTGTTCCACAGGATTCTCAAAGGCAGTTCTGGGAAACAATGGCAACAAAACACAACACCCTTTCCCAATCAAACATAGCACATTTTGTAGTGCTAGCAGTGTCCCTCCTGAAATGAATCCATTAGTTTACATTTTTTTTAAATGGCAACCGAACAAACACATCCCTAACAAGAGTCCATCATTCACCCAAAACTGCCACTCACCTACCCCCCCCCCCCAGAATATCCTGATGAACTTCTAAAATAGACATATCTGCCAAGGAGTCCTTTGACTTTAACTTCACCAAATTCAATAAACTACTCACACATTCACTACACCAATTAGGTGCCTGATGTGAGTGCAATCATTTTTAGATTCTGACCTGCCATTTCTGTATCTACCTGCAATTTGACAAATTAGCCAAATACTGACCACCTTCAAAAGTTGTGCTGTTTGAGTAAAGAACTTGTTTAGGGAAAATAGTTTCAAGTGCAAAAGAAAAAAAGTGGTGTGCATGAAGTACATAGAAGATATCACACAGGACCCAGCAATCATCTTGACTAGTGTGTGTGTGTGTGTGTGTGTGTGTATGTATGTATATGTGTGTGTGTGTGTGTGTGTATATATATATATGTGTGTGTGTGTGTGTGTGTGTGTGTGTGCATAAGCCTACGTGAACTAAAACATGCGTGTGCGCATCAGTGTTGTGTGTGTGTAGGGGATACAGTTCTTTGTCCTTGCGGACCAAATCGTTGTACATCTGTTCGTAAGTGATTTTGAAGTCATACACGTTGGGCTTGTCCGGTGCTGGGCCTGGCAATTTCACGTGTGATCCCGTCCCAAATGATCGCACGTCAAACCCACGCTTGCTGTGGAGATAGAGAATGGATTAAATACAGAATAGACAGAAGCTGAGGAACAGATGCATAGAGGGAAGACAGTAGGTAGACAGAAGATGAGAGGATAATCTTGTTTTTGAACCCCAGTAAGCCTAAGGACATCACTGGGGAGATCCTTACTGCAAGATTAATCACTTGCTTTGGGATCAATTGGACTTACCATATGGCTTCCGAAAACTAAATCTAATTTCCCTAACAGTAGGTCTAATTGTATTACTTTATCACCAATCCAATTAATGTTAGAAGTTCCAAGAAGTTTCATTGCTGTCTATGACAGAAGTTAACTTGTAACGTTGGAAAGCCTATGCGCACTCAGGTGCACTCCATTTTGTACAGCTAGCAAGCTTCCGGTAAACTTGTCGTTACAGACAAATGTCATATCCTGCTGTTGTCCGATAAGATCGCTTGTAATGTCGTAACCAGCTGTTTTAACACAAATTATTATAAACACGTTAACAGCCATGCCTGAAATGGTGTTAAATATCTATTTTCGCCAATAAATTGAATAGCTAACGTCAGGTTTAAGCCACGGTTGGGCTGAAAGGTTTTTGCGTTTGCGTCGAGATTTTTGTTGTTGTTGTTTGCGTACGGCAAGGTGAAGATCGTAAAAAATCACGAGAGATTACGAAAAAACCGTCGAGGGACAGCTCGTTGTCTTCTTCTTTTCGGCCAACTTGTGGTATCTTCGTTCATTTTTACCTGAGGATGTTGTGAGCTTCCATGCTGCGGTTCTGGTTGCTCGAGCACACAACCGCCACGCGAAGCGGGTGGCTCGGCATCTTTCTTCTCCCGAATAAAATAACTGATTAAACTCGAAAAGTCAGATAATTTTGTCCAAGCTAATATAGTGTGCGAAATGTATTCGTTATATTACACGACGACTACGACCGTGTACTCTCGTGCTAGGACAGATTGTAAAATGGCGGAAGGAGATTTAAGCGTTTTTGCTGATGTCATTGAGTGGGGGAGGAGCCCTCTTGGCCAGTTACGTCAGGAGAACACGCTTCAGAGTGGTGTTCTGTGCTCACATATTCCTGCCGAGGTAACATTGTTTCTATGAATGTTGCACCCTAATGGAATGCTAAGCGTATGAATTAACATTCAGTGAGGAAAGATCTGGTGTCTGCCGATACTCTTTTAACGCCCAGATCATGGCTTCTTTGCCGTCGTAGTCATACATATCCCATACAGGGATGGATTACTGCACAGCCAACCGGGCCCAGGCCCAGGAGCCCAAGGGGTCAGGGGGCCCTGAAGCCCAAGCCTTTGCATGGAATCATTGCCTCAATATCATTACATCAGGATGTAGGCTATGAATCTGATTGAATTAAAGTATTGGCATCCCCAAAATGCACCAGAATACAGGAAATCACATCATACAAATTAAAAAAATTCTGGGGGAGGACCCCCAAACCCCCCTTCCCACATATGTGACAATTAGTCTCTTTGCCTAAGAGATGTAGGCATAATCATATGACAATATTGTTACATTTTATTTTAGTGAATGAAGTCATTTTTTTTGTTTCCCTTTGTATTTTTTCTTATTAGTTAATCCAGCCTGCATTGCAACCTCTCTGTCCTAGTTCATTGCATTTTTGAATGAACAAATGACACATCTTATCAAGGTTACCCTGCCCCTCTTCCACATAAGAAGAGTTTTCCCACCATAATAAAGGCACATAACAAAATAGTTTATAATACATAATAATGTATAATATTAAGATTGCTTTATTGATCACAAAGGGTAGAACACAGTATTTATACTGACTGACAAACAGTCTAGGTCCCTAAAGTAAGCCTACAGCATTACTACTTTTGCGAGCACAGGTGTGGAATTATAAGGCATATATGTCATTTTGTCAGGTTTTGGGGTTCATTAGCATGTACAGCGTAGTCGGTGAAAACAACTCTTTGAAAAAAGTTTGTCTTGATGATTTGTGAAAACCTATAATAATTGACAACACACAAATACACTAAATCAATGCCTTTTGGCGAAATTTGCATTTGGCATTTCACATAACTAAAGTACTCTAAAGTATTATTATTTTTCCTATAAGGTCAATGCAATATTATGAATGACAACATAGGGAGGATTAACACTGATAAGGTAAATTCACATCTAACCTTTATACATTATTCGAAGAAATTCAGCAATTCTGAATTTTGACAAACAGTATACTTGAGAATACAGTAGAGGTTATTTCAAGTCAAGAGGAAATTGTGATGCCATATGTTTAGGTGGGTTTTAATCTAGTAATGTGGAGGTTATGCCATGCATTAACTTTCAGTCACATGACCTAATATTTTAGTGGAACGTGTAGATGTGAGTAGTTTGAGTAAATGTGCATGAGTACCTGTGTTATGTGGGTGGTGTTAGTGGTTGGAATGTGATGGTGTGTGTGTAAATATGAGTGTGAGTGTGTGATGGCATCCTAGTGGTGTGTGTGCGACATATGTGTGTGTGTGGTAGGACTCATGATGTTTTCAGTGATGTAAGCCACCAGCAGACAGATGATGACCAGCATCACACAGATGGCTCCTCCCACGGTCGTCATGGCAATCACAATGTCCTGCATCCCCGTGGGAGAGACGCTGAACTCCACACAGTCGTCGCCATTGGAACTCCACACAGTCGTGATGGGTCGCAGGCAGATACGGTAGGGCACATTCTCATGCAACTCGCTCAGCAGGTAGTCCCTGCAGCTGGAGCCAAGATGGACTCCCGTGCACTCAAACTGAGTGTAGCTGCCGTTCCACCAGCAGCTCAGCCTGAAGCCACCCTGTCGCCTGGCCACCCCTCGCTTTGGGACTCTAGGCTGGGCTGTCACAGGTGTCCCCCCCTCCTGCCCCCCTCCTGCCAAACCAGCACCTTGAGTCTCCATGGCTGTGCGGTGGGCACGGTGCAGGGGCCTGTCTGCCATACCCCATCTGTTTGCTAACTGGGCATCCTCCTGGGCTGTCCACTGGATCAGCACGCTGCCGTTGGAGAACACATTGGCCACCAATGACCCTCCAGGAGACCTCACTCTCTCGCAGTCTTTGCTGGGGCAAGTGAGATGGCGTTGAGTTTGGCGGAAACAGAGGCGGTCTGTGCTGCCCTGCTCCAGTAGTTGATAGGCACATGTTGGCCCCGTGTCTCCCGAGCTGTCCTGGACATGGCCTGGTGATCTGAATGTCAGACTGGTGGTGTTGCTGGTGTTAGAGTTTGAAGTGTTTCCAATTTTATGGCTGAGGGTGCTTTCCTGTGGTTTTGGTATGGCTGAGTCAGTATCTAGGTTACGGAATCCCTGTGGGCTGCTGGCGTTTTGATGATCGATCTGGTTAAGATGCGAGCCCACTTTCGAGGTCACTGCCCTGCGACTCACGCCTCCTTCATCCGAAGAGGGTGATGATGATCCCGGAGAAGAACGCGACTCCCAGCTGCGGAGAGACGCACCCGCATGGGTCGCACAGAGCAGCAGTAAGAAAAAGGAGATGAGAGCCAATATAGGCAGACCTGTCATAGTGCAGCCTCTTCAGTGTACGGTTGATGGCATACGGTGGTCAGAAATGGTAGACAGCGCTGTCACAACCGATGGACATCCGAAAACAGAGGGAGGGCAGAGATGCACCTCCTTCGCTGCCATAACACATCCTTCCTTATACTGACTAACTCGTTAAATCCAAACCTTGGAATTAGGCTAGTCTACTCCACAGGGGACAAGGCTGACCTGAAAACGGAGTGCACGAAGTGAGATAAAAATTCTGGAACATTTTAAATAAAATTAGGCTACAACCTTTTTGCCTGTATCATCGCATAGCAGTCACGAAAACACGATGCTATGTCAACAACATATAGGCTAATTACAACGTCAACAATGCAGACTCACAAGACGGCAAAAATAATAATGTGTAGTAATGTCAATTTCTTTTAGTCTTACTTGTCGCGGCTGCCTCTAGCGTCCTTGATGCTCCGATGTGCCTTCCTGTCGTGAGAGAGGAGGAGAGACAGTTGAAGTGTCAGGATGTTTAAAGTCATCCTCACCAGTCAACAGCATGAGTCATTAGGCTTCTAGTCCCCTTTCACATCACTGGTTCCTCGTCTGTGGCTCTCTCTTGTCCAGCAGCCAGGAGGTCTTACTGCTCCGGACTGCGTGTTGTATCCCGTACAGTGGTGCTCACGCCACACTTTAACGTGGGAGTTATGTATTAATTTATTGCTTTATTTGTTTGTTTGTGAGTATGTGTGTATGAGGACTATGTATGTGTGTATTTATGCATTGATGTATGTGTATGGTTGTATTATTCGCTGGTTAAAAGTTGTGTTTCCATGCATTAGGCTACGAATGGCTTATGTCATTTCAGCGCACTATGTTGCATCTGTATCAATCTGAGTAATTGCTGAGTAAGTGGCGACCTCGTGTGGATGCAATATGCTCACCCATGTTAATTAGGTCGCCATGAAGGTGATCTTTATGAGTCCTGGGTAGAAGAGGGTATACTGTTCTTGCGTCATTGAGACAAAGAAAAAAATAACGCTGTCAACATAATTATTTGTGCACCACCAACACCAACATTCAGTTTTGTATGTTTAATGATGTTTGAAGTCTGAATCATCAAAACGATCAAACGTAAACCTCAAGATCAACAAATGAATGCAAGTGGTAATTATCCCGAGAGATCAGCATTCAACTGAGGTCAAGTGATGTGTCGTCAGCAACACACACAAACACGCTGAATCAGCACAAGCAGAGGCAGTCTCTAATAAGCCCTCCTGGGTAAAAGTGACATGGCATGGCCTCACAAGCCTGTTGGGCCCAAGCTCCCCTTAGTGTAAAAAGCCTCTATTATCCAATACTGTATAGTGGTAATGTTATCGCATATATCAATATGGTGAAATTCTCAGCTGTGTTTTAACAATGAAAGACAAAAGTGGATCAAAATCTCTGTTTTGACATTTGTGTATGTGTGTTTGCTGTCTAAGGTATGAGCTACACCAGGCGCGTAACTGAAGCGTTCCGTTCGCGACGCGTAAAATCCATTTTAGATGAATGGTCTATTTTTTTCGAACGTACGCCCCACTGTCACGTCTGGTGTAGCTACTTCCACTGATTATAATGGAAGCTAATTGCTGCAGCAGACGAAACGCGAACGGAACGCTTCAGTTACGCGCCTGGTGTAGCTCAATAGACCATTCATCTAAAATGGATTTTACGCGTCGCGAACGGAACGCTTCAGTTACGCGCCTGGTGTAGCTCATACCTAAGCCTGACAGAACATTTGTCTTAATCAGAACCTTTGTCTAAATCAAATCAGTGTAATAACTATAATTCTGATCTCTCTTTTAGATACTGAAACTTTCTTTTTCTTCTCTTTTCCCCCAAGTTGCTTAGTTTGTGTGTGTGTGTGTGTGTGTGTGTGTGTGTGTGTGTGTGCACTATTCATGGCTTTTTGGGTTCTCATGAGACCTTGCCCTAGACCATTCTGAAATCTTGGCATTCTTAATGCCCTCATTTCTCTTTTCATCTCACATGACCCTTGGTTTCATTATTTTGCAACATGGTTGGTGTCATTTTCTATCAGGTCATACTTTTTTTTTTTAATCAGTTATCCTCAAACCAAAAAAACAGTTCCCTAAAAGGACCTATCCCCTCACATTTAAAAAAAAATGCAAAGACATCTAGCCAGGCATGGATGGACTCAACTCCTGGTGACTGGTTAAGCTAAGGCGTCATGATAATTCTCTTTTTAAATGCATCAATCATGTAACCTTTGCTGGACACAGAGGACGTATAAGCATTTTCCTATGTGCCTCAGAGTAGCCTGGTCATTGAAGTGTAAAATATCTGCAAATCTCTCTCTCTCCTTACATTGGAATTATTTATGCTGATTAGCTGACCTGTGCTGAGCAGAGAGTCTATTGTCATCATCCCCACAATCATCACGGATGGAGAAATTTTGTAGTAAGTAAGCAGCTCAGAGGCCATGTTGCTGGGCAACAGATTTTTTGGAGAGAGTAAATGACCAAGAAGATGGGCTCAATCAGCACAGAGAGTGCTGACAGAGTTGTAGGATCATTCACATGTGTGGATGTGAGTGTGTGTATAAAAGCTTGGGATGGCAGTTAGTGACAGCTCTGGGCACACTGACCAGTGGGAAAGACACAAACCTTGGGACTTTCCTCTGCTCGACATGGCAAACGAAGGCACAACTATGCCCAGCTGATGGAGAGATGTCCGAGGTGCTGACAGTAGATGCCATTTTATTTGGGCTTCTGGTTTTCTCTGGGATCTTGGGGAACATTCTGGTCATCTATGTGGTAAGTCAGGCAATCTTTATGACAGGAAAGTTTTAAAGTTTTGACAGATGAATAAAGTCTGTTTAAAATGTACAGTAGTCAATTATACAAACGTCAGCTGTATTCATTGAATCAGTTATTGTTGAATTAGAATAGTTTGGTTTTGTAATCCAGCTCATGACACACCTCTGTTCCCCTCCTCTCTCCATCCTCCATGTGTGTTTCTCACCTGTTCCCCAGGTCTTTGAGTCGGCCACTGAGAGCTCGTCTCGCCACCTCCCCCCCTCAGACACCATCCTGGTGAACCTCTCTCTCGCCAACTTGCTGACGTCGCTCTTTCGCACTGTGCCCATCTTCGCCTCTGATCTGGGCCTGGAGGTGTCGCTGGCGCCCGGCTGGTGCCGCCTCTTCATGCTGCTGTGGGTGTGGTGGCGCGCCGTGGGCTGCTGGATCACCCTGGCGCTCAGCGCCTTCCACTGCGTCAAGCTGCGGGGCCAGCGGGTGATGGTGGGGCCCTTGGCCCTGCAGCGGGAGCGCCGGCAGGTGTGGCTGGCGCTGGCGCTGGTATGGGGCGTCAACCTGGCCTTCTCGCTGCCGGCGCTTGTCTACACCACGCACATGCACGGCAATGGCACTGTGGAGCTGATGGTGATCAGCTGCACCACGCGCCCGCTGCTGGGCTGTGTCTGGGAGTTCCCCAGTGCGGAGCAGGGCTCGGCGTTCGCCTCCACCTCGCTGGCGCTCAACGAGGTGGTGCCGCTCGTGCTCATGATGGGCACAAACCTGGCCACGCTGCTCACGCTGGCACGCCACATCCGCTCCGTCACGGCCTCCGACGCCGGCAAGGAGCAGCAGCAGGGCGAGCTGGCCAAGCACGTGGCCAGCGAGCGCAAGGCGGGTCAGGTGATCATGGCGCTGGTGTCACTGTTCGTGGTGTGCTGGGCGATGCAAGTGGCGGCCGTGACCTACTACAACCACGACGGCGGGCACCACGCCGAGGGCCTGCTGACCGTCGCCCAATTCTCCGCCTCGCTCTTCGTGGGGTTCAGCCCCATGGTGGTGGCCCTGGGGCACGGCAAGCTGAGGAGGAGGATTGTGGGAATGATCCTGGGCTGGGCAGACAGAGCCAAATGCTCACATGGTAGAACAGAAGAAGAGTTAGTGTCAGACATGAGCATCAGCAAAAAGACAGAGCTGAGTAAAGAGCAGACAGAGAGGGGGATCATAAAAGTGGAGGTGAGAGGTAAGACCTAGCTACACGTACAGGTGTGTCTGTACCTGACAGTAAATGTGTGTGTGAATGTTGTGGGTTGGAGGTTGTTTAAAAGAAGCAAATCCAGTAAAAACAAGTGTTTTGAGCTTTGACTTTTTTCATTTTATGGAGCCATACGTGTGTGAGTTGTGTGTGTGACGGCTCCTCATCAAGTGTTGATGTTGTGTTTGGCTGAAGAGAGTTCCCGCTGTGCAGGGAGACATGATGGCATTCATCACCACCCACCAACACCTGTGTCCAGTGGGAGACAGCCCAGGGAGGACGACATCAGTGAAGCACGCTGGCACTGGCCTTCAGGTGCATAGCTGAAATGCCACGACTGCAGCTGAAGTATGCTAGATGACAGAGGTGCTCTGTTAGGGGGATGAAAACATGTGTAGCCAGAATCATCCTCAAGAGAAGGGAAGAGGGAAAGCAACCAATATTGATTAAGTCGGAGGTTTTTAAGCTGTGAATAAATAGTGAGATGAAAGACAAGACTGCACAGCTTCAAAAGGGCCTCTCATTTCACAATATTGATTGGAAGTGTATTAAATGCAGTCAATACTGAGCTGTTAAGCTGACTGTGTGTATACTGTGTATGTAAATAGATGATGTTGTAAATATACCCTTCTTGTAGGTTTGTAAATAAATACCATATATGTAGGTTTGTAAATAAATTAATATTAGCATATGTGAACAGTGTTCATATATATTATGTAAGGGATAATGTAGCCTATGTCCGCCGGTATTTATCAGAAAATAAGTCCCGACAGGGAGAACAGAACCCCGACGCGCAGCGGAGTTGTGTGTGCACATTACATTACAGGGTATGGACCCTAGGGATTAATTAATCATCAAAGGCTGGTTAGGGCAAAATGTGCCTCGCTGGCATATAGCTTTCCTCATTAGAAATCCCTGTGGCCAAAGGTGGTGAAGGTATGGAAGTTCCACCCAGCAACCCAAGGGATCTCTCTCACAGTAATAATTAAGACAGGGCCCTGTCAACAGATGGCAAATATCAAGACCTCACAAACATTCAAAAAAATATGTCACACAAATAAGGTGGAAACACATAACACAGTGACCCATGAGGACTTATGCATACATTTTCCTTCAAATTATAAAGCATCCTTATAAAGAATGCATATGGTATTAATCTGGGGCATCATAACGTTTTGTCAGACTTAACAAGATCAACTGGCCCCTTGGAATCAGCATTATCTTTCACCACTCCTGAAATGCTGTGGAAAAAGTGTGTGTGAGTGTGTGTGTGTGTGTGTTTTGTGTGTGTGTGTGTGTGTGTGTGTGTGTGTGTGTGTGTGTGTGTGTGTGTGTGACATGGCCTCGCAGGCTGCTTAGTGTGAAATGCCACTATTAGCCAGTTAGAGAGAGTATGAGTTTGTGTTATAGATACAACATTAAGAGATAGCCATGTCTTTGGAAGTTGTCTGTTTTCTGAAGTAATACAGCCAGAACATTAAGTAGGATGTTATACAGTACAGGGGAGTGTTTGCATGATTGCTGTCTGATTGTAAACAGTTCAGGAAAAATATTTGTATAAATTATAGCCTGTGAACGCGAGACAGGTTGTCATGCTGGCATGACATACTAAAGCAAGATAGTATACAAATCATCTTTATGTCAAATTCTGAGTCGATGAGCATCAACAGAAATATAATAAATTATAAATGTTTTGAAAGGAATGTGAAGAATGTGTGAGTATGTCTGTGTATAAGAGACAGAGGACCAACTAGCCTGCTGATTTGCATTCCAATTAATGAGGCAAACAAAACAACGGAAAGAGATCAGAAATAGAGACAAATATCTTCTAATGATCAGAAAGTATTGTGTCAGTCATAGTGACTGATTTTAATCACAGCATCTCTCCACACATTTGTGATACATTTGATTTTTATAGTTGTATGAGTAAGTGGTGAGAACAAGACAAGAACTAGACGAGCTCAAAATGTCCACTGAAAGCTCTTGAAGGGGTAGTTTTCATTTCATTTTGCCGATGGGAGTTCTTTGGTGTGCGAGGGTCTAGCCTTCAGTAAGTGATCAATGCCTTCAGAAAGGCTCGTAATCTTCTGTGTCCAAAAGCAAGGACAATGGGGGACAGTGCAATGAAGGTGATATTGGCAAAGCGAGCTATGATCAACAGAAAATCTGTAGATGAGCCACGGTTGTAATTGAAGTAGTTTACGGAGATGATACTGGTACCCCAAGAGGAGATGAACAGAATGATCAGAGCCAGAATCACCTGAGAGAGAGACAGAGATGGACAACGAGAGCTGTTAATGATCAAATTACCATATTATTATTAAAGGAATTGTCATTTACATGTACTTCCATTTAGTGTGTAATATATCACTAAAATGTAAGCACAATTAATGTAAATATATACAACTGAGTAAAGAACTGTACTAATTGAATTATTCCCTAAAATCCAGGCTATACCAGCACAGTTTCTGTATGTTACCTTGGCAGCGCGTCTCTCGGCGCGCACTCTCCTGATGACGGGGGCATCTGGGCTCCTCTGTGTGTGAAGGATAGAGCTCTGGTGGGCATAGAGCGTCAGCAGCGAGCCCAGGTTGGTGAAGCTCATCAGGATGATGGGGAGGCTCTCATGGATCACCATGGAGGTTGTCGCATAGGCCAGGCCACTGTAGGAGCTGGGGAAGTTCCACACGCAGCCCAGCAGGGGGCGTGTGGTGCTGCTCACTAACATTAAAGTCTATAAGCGATTGGAAGCATGAGGCAAACGTTTATTTGGTGTTTACTTTTATTTATAGAGAAATATTGGAATATTATTCATCTTTCTCTCATTAAAGAACCCAAAAAACCTTTGTGGAGTACTTGTCATGGTTCAGATATTTAGAATACTTAACAGTGTGACCTATGCTCTTCAGTTTACCCATTCAGATGGGTAAATACAGTATAACATCCAAAGACCATAACCTTACAATGTTAGTCCATGAGCCACAGGCCCAAAAAGGGGCGTGTCACTACCACTTGGGGGGGCAAATTCTCACTATATTTTTCTGAAAGCTACATATCTCTGGAGTATAAAATGGTATGATAGCAAGTTGGATCTTGTAGCTTTGTGGCTGTACAGGCCTTCAAAGTTGACCTCTTATTTGAAAAAAGGAAATTCCGCCTATTGGCTTTTTTTTGTTAAACCACTCATAAGAGCCCAGAAAATAATCCAAACCTCATTATTACTGATGCATATGTGGTGTTTGATGTTGGCATACATATTTTGAATCATTATGTGATTTTGCCCTTAATTTTGGTTGATAAAATTCAAGATTTATGTGTAATAATGAGCAAATCTACGTTTTCAGAGACACAACGTGTTGCAGCACTAATTGAAATGCCCACTACCTCATTAATCAATGTATTTATACCTTCCTACCTCCCAGCAGAGACTTGAAATACAAATGATTACATAGGTCTGCATTGCTATGCTATTTACTATTTGTAAATGTACTATTCAGAAACACCCCAAAATTCAGTAAATTAGTATTTAATAAGAGATATTCCAAGAGATCAAAACATCATGATTACCAATCACATATTACCTTTACATTCAAGGAATACCATATGAAAATTGTTCACATCACCACATGTACCCAGCTTAACATGAATATTATAATTTTATAATGTCCAGGGCACATGAAATACATACAGTAATTTTCTGTGTATTAGCCGTATTGTGTATAAGCCACAGGACAGTGTTTTATGAAGTTGAAAGAAACAAAACCATATACGATATTAACTGCCCCCGTGTATTAACCTCATAGCTGAAGAAATTTTGCAAAATCAATATAAGCTGCAGCTAATAGTTGGGAAATTATGGTAATTGCATCACAGGTGCTAAAATGATCTACATTATACATTTCAGTTGTACTTTTGACTAGTAAGAATGTGGGAATTACATTTAGATGAACTGGTTGGTGAAAATATTCATACTTCACACATTGTTATCATTATGTACAATTATTATTATTATTATTATTATTATTATTATCATCATACTTAAAATTGTCTTTCATCTGATGTTAAAATAATTTCCATTGAAAAGAAATAATAAATATTTTCCAAGATCTACATGTACATACATTTACAACAGTTTTAAAAATTCTACACAGTTCTGATGAGATGAGACAAACAATGAAATTGGATCAATCCATTTTCAGAGGAACATGAGTTCATTTGCATATCTACAGCAGGCAAAGCAACACAAGAGGTTAGGGATGATCTGATTCAGGCTCATACTACAGGCAAAGATCATGACATAGAGGCTGGAGTCACATACACCTAAGCACAAATTCCATGATACATTGACAAAGCAAAAATTAAAGACATTTACGAGCATGAGTCAAAAAAGAAAACACAGGCACATGGCAAGACCATCATGTTAAAGACTGGACATGAGAGAAGTCTTTTGTCACCCTCTTGGACCTTGGCGACACCTGAGGGGACCCCAAGGAAAACCTCTAAAGCAGCACTTGCAAAGCATTTGCAGAAACTTGCATCACTATCAGATAATCTTCCAGATGAATATAATACAGCAACAATCATTGATGGAATGTCTCTGGTCCAGAAGGTCAATAACAATGTCTCAACTTATGCAGACATTGCTGCTGCTATTCATAGCATGATCCGTAAAGAGGCAAAGCAGAGGGAGGATAATTTTTTAGATTAAATTAGATTAGATTTAGCTTTACTGTCATTGTGCAGAGAACAAGTACAGAGACAACGAAATGCAGTTTGCGTCTAACCAGAAGTGCAAAAAAGCAGAAAAGTGCAATGTGATATACTGTACACAGTATAGGCAGGTGGTGCATAGACAGGACAAGAAATATAGTGCAGTGTAGACAGTAGTATACAGTTGTTTTGCAGAAGGTGGTTTAGAGTAGCATAAATTAAATATAAATATGTGCAGTGTATTAGCAGTTAAGAGCAGAATAAATATGGCTATGTACTGTAATATGAACAATGTATGAACAACATGTACAGGTATGTGCAATGTAGTGGCGGTACCATTATAGTAGTAGTAAGAACAATATAGATATATGCAGTGTATTAAAAGAATATATTACAGAAAAACTGAATAAATATGGATATTTAGTATGAACCATATAGAAAGATATGTACAGTATGTACAACTATATGCAGTGTGGTAACAGTACCATTGTAGTGCAGAAACAGTAACATTACAATAGTATTAAGTGTATGTGCAGGATGAAAAGCAGTGGAATATGGCTATGTACAGTATAAGTGTAATTACAGTATGTACATTTGTAAATAAATAGATGGGTGGGATAGGGTAGTGCAGTTGTGTGGGGGGGGCTAGGGGATGTCCGCCTCCTTGTTGTCCCTGTCAAGGTTGCCATGGTCGTGGACACCTCAACAGGCACAGGCAAGGAGGAATCAGGCGGGGCAGGGGGTGATGGGGGCTTAGTTGGTTGGATGTCACCGGGATGCAGAGCTAGAGTTCAGTAGGGTGACAGCCGCAGGAAAGAAGCTTCCTCTGAACCTGCTGGTTCGGATGTGGAGAGACCTGTAACGCCTCCCGGAGGGGAGTCGAGTGAACGGTCTGTGGTTGGGGAGAGAACAATCTTTGATGATGTGTGCCTTACGCAAGCATCGCTTGCCCTGGATGGCCACTCGAGGGGTGAGGAACCGGTGATGTGTTGGGCAGTTTTCACCACCCTCTGCAGTGCTTTCCAGTCGTGGGCAGAGCAGTTGCCATACCAAACTATGATACAGTTGGTGAGGATGCTCTCGATGTTGCAGCGGTAGACGTTCACCAGGATCTGAGGAGACAGATGGACCTCAGAAAGAAGAAGAGACGCTGGTGAGCCTTTTTGATCAGGGTAGAGGTGTTGAGGGTCCAAGAGAGGTCCTCAGAGATGTGGACACCCAGAAACTTGAAGCTGGTGACATGCTCCACCTCAGTCCTGTTGATGAGAATGGGTGTGTGTGTGCTAGCTTTAGACTTCCTGAAGTCCACAATGAGCTCTTTGGTCTTCTTGGTGTTGAGAGCCAGGTTGTTATCAGTGCACCACGATGTTAGGTGCTGGACCTCCTCCCTGTAGGCCATCTCATCGTTGTTGCTGATGAGACCAATCACCGTAGTGTCATCTTTAAACTTGACAATGGTGTTAGAGCCATGTACAGATGTGCAGTCATAGGTGAAGAGGGAGTAGAGGAGAGGGCTCAGCACACATCCCTGTGGTACACTGGTGTTCGATGGCTGAGAAGGTGCGATTATCTAACCTAACAGACTGAGGTCTGTTGGTTAGGAAGTCCAGAATCCATAAGTTTGTTTTTTCTTTTATCACATACACATTTATTGGTAGATGTTTTTTCTTTACCTTGACATGTTTCGACGTATACTTCCGTCTTCATCAGAAGGTCACACGGTGGAGTAGTGTGACGCATTTTTATCAGCTGATGTTACGGAGGTGTGATCCACCTGTCAGTTTTTTGACAGGTGGACCACACCTCCTGCATGCCAGAGTCATTAAGCAGGAGAACAACCGATACCACCGCTGGATAAAGGAGGCGATTGAAATAAGAAAGCGGAGCCCAAAGACGATGAACAGAGATGAGAGAGCATATATGCTCTCCCATACCTGGAGTGCCGTCCTGGGGGGCGGCTGACTGACAGCAGGAGGTGTGGTCCACCTGTCAAAAAACTGACAGGTGGATCACACCTCCGTAACAACATCAGCTGATAAAAATGCGTCACACTACTCCACCGTGTGATCTTCTGATGAAGATGGAAGTATACGTCGAAACATGTCAAGGTAAAGAAAAAACATCTACCAATATATGTATATGTGATAAAAGAAAAACCAAACTTATTTATCTCAAGTGTAGACACAATGAATGCAATACAAGTAGTCCAGAATTCAGTTACAGAGGGAGGTATTGATGCCCAATTCACTGAGTTTGGTGATCAGTTTGGAGGGGATGATGGTGTTGAACGCTGAGCTGAAGTCAATGAACAGCATTCTTACATAGGTGTTGCTATTGTCAAGGTGGGACAGGGCAGAGTGAAGTGCCATAGAGATGGCATCCTCTGTGCTCCTGTTCTGACGATGAATTCAATGAATAGATTAAAGATCCTTTGTACTCGTTTCAGCTACAATTTAAAGAACATTTGTACTGCAGACCTATGTATGTCATAATTTAACATTCATTTCAACTCGCAATTGAAAGTAAGGAGGGTAGAATAGTAATGATCGATCAATAAGGTCTGCATTCAGGTATTGCCATAACATGTTGCTCTGAAAACTCAAATTAGCTTTTTTTAGCACATAAATCTTGAATTTAATCAACCAAAATGAAGAGCAAAATCACATAATGAGTCAAAATATGTATGCCAACATCAAACACCACATATGCATCAGTAATAATAAGATTTGGATTATTTTCTAGGCTCTTATGAGTGTTTTAACAAAAAAAGCCAATAGGCGGAATTTCCTTTTTTGTCGAATCAGAGGTCAACTTTGAAGGCCTGTACAGCCACAAAGCTACAAGATCCAACTTGCTATCATACCATTTTATACTCCAGAGATATTTAGCTTTCAGAAAAATATAGTGAGAATTTGCCCCCCCAAGTGGTAGTGACGACCCCCTGTGGCTCATGGACTATGTACAATAGCTGATAACATATCATTTTCCATACTCATTTGTAACATAAACACTGGAGTGTAGTTTGGTTAGCTATGTACTGCATATGTGCCCAGGTAGGTCTGGGAGAAGAAGGGGGAGGCAGGATGGGGAATCTGGGGGAAGGAGCATTATGAAGATGGAGGGACTGGAGCACTCTGTGTGTGTTTGTGTGTTAGCCTGGTGTTACCATCCTACGTACTTCCGGCCAAAATTTGATTTCAGCCTCGCACGTAGTCTGGCCCAACCCACAGTATGCGGCTCGCGTACGACCGCGCCAATCAGTGAACAGTTGAGTGATGACGCGGAACTTGCCTGCCGAGTTGCTTGTAGTCCAGCGAAGCTTGTAGTTCAACAGCACAGCAACAATGGCGACGGAGGAAGAGACGCTAGAAGCTATCCGCGAAGTTGTCGCAACTCTCGAGGGCATCACGCAATTAAAGCATGAGCAAGAGGCTTGTCTTGTCAATTTTATAAATGGCAGGGACGTTGTAGCTCTCCTTCCAACTCGCTTTGGGAAAAGTTTGATTTATCAGATGGTGATAACTAAACCGAGGCTACCGTGCTTGTGGACAGTAACGTTAGCCAGTCACCGAGCATCGCTCAAGGTGAGGCTGTGTTGTTTTATGCCGAACAACTGTTAGTTTAACTGAGCAAGCTCCAGGTTAAATAACACGTAGGTCGTCAGTACAATCCAACTTATCCGAGAGTGAAGTCTGAACAGCCCGTGTAGGACGAAGTAAGCTCCGTAGCTCCGACAAAGTCACCGGGCTGCGTAGAACAACAATCGTCTGATAAGCGGCGAGAAGAGATAAGAGGAAAACTGGCGTGTGACAAGAGCTGATATAATCTCGGTGACATGACGCTTTTGGTATACAACTCTCGGTCTGTGGCTGGCGCAAGTTAGGGATATATCCACTACAAAGAGACTGCCCTGGCGGTCAGGTAGCCTACATACTAGCCAGCGGTCTGTTTACTACTGAGAGCAGAAGTGGGAAGCAGAGCCTGAAGCGGTGGTGGTAAGCGTAAGAGCCAGAACTCCAATGATTTTAAACCTCGAAATAAGCATCCGCCTATTAAGGAGACAGATTATTATTACTTTGTTCCAGACTGTATGGCGAAGAGAAACGTAGTCACAGGCGGTAAGGACCAGGCTATGTGTGTGTATCAGGGTTGTGCACAATTCAAATTGCAATTCTGCTTCCTGTTTGCTACCTCAATTGAAATGCAAGTGAAATTCAAGAATTTAATTCGAATTTAAGAGCCAGTTTCAATTCAATTCTGGAACTTTGCACAAGCCTGGTGTGTATAAGAGAGAGAGAGAGAGAGAGAGAGAGAGAGAGAGAGAATATGCAATCGACATCTATTTTGTGAGGTATTTATCCCATGGATATGTTGTGTTTATTGAATTGTGTCTATACTGTATATTGTATGTACTGTCTATTTTATCGGTGGGACCGAAGGCAATATTTGTGCTTGATATGACAATAAAGTCTATACTATTATATTCTTTTGTTCTATTATTTTAGGTTCAGTGCAAAAGTACATACTGCATCAGGAAGACCATCACCAAAACAAGCACTCATGTTTTACTGATTAAGAGACCTTCTGGCCCTGTATTGCACATCTTCAGCTCTGTGTGTGGTGTGTGTGTGGGAGACACAATATACACTGGGCACATACCTCTGTTGAGTTCCTGTCCCCACTGGTTGATAAGATATATGCAGGGATGGCATACAGCAGGTTGATGACCCAAATGATGGCAAAGACAGCAAACACAAATTTGGGCGGGCCTCTGTTGACTGAGATGGGAGTGATGCGCCGGAGAGTCTGGAAATGGAAAGCGCTGAGGAAGAAGGTGGACCACACGTTCACGGAGCGCATCCACACCCACAGGCCCATGAGGAACTGGCACCAATCTCTGGATAAGTACAGCTAGCATCATCAGGGAAGAGAGAGGCCAGAGAGATCTTATCAATAGAAAAGAAAAGAGAGAGCAAGAAGCATTTGCATTCATAATCCAGTAACTTTTGCAATAGAGCAGGTAGGACTGCATTAGAACAACTCTGTGTGAACAGCATGTGTAGGATACAACCATGAGATTGTGGGCTCTATCTTGTGTCCTAGCGCAATTGACTTTGTATACTCGCGCTTTTGTCTTTCCTATTTTGCAGACAGCGCATATTGGAATTTTCCCTCCACAGGTACATGCCTGTAAATTAGGGAATTCGATTGTGCCCACGGGGACGGTTCAGCGAAAAGACGGGGCGTGTTCCAGCGCAAACGTTCACTGTTGATATTTTGCAGTTTCAGAAAACAATTCCGCCACAGACCAGGAACTCCCTGGTCTAAAGTCTGTGGCGCAAATGCAGATGCTATTTTAAGGGCGCATGCATGACCACAGGCCTGCATGAATGAATGCGTTGCACACCAATCTACAGACACCCCTGTGCACAGACGGAAACATTCAAAGCCTTGATAATATTTGTCCATTTTTGTTCGTGCATTGGTGACCTAAAAATGTAATAGCCTATATAGTACAACATCTACATGCAATATCTTTACAACAACAACGCCTAATTACGACCTATTAATTTGGACAACTTTATACAGCCCTATAAAGGCTAAAGTTACCTTTAGTTTTGTTCCAATTTACCGTTGTGTATGGCTTTAAACATCGCGTGCGCTTTAACATCAGCCTAAGCATTATTCCAGCTGCGCTAAGATTTTAAGCACCATAATTTTACCTACCTTGTTGTAGCCTGTGAAAAGGAGACCTCTTGTCTCTCTTGGAGACCTCGTGTTTTACCCTGTTAAAAGTCTGCAATCAAATATACACCCACCTACACTAAGTTTCAGTTTTATTGCTGTGTATGTATGTGTCTTTGTAATGGGAAAGATTTTAACAGTAGAGGGATATTGGTACAGACCATCACCCCTCTTAAGTGGTTTAACCCAGGTCTTGATTGGGTAATTGGCTGGCCTATTTAAGGCTGGCTCATTTCATGTTGTGGGAGAGCCTTGTGAGAGACTAAAGAGTGTCAACTGGATAAGAGGTTGTATGGAAAGTTTTCAGTGTGGAAATTGCTAGTGCTTAAGAAACCGGTTGGTTGAATTTTGTTTTGTTTTGTCAAGTCTTTTTGTTTGCACTGTTATCGCACTGTAAATAAATCTGCACTCCACCAAAATCCACGTTTGCCTGCTGTGTCTTCACCCCATCATCACTTCACCTCAGTGAGTCCTAGCCGCTCATCCTGCGTGTGGGTACGGACCGCAAGGACCGTATTTTTCACATAGCCCATCTGAAATAACTCCAAGCTTTGCTATGTTCCTTCCATCCTTTCGTTATTTTCAAAAAACATTTTATATCCATGATGGCCTTGAAGTCTTGAGTTAGTGAATTAGCTTAAATCAGCTTTTTATGTGCTGTTAACCAGCAACCATAGATAGTACAAGAAAGCAGCAAGTATGGCTACAATTTCTGTAGTTGCTGCATCCATTCATTGTTATTCTCTCTCCTGCTCAAACAAATGTTGTGCGTGCATTAAATTGATGATAACGTGTTTACAAACTCTACTTAACAGAAAATATTGTAAATAGTTGAAAGTTAGGTCAACTTGGAAACTGTTTCTCGTTGTTGAGTTGCCTGATGGTAAGGACCCCTTGCCGTCTGTGCTGCGCGATGCACACTTCACTCCTCTCATCTTTACATCGTATTTCTGTAAACCATACATAATTTCAAAGAAAAATATTACCACTTGAGGGAAATCAGTGTGGTGTCCATTAAGATGTGAAAAAATAGGCATACATCTAGCGTACACATTCACGAATCATAGATGTGTTGACATAAATTAGGAAATATTAGAGGACTTAAGGAGACGTGATGTTATATTGCATGCCGATGCCATTTAACCCAAATGCCCCAGTGGCAGCACGGGAGAGAAGAGATTAACTGACAGAAGATATGCATTGTCTATAGAGAGGTAATGTTAGATTACATTGTACATTGCAAAAATATCACCATGCATTCATAACCTCGTGATTCAGTGAGAGTGCTCCCAAAACATCGGAAAGTATGTCTTTGTGACAATTCTGCATTACATTTTGTCAAGAGGAAAAATCAATAGCTAACTGTTCCCAACTGAACAGTGATTATAGCGCTGTGAACTGCTGGCTGCACCTGGCAAATACGCCACCATAATAGCAATCAGCTGTAACAAGCGTGCCTGTTGTTAAAGGGAATGTGAGATGACGCTGATTGGTTTATTGCACGTTACGCCCAAACCACACCCATGATTAATGTAGCTACTTCAAACCACCCCATTTTAGATTTGCGTCGGGCGCAACAGTCAATTATCCCGCTGGTAAAATAGCATCAGCGCCCAATATTCGTCCACAAGGTGACTTGCGTTTTGCGCAAAGACACTTCCATTTTAGACCATTAAAATAGTCAAGTTAAGTCAAGTTTATTTATATAGCGCATTTCATACACAGAGGTCATTCAATGTGCTTTACATAAACAAAAGAAAACAATAATAACGAATAAAAGCATAGAAGGGCAATATAGTCAAAGAATAGTTAAAAGGTAAAGATCATAATAAAAAGAAACCATAAAACACAAGGTAAAATAATTTAAAATTAAAGAATAATTAGTAAGCAAAAACAAAGGCAAAAGTAGTAAAAAAGTAATAAAAGATAAGGTAGAATAATTATCAAGACAGATTCAGAATTTGTAACTCGGCACAGTTAGCAGAAAGCATCTGAGAACAGTTTGGTCTTAAGTCTAGATTTAAAACTGGCTACAGTTGGGGCCTTTTTGATGTCATCCGAAAGTTGGTTCCACAGCTGAGCCGCATAGCAGCTAAAAGCTGCTTCACCATGTTTAGTTCTAACAGTAGGTTTTACTAGCAGGTTTTTCACCTGGGACCTGAGAGGACGAGAAGGTGTGTCTGACAGGTATTTAGGTCCTGCTCCATTTACTGATTTATAAACAAGCAATAGTGCTTTAAAGTCAATTCTGTGACTTACTGGAAGCCAGTGCAAGGACTTAAGAATTGGAGTAATGTGGTCAGTTCTTTTAGTTTTTGTTAGAATCCTAGCTGCTGCATTTTGTATCACCTGAAGCTGGTTAATAGTCTTTTTAGGAAGGCCTGTGAACAGTCCATTGCAGTAATCAACCCTGCTGGAGATAAATGCATGAATGAGTTTTTCTAAGGCATGTCTTGACATCAGCCCTCTGAGTTTGGCAATATTTTTGAGGTGGTAAAAAGCTGATTTAGTTATCACTTTCATGTGGCTGTTGAAATTTAGATCACTGTCAATTAATACACCAAGATTTTTAACAGTATCCGTTGCCTTCAACCCTTTTGTGTCAAGGAGAGTGGCAACCCTAAGTCTTTCCTCCTTTTTACTAAATATAATTACTTCAGTTTTTTCTTTGTTCAGCTGAAGAAAATTTGGAGACATCCAGGTGTTGATTTGTTCTATACACTGACACATAGATTCAAGAGGACCATAGTCGTTTGGTGACAGAGCTACAGTAAGTAAATTTGTGTGTCATCTGCATAGCTATGACATGAGATCAAATTATTTTGGATGATTTGTCCAAGTGGGAGCATATGAATAATAGTGGCCCCAAGATCGACCCCTGGGGAACACCACAGGTCAAGGACGTTGGTGTTGAGGTACAGTGTCCGATGGCAACAAAGAAGCTCCTTTCTTGTAGATATGATTTTAGCCAGCTTACAACTATGTAAATCCAACCCAGTGTTCTAGTCTGTGTAGTAAAATATTGTGATCAATAGTGTCAAATGCTGCACTAAGGTCCAGTAGCACTAGGACTGATGTTTTACCTGAATCTGTGTTGAGGCGTATGTCATTGGAAACTTTAATGAGAGCTGTTTCAGTGCTGTGATTTGCCCGAAAACCAGACTGAAAGTAATCAAAATACCCATTTGATGTTAGGTAGGTGGTTAATTGATTAAAGACTTTTAATTTTTTGATAATTTTGCCAATAAAAGGTAGATTGGATATGGGCCTGTAATTGTTTAGCATTGAGGCATCCAGGTTATTCTTCTTGAGAAGTGGCTTTACAACAGCTGTTTTCAGTGACTTAGGAAAAGTGCCAGACAGCAGTGATACATTTACAATTTGATGGACATCCTCCGCTATGAGGTGAAAAACAGTTTTGAAGAAATTGGTAGGCAGAGTGTCTAAGACACATGTGGAAGAGCTGAGATTCTGTACCGTTTTTTCAAGTGTTTCGTAGTCTATCAAGCTGAACTCTGACATCAAGTTTTCCCTCTGTTTGTTGCTGGAAGTTCAGGTTGTTGAATTTGTAATTGAGCAGATATGTTGAGTCTGATTTTGTCAATTTTACCTTTAAAAAAAGATGAAAACTCATTGCATTTATTAGTTGAGAGAAGTTCAGGCGCTAATTGTGAGGGGGGATTTGTTAACTTATCAACAGTTGAAAATAGAATACGAGTGTTATTTAATCTTCTATTGATAATGTTAGAAAAGAAAGACTGTCTTGCTTTGCATATTTCAGAGTTATATGTGCGGAGCATCTCTTTATGGATTTAGTGGATCTGAAGTTTGTATTTACGCCATTTTCTTTCAGTCTTCCTAAACTCTCTTTTTAGAAGTTTAACTGCTGGATTTTGCCTCCATGGTGCTTTCTGTTTGTCCTTAACTTTCTTGAAATGTAATGGAGCAATGTCATCCATAATGTTTGCCATTTTTGCATTAAAGTGATCAAATAAGTCTTCTACAGAGTCTGACAGTTGACTTGACTTTAGTGAAAGTGCTTGCTCAAATAGAGCACTTGTCTGATCATTTATGATTCTCCTTTTTACCATCATAGCTGTGTTTTGAGTGTGTGGGGACATAGACACATCAAAGAACACGCAGAAATGATCAGATAAGGCCAGGTCTTTAACAGCTGTAGAGACATCGAGACCCTTTGTGATTACAAGGTCGAGGGTATAGCCGAGAGAGTGTGTTGGCCCCTGTACATGCTGTGTTAGGGAGAAAGTATCGATTAGTGCAATGAATTCCTTGGCATAATTGTTTTCAGGATTATCCACATGCAAGTTTAGATCCCCTGATATAATAAGACAGTCAATTATATGCAAACGACTGATAGCAGTTCACCTAGCTCTTCAAGAAAAACTTTAGCTGAATGTTTTGGAGGCCTGTAAATTGTCAGTAATAATATCTGAGGAGAAGACTTAATGCGTGCACACAGATATTCAAATGAAGTAAAGTCACCGAATGACGACTGATTGCACTGAAAAGACGTCTTGAAATTTGTGGCTATCCCCCCACCTCTTTTATTTGCTCTGGTAGCACTAAAAAAACATTTGACAAAACAAAATTTGGGGGAGCTGATTCGATGAGAGTAGCAGCACTGTTTGCTTGATCTAACCATGTCTCAGGTAAAAGTAAAAAATCAAGGTTGTTTGTGCAATAGAGCCCTGTATGTGTTCAATTGGTGGGACTAAAAACATCAAGAAATATGGATAGGAACTTGTAGAATGGATCTAATCAGTTTATGATGCAACATAATGTCAAAGTTATCCTTTATTATCTTTAAAGAAACAGGCCTAATTTTGAAAAGTATCATATAATCTAAGCATGTGTCCCTTCTGTTACAACTTAAACTAAAGAATTTCCCACGAGAAGGCAAGAAACAGGCTCACAAGCCCTTTAGAAGAAGTTAAATGTGACTCCCCCTCTCATCCATTTCCCTGATCTTCTCCACGGCCCAGAGGCAGGGATGTCAAAGTGGGGCAGTCAGTTCATGAACTAATAGTGAGCCATTATAAAATAACCACCTCAGAGCAGTGAAAATCATGTCATCCCTGTGTTCTTCCCTAACACACATCTCCTTTGTTACCCAGTTCACCATGTCAGAAGTCACGCTACACAAAAATGCAATGATTATTCTATCATTAATCTATGTCTTGGCTCTGAGTAAAGGCACTTATAACTTTTACCAATCAGCCTCATCCCACATACCTCAACTCCCAGATCTGATATGACCAACAGGGTGTTCCTCGTGATGGACACCATGAGGTTGGAGAAGGCCATGTTCACCAGGATCATGTCCGAACTGCGACCTCCACCTTGGTCCTTGATAACACCCTTGCCAATCACACCAATGATCGTTGCATTTCCCAGGATTCCAATCACAACCAGTATTATGTAGAACATTGTCTGAATGTTTGACATCCGGTTCCGGAGACCCATACCAATGGGCTTCACGGTCGCGTGTATTTCCTCCATGACCCAAACCGGTGGGGCTTCTTTTTGAGACTCAGATATGCATAGTTTCATAGTATAATTTGAAAGACTATTGGCTGAAATGGCTGTCTTAACATCATCTATTATACATCGAGGTCAAGAATGGTCATCTGGACCTCTGTTTCCTCTTAAGGCCCAAGAAAGTGAAGTTCATTCAGTCCTGTCCCAACGTATCCTGCTTGCTCAATTCCATTAAAATTATGGCCATGCCATTGAAGTCAGTCCAGAAAAACAAAGTGTGCACCAACCAGGTCTTTTGCCATATAAACTGGTGCAACCTTCTCCTTATAAGAGGATGCAACATATCACCATGGTAACCACATCCAGGAGACTCATGGGGTTGATGCAGTAGAGATATTTCCCCCAGGTGATCAATCTGACTCCCCGAGTTAAACTAAGGGTAACCTAGTTCCTTTGAAAGAAGCACTGTCGCTTTAGCCATGTGAAAGTTAAGCAGGCATGTCTATCCCAACACCCCAGTTGCCATCTTAATTATGTACACCAGGTATTAATACAGTAACACTGGGTCCTTCGACAATAGATTTAAACTAAAGATTGCAAGCCTAAATTCTCTAGTTTTTCATAATCCTAAATTTAAAGATGCGGGTCTACTAATATTAATTAAGTCATATCCTCACACAATTTGATTCTGAAAGCACTATTGTTGACACCAATGCTTGATACAAATCAGTCTCTGATTTCACCATTCTTATCCCAAGATCATTATTTCCATTATTATAATTTGAGGCAATACATTTTCCAACCAAAAATCCTTTAATGGTCACACTACTATAGGTTACTTCATTATTGATGTCTAAACTAAATCCTAATATCATTTAAAATATGTAAATTCAGTTGTTGACCAACAGTCTTTTCTTTCTGATTTAGCACTTAACCTATACGTAAGCAGTATTACACAGCTGTCTCGTAGGCACACAGGAAAGTAATTAATAACAGCATGGTGATGTCAAAAAGTGCACCGTTGGCAGCTACCACTATTCATTAAATCTGTCTCAGCCCTGGGGGAGGTTGTGGAGAGGTGACCACAACCTTTGGGCTCACTTTCCCAACAGAGATGAAGTGTTTTTAAAAGTCAGATTTATCTCTACACATCTTTTCATTTAGATTTTTTTCTCTCATATTTGTTGATTTGATTTAAACTTGAGTTATCATTGAGAGCTTAGCCCTCATTTACAATGATGTGGAGTAGACACACACACCACACACACAAAGATACTTATGGACCAAGAAAACATAAAATATGACAACTTTTTATTACAAATGTTTTGTTTATGAAAGTCACAACTTTTTGTCTAAAGTTTTAAAAAATTACAACTTGATTTTTTGTCCATAATACATCTTGGAATGTGGTCCTCTGATCTGAAGGGTCATCTTCTGTGTGACGAACGCACTTCCTTCCTGGGTCCTTCTCTCTCCCCTCTTTCTCTCTCTCTTCGGTGATTCCTCTGTCGGTCTCTCTCTCTGTCCTTCTCTTTTTCCCTCTCCCTACTCTTCTCCCTACTCCGGTCTTTATCTGTCTCTATCCCTCCACCGGTCCTTCTCTCTATCCCTTTCTCTGTGAGAGACTTTTTTGTGATGCACTGGAGAGAGTGAGTGATGGGGGGAGGCAACACTGAGACTGCGCCTGTGGAAAAGAGAGGGACCGAAAGCAGGGCTGCTTGATTATGGCAAAAATCTTTTTTTTCACCATTCACCATTATGTTGTTCAATATTGAGATCACGATTATTAAACACGATTACCCAGTGATTTTGGAACTCATCCACTTTCAAAACTTGAAACTGAATGTAGCAAAATCATTATATTTCGATTATGTTGTTTTCATAATTATTGGAAGTCATAATCACAATTAATTGATTATTTTGATAAATCGCAAAAGCCCTAATCAAAGGACAGAGTAAGAAATGCTTAAGGGAGTGCTTTAAAAGAAGAGGGAATAGACACTAGTGCTTATAATTAAGATATACTCCTGCAGAGACAATTCCTTGTCATACCTGCGTCTCGGGGGAGAAATGCTTTTGGTTTCTCTTCTCTCTTCACTGCGACTAAGTCGCTCTTGCCTACAATTTAACAAAAAAATATTTATGTATGTAATGTAATAACAATATGTAACTGAATTCAATTTAATGTTTTTAGACAATATACACTTTTAAATCAATCTACACTGCAAGGTATCCACAACTGGCTAGTGCGAAATTAATTTTTTAGATTTTAGGTCCAACCTCTATAATACCTTTTACAGGAAGTCACACCAATGCACAGGCACATTTTGGGAGTACTTACTCATCTCCATTGGCTACTTTCCAGACAGGCATTTTTCAGGGCCACTTGGTTGAGAGAAGGCTCGTGATTAGGCCGACCATCAGCAGGAGAAGCTGTGAGGAGGTCACTTCAAAATGACAAAGATTTTAATTAATTTTAAGATTTAATTGAAATTCACTGTCCATGAGCAGACATGCAAAGCGTGCAAAGCCTATAAGGTGCATGACTGTGTACACTACATTTATTTCATCAAACCACCACAAAAATCATTATGCTTGTATACAAAAACCTGGAGTAGAATGCAAAGGTGTATTCTTGTTCAAGCAGTCCAGGGATATTCCAACTCATGGAACATCTCTCGGCCGATCAGAAACAAATAAATAGTTCCATAGAACCCAATTGTTGTATAACAGTAATCAACCTCCGCACCCTCACCGGCTTTAGAGGCAGGGGAGAAGCTACTGAATGGCTCCAAGTTGGGGGTGGCAGCAGCAGACATCGCCATGCTGGGCTTCCCCTTGCTGCTGAGGGCATCCAGGGCCTGACGCGTCTCCTCTACCTGTTTCAGGAGGGTGGACAGAGGGTCATTCGGGAGGGTGTACAGGTGCAGAATCCTTCCACAGATGTCCACAGAAGTCCTCCTCCCTCGCACCAAATAAAAGGAACCATGCGGCTCATCTGGTAGAGTAGTGGTCCCCAAACTACGGCCCGCTGGCCGGATACGGCCCGCCACCTCATTTTGGGTGGCCCCCCAAAACATGTCCGTAGTATATAGCATCCGGCCCGCACGGGAGTACAACAACGTCAAACTAAAACCTCCGCAATTTCCCCCATTCATTCTCTAAGTCTGGGTCGCGACCCACGGGTGGGTCGCAGGAGATTTTATTTGGGTCGCCAGCACAATTTATGTTGTGTTATAGGCCTAACTGATACCATTTGTCATATGATACCAGAAAAGCTAAAATTTTTCTATTAGGATGTAGTTTGTTAACTACTACAGTCACGGTTTTGTCATAAAAGCTCATGAAACTGGCGCATGAAACTGGGGGACGAACGCATCGCAGAGGGGGTGCCAGAGCATGGATACCTCTCAAAATGAAACCGTTCTGTGGGGCGCCTGCCATGTACCTCGCAGTTTGCAAACGACATGAATCCGCCTATTTGCACGAACATTAACAGATACCAGCTCCTCAACTTTACCAATTAAAATCTAGTGACCATGCTGTCAACTAAAGCAGACATCCATAGACCGGACATAAGGCCATTCAATTTGCATGTATAGTTTCGATTGTAGATGCAATCTTTTAGCAACCTCCTCACATTCTTATTTCTGATTTAAAATTCACAACAATTTAAAATTCGCTACAATTTAAATGGACATTTTAAACACTATTCCTCTCCAAAGTAAAGGCGAATTGCGCAAAAGCCTCTTGTTCTGATATAACGACTATACAATATAATATAATACAACAATACAATATAACGACTTCAGTTATTTGCTGTTTACATCGGAATTGACGTCCACAGTGTTATGGACCCATTTGTCTGCAACGCAACATAGCCTACAATTTTTTTTTAGAAATACAGGAACAGCTTACTATGCTGACGAATGACGACTGCGCAACATGCGAGAATTTCCCCAATCTTTTCAGTGGTCATTTCCAACTTTTCACGCTGATGGTGCTCAAAATGCAACACAACCGTAGATTTGAAGTGAAATGGGTCGCGATGGTCTGTCATTTTTAAAAAGTGGGTCCCCAGAAAAAAAGTTTGGGAAACACTGATCTAGATCCTAGGCTATAGCAATGTATGGTTGAGGAAGGCATAGAAACGTTGGAGAATCTGTGGCCTAAAACAATATTGGTGGTTGCAGGGTTACAGGGTAGATTTGAAGTGAAATGGGTCGCGATGGTCTGTCATTTTTAAAAAGTGGGTCCCCAGAAAAAAGGTTTGGGAAACACTGCTCTATGGCGAGTCTTAACAGTACACATGTAATACTAATTTTGTCCACCGGTGGTTGTTTTGGCGCTGTTTTGCGTTTGCCATCGAAAACGGAATGAAATGTAGGCTGCAAACAATGTAAGAGGCCTATGCTGACTGCATCAGTGCTCAAAGTATTTTAAAAGTTTATCAATTAATTGTTAATAACTAACTAACTAAGTCATATTTCTGGGATTTCTGGGATAATTATTTCTATTTTTTATTCACTCGTTCAAATGTTCATACAAAGAGTTCACAAATCAGGTGACTGAAAGTTAGAATGGTGGTCATTTCAGACCACTTCAGCACTTCATAAAATTCTCATATTTTGAGAACTTTAAATTATTTGTAGGATAAATTATTTGTAGTTCACACATTTTTTAATAAAATATACTTTTGGGACTCCCTGCTAATACTTTTGGGAATGTAAACGTTTTTTTTTATTAGTATTATTTAATTTTACACTGATATGGCATGATGACAATATAAACACAGCTAACAATGGTATTAAATTGCAATAGCCTATAATTAAATGTAATAGAATATTCAACTAAGGTAGACTGCTGTAGACACAGCACTAAGCTATTTATGGTTACTGATATAGAACTACTCCGAGTCTCTGGCCCTCTCTTGGAGCCAGGCATTGTGAGCTGGCCCTCGGAAGAAAAAGTTTGGGGACCACTGTGGTAGAGGGATCTGACCAAGAGTTTAAACAGACAAACAAAGTAAATACAAGCAAACAGAAAACAACATACTAACTATAAACTGGCACAACTACCCGTGAGCAAACAATCACATGCTAACTTTAACCGACTATGACAATTACCAGCAGGATGTTTGAGGAAATCTGCTCAATGTGTAAGTAGGGGTACTTGTCACCAATTACTTGTGGAAGGTACAAATTTCTCAGAAACTGAGTGCATTTTCATGCTTTTGCCTAGCAGGAAAAATGGTA
Source organism: Alosa pseudoharengus (assembly GCF_046254945.1). NCBI lineage: Eukaryota > Metazoa > Chordata > Actinopteri > Clupeiformes > Clupeidae > Alosa > Alosa pseudoharengus. Next base: position 27,195,247 of record NW_027468837.1, read on the forward strand.
AGAGCTGGGAGACCTGTAGGCATCTGGTGGACAGGTAGATGCAGGCACAGGCCACAGTCTCTGCTTTGAACCTCAGAAACAAGTCTGTCCTCAAACTGTCATTCATGTAGTTCCTGCAAAGAGATGGGAGGCAAATGAGGAGAGCAGTCGGAGATTTATTTATTACCTTGAAATGTAATGCTCATTTTGAGCACCGAACACAGCAGAACTGAGGAGGAGGAGGAGGCGCAAGCACTTACCACGCCATCTGAACTAGTTCTGAATTCTTTTCACACTCTAAAACTTGCAGGTACATCACAATGATCTAAAAAACAAAAAGACAAACTGTTGCTAAAGGCTTTCACGAGAACAGGAAGTAGTGATTTGTTTAAATGAAAAAATGAAAATAACAAAAAAGTAAATCAAACCACAAACCATAACAATATCCCTCATATCAAATTCTAATTGAGCTTTTTCAAAGTACTAGCAGCTTTTGCACTGAATTCAGAGACATGCTTTGTTCAATGGACTACCTTAAAACAAAAAAATCATAAATCCCCTCATATAGCTTTTATCAAAATAAGTTGGAGTATTTAAACCAATATAGCCAGACAGGGCCACATCTGCATATGCGTATATTAGTGTGTGTATAGTGTGTGTGACCAGGACTTGCCTTGTGTGGGTGTTTGACATGCACACAGAAGCCCAGCTCTTTCAGTAGTCTTCTCTCCGCTTTGATCACCTGACTCTTCATGTTGATGTAACTGCCATCCAAGGGCATGGGGCAGTACCCTCTTCTGGAGAGGGGATTTGGAAATCATTAACAATTACACTTATACGTTTAATGGACACTTTTTAGTATATATTTTTAGTATATTTTGGGCTTTTTATGCCTTTAATGTGATAGGATAGTTGAGAATGACAAGAAGCGAGTTGGAGAGAGAGAGTCAGGGTGGGATCCGGAAAGGACCACAGGGCGGGAATCGAACCCGGGTTGCTGGCGTATGGTGCAGGTGCCCCAGCCAGTTGAGTCACGGCTGGGGCCTTTGCAACTTGCAGTAAAATGCACACAAACACTTTTTTCCCAGCAGTCTGTGTTCTCCACGGGCATGATATTGGTGCTGTTAGCACATTGGTCCATCACAGGGGCGTGCAGAGACCTTTGAGGGGGCAGGGGCTCAAATAAAAAAAAAGGGCACATGGAACAAAATTTTCAGAAAACGTGTTAACTTTATTTAAAACGTAATTTTGATTACAACCCAATAGAGAATACATAAATAAAATAAAACATTCCCTAGCCTATAAAGCTTTAATCATCTGAACCTGAGCTGGACATTTTTTTTTTTGCATTTAAATTCTAGCATTATGCTATTTCAATGATGGTGGGACAGGCTATTATATGGTTTAGCAATTTACAAAGTAGACTAATGTACTGATAAACATTTTATACATTTTCATATTTATTCATTATGTATCAAGAAGAATGGGTGTAAATAGCAGACAGAGCTGTAACACATTTTTCTGATTTCTCTCCTTGGTTCTAAAAATTCAATAGGAGTGCATGTACTGTAGGCCTACTGTAGCCAGGGCACAGACAAATAGGTCTTTTCCGTTTTCATGATGTGTTCTGATGGTGCTCAAAATGCAACACAACCGTGATCAAAGCAGGATCTATCTATCTAGATCCTATAGCAATGTATGGTTGGGAAAGGCATAGAAAAGTTGGAGAACCTGTGGCCTAAAACAATATTGGTGGTTGCAGGGTAGATTTGAAGTGAAATGGGTCGCGATGGTCTGTCATTTGAAAAAAGTGGGTCCCCAGAAAAAAAGTTTGGGAAACACTGATGTAGCCTACTGTAAACAGAGAACGACGTGTGGAGTTGGGTTAGTTAAACAACTACAGTAGCCTATGTCGTCGGCTTATGACTATTTAGAAAAGGTTTGCCTACTCTGTTTTATGAACTAGGTCTACTAACATAAGCTACTATAACATAGTAACCTAAACAGAATGTTATAAACGTTCAGCGTTCAGATTTTTGAAGCTGCCAGGTTATTGAAATGGATGGACCATGACATTGTTAAACGGGTTTGTTAGCCTACTTCATTAAACATGAAACAACTTTAAACATTTTATTCTCTATCTCTAAGCTGAATACTATTGCATGTTCAGATAGGCTAACTGCCAAGTGACCTTACCGTGCTCCCAAACGTCTCCTGCAGCACTGTGCCTGCGTGCTAAGCCTGTTTGAGTTGTGATTCACTCGGATCTTTCACCCGTATCTTTAAATTAACCCATGAGTCGCGAGTCTCTAGTATCATTAACTCGGATCAGTTGAGTCCTACTCATAGACTGTAAAAAATAGGTCCTACTACAATTCAATCTAAAACGATAAACAGCGCCACACACAAACCTCTTGCAACATTAGCTAGCCTCCTAGTCCTAGCCATCGTAGCTGCCAAAAATGTAACAATTTCGTAGGCAACCACAACTCCACAAATCAACTCAAGCGACTGAGTGAGCAGGCAGTCCGAGATAACTGGTTAACTTCCCGCAGAGCCGGAAACATTGCAGACTCACAGACCATGGGACTCAAGATTGGAGCGGCTGAGCGGCTGAGTAGCAATCCGGGTTAGTCGGATCAGCCGGCCGGTTGGGCTACGTTGAGTACGAGTCAGTCGAATCAGCCGGCTACGTTGTCATGAGTGGATCTGCGAGAGCGAGTAGCTCCTCCTCGAGGTGAAAAGCAATTCCACAACAAAAGGCATTCTTTCACTTCTGAAATATAACATTCAATGTTCTGCATGTAGCCTATACATAATTAGGTTTGGTGTATAGATGTAGCATATTAAAATGCAACTAGAAAAGCATTTCCTGAAGGAAATACAGTGCATGAAAATGCAAAAAATATGATGTAAAATATCATACAGAGTAAAAACAAACTATATTGGTTGCTAGGTAGATGAGGTTTAATATAGTTGGAGTGACCGAACAGTTAAATAGGTGGATAGTTTATATGGTTAAATGATTTGCTTGGTAGATAAGGTTTAATATAGTTGGAATGATTGAACGGTTAAATAGGTGGATAATGCTTAACTTAGTTAACTTAGCTAATTTTTTCATTTTTAGTAGTTATGCTAACTAGCATGTTAGCAATGTGAACTATGTTAACCATGTGACTTAGCTAACCTAGCTAATCATTTTAGCAGTTTTGCTAACTATGCTAACTAGCATGCTAACATGCTAGCATATTAACTATGCTAACCATTTTACTTAGCTAACTTAGCTAATCATTTTTAGCAGTTTTGCTAAAATGCTAACTAGCATGCTAACATGCTAGCATGCTAACTATGCTAACCATGTGACTTAGCTAACTTAGCTAATCATTTTTAGCAGTTTTGCTAAAAATGGTAACTAGCATGCTAACATGCTTACATGCTAACTATGCTAACCATGTGACTTAGCTAACTTAGCTAATCATTTTAGCAGTTTTGCAAAAAATGCTAACTAGCATGCTAACATGCTAGCATGCTAACTATGTGAACCATGTGACTTAGCTAACTTAGCTAATCATTTTTAGCAGTTTTGCTAAAATGCTAACTAGCATACTAACATGCTAGCATGCTAATTATGCTAACCATGTGACTTAGCTAACTTAGATAATCGTTTTTAGTAGTTTTGCAAAAAATGCTAACTAGCATGATAACATGCTAGCATGCTAACTATGCTAACCATGTGACTTAGGTAACTTAGCTAATCATTTTTAGCAGTTTTGCAAAAAATGCTAACTAGCATGCTAACATGCTAGCATGCTAACTATGCTAACCATGTTACTTAGCTAACTTAGCTAATCATTTTTAACAGTTTTGCTAAAAAAGCTAACTAGCATGTTAACATACTAACATGTTAGCATGCTAACTATGTTAACCATGCTAACTAGCTACAGTGGGTAGGAGTCATAGTTGATGACAAGTAACAGTTACAATGGCTGAACAGTTAAAAAGTTCAGTCGTTTAAAGGGTTAAATTGTTTAACAGTGAAATATTGTAGTGAGGACTTTTATTTTGAAACAGTTTTTGGTAGAGGAAGCAGTTGAACAGGATGTGTAGTCTTAATAGGGCCAGTTTGTATGCTTAAAGCCTGAGACTGGCAGTTGATGCAGGTGGCCTGGCCACCTGGCCTAGGATTCTAATTGCTTAACGGCAGTCTTAATAGAGCCATATTGTATGCTTAAAGCCTGAGACAGAGTATATAGTTTAAAAGTTAAATGTAGATAGTGTAATGGATGTTGATAGACAGAAAGTTGAATGGATGTTGATAGGCAGATTGTTTAATGGATGTTGATGGATAGTTTAATGGGTGGATGAGTGAATGGTTTGAAGAGGATGAATGGATAGAAAGTTGGAGGAAATGTGTCTGATATCCTTGTAGAATGGAAAGACAGAGAGAGTTGGTCTAGTTCAGTAGAATGCAGTTGATACAGGTGCAATCAGTTGAACTGATTCTTTGATGGGGCCTAGATGAGCAGCTGGAAGATGATACCAGGTGCAAATCAAGTTAATTAGTCTATTGTGATGTCATCAGCCCATGTTAAGTCTATGGGGAAATTTTGAGTAGTTTTTAATTAATAGTTTAAAAAGTATAAAAGTTACAAAGATGAAAAATACATAGCCCACATGTCATAAGTACGACCTACGCAACGCAGTTTGAATGAAGTTTCTACGTTAAACGGTTGAAGCTGCATTAACTGCGTTAGAAGAAGAAAAATAACTAGAAAAGCATTTCCTGAAGGAAATACAGTGCATGAAAATGCAAAAAATATGATGTAAAATATCATACAGAGTAAAAACAAACTATATTGGTTGCTAGGTAGATGAGGTTTAATATAGTTGGAGTGACTGAACAGTTAAATAGGTGGATAGTTTATATGGTTAAATGATTTGCTTGGTAGATAAGGTTTAATATAGTTGGAATGATTGAACGGTTAAATAGGTGGATAATACTTAACTTAGTTAACTTAGCTAATGTTTTCATTTTTAGTAGTTATGCTAACTAGCATGTTAGCAATGCTAACATGCTAACTATGTTAACCATGTGACTTAGCTAACCTAGCTAATCATTTTTAGCAGTTTTGCTAACTAGCATGCTAACATGCTAGCATGCTAACTATGCTAACCATTTTACTTAGTTAACTTAGCTAATCATTTTTAACAGTTTAGCTAAAAATGCTAACTAGCATGCTAACATGTTAGCATGCTAACTATGCTAACCATGTGACTTAGCTAAGTTAGCTAATCATTTTTAGCAGTTTTGCTAAAAATGCTAACTAGCATGCTAACATGTTAGCATGCTAACTATGTTAACCATGTGACTTAGCTAACTTAGCTAATAATTTTTAGCAGTTTTATAAAAAATGCTAACTAGCATGCTAACATGTTAGCATGCTAACTATGCTAACCATGTGACTTAGCTAATCATTTTTAGCAGTTTTACAAAAAATGCTAACTAGCATGCTAACATGCTAGCATGCTAACATGTTAGCATGCTAACATGCTAGCTATGCTAACCATGCTAACTAGCTACAGTGGGTAGAAGTCATAGTTGATGACAAGTAACAGTTACAATGGCTAAACAGTTAAAAAGTTCAGTCGTTTAAAGGGTTAAATTGTTTAACAGTGAAATATTGTAGTGAGGACTTTTATTTTGAAACTGTTTTTGGCAGAGGAAGCAGTTGGACAGGATGTGTAGTCTTAATAGGGCCAGTTTGTATGCTTAAAGCCTGAGACTGGCAGTTGATGCAGCTGGCCCGAACACCTGCCATAGGATTCTAATTGCTTAACGGCAGTCTTAATAGAGCCATATTGTATGCTTAAAGCCTGAGACAGAGTATATAGTTTAAAAGTTAAATGTAGATAGTGTAATGGATGTTGATAGACAGAAAGTTGAATGGATGTTGATAGGCAGATTGTTTAATGGATGTTGATGGATAGTTTAATGGGTGGATGAGTGAATGGTTTGAAGAGGATGAATGGATAGAAAGTTGGAGGAAATGTGTCTTATATCCTTGTAGAATGGAGAGACAGAGAGAGTTGGCCTAGTTCAGTAGAAAGCAGTTGATACAGGTGCAATCAGTTGAACTGATTCTTTGATGGGGCCTAGATGAGCAGCTGGAAGATGATACCAGGTGCAAATCAAGTTAATTAGTCCATTGTGATGTCATCAGCCCATGTTAAGTCTATGGGGAAATTTTGAGCAGTTTTTAATTCATAGTTTAAAAAGTATAAAAGTTACAAAGATGAAAAATACAAAGCCCACATGTCATAAGTAAGACCTACGCAACGCAGTTTGAATGAAGTTTCTACGTTAAACGGTTGAAGCTACATTAACTGCGTTAGAAGAAGAAGAATAACTAGAAAAGCATTTCCTGAAGGAAATACAGTGCATGAAAATGCAAAAATATGATGAGTTCATATGGTTAAATTATTTGCTTGGTAGATAAGGTTTAATATAGTTGGAATGACTAAAAAGTTAAATAGGTTGATAATTGAAATGGTTAAATTATTTAGGCAGATAGTTGACGATAACTAACAGTTGGAATGGCTCCAATGTTTTCTAATAGTTATGCTAACTATGTTAACAAAGATAATAATGCTAACCAAGTTACTATGCTAACTAGCATGCTACCAATGTTAAAATGTTAACTATGCTAATCATATGACTTAGCTAACCTAGCTAATCATTTTATTAGTTATGATAACTATGTTAATTAACATGCTAACTATGCTAACCATGTGACTTAGCTAACTTAGCTAATCATTTTTAGCAGTTTTGCTAAAAATGCTAACTAGCATGCTAACATGCTAGCATGCTAACTATGCAAACCATGTGACTTAGCTAACTTAGCTAATCATTTTTAGCAGTTTTGTAAAAAATGCTAACTAGCATGCTAACATGTTAGCATGCTAACTATGCTAACCATGTGACTTAGCTAACTTAGCTAATCATTTTTAGCAGTTTTGTAAAAAATGCTAACTAGCATGCTAACATGCTAGCATGCTAACATGCTAGCATGCTAACTATGCTAACCATGCTAACTAGCTACAGTGGGTAGGAGTCATAGTTGATGACAAGTAACAGTTACAATACCTGAACAGTTAAAAAGTTCAGTAGTTTAAAGGGTTAAATTGTTTAACAGTGAAATATTGTAGTGAGGACTTTTATTTTGAAACAGTTTTTGGCAGAGGAAGCAGTTGGACAGGATGTGTAGTCTTAATAGGGCCAGTTTGTATGCTTAAAGCCTGAGACTGGCAGTTGATGCAGCTGGCCCGAACACCTGCCATAGGATTCTAATTGCTTAACGGCCGTATTGTGATGTCATAATCATAATGTTAAGTCAATGGGGAAATTTTGATTAGTTTTTAATTAATAGTTTAAAAAGTATAAAAGTTACAAAGTTGAAAAATACAAAGCTCACATGTCCTAAGTAAGACCTACGTAACATAGTTTGAATGAAGTTTCTACGTTAAACGGTTGAAGCTGCATTAGCTGCGTTAGAAGAAGAATAATAATAACTAGAAAAGCATTTCCTGAAGGAAATACAGTGCATGAAAATGCAAAACATATGATGTAAAATATCATACAGAGTAAAAACAAACTATATTGGTTGCTAGGTAGATGAGGTTTAATATAGTTGGAGTGACTGAACAGTTAAATAGGTGGATAGTTTATATGGTTAAATGATTTGCTTGGTAGATAAGGTTTAATATAGTTGGAATGATTGAACGGTTAAATAGGTGGATAATACTTAACTTAGTTAACTTAGCTAATGCATTTTTAGTAGTTAGCAATATTAACATGCTAACTATGTTAACCATGTGACTTAGCTAATCTAGCTAATCATTTTTAGCAGTTTTGCTAACTATGCTAACTAGCATGTTAGCATGCTAACTATGCTAACCATTTTACTTAGCTAACTTAGCTAATCATTTTTAACAGTTTTGCTAAAAATGCTAACTAGCATGCTAACATGTTAGCATGCTAACTATGCTAACCATGTGACTTAGCTAACTTAGCTAATCATTTTTAGCAGTTTTGTAAAAAATGCTAACTAGCATGCTAACATGTTAGCATGCTAACTATGCTAACCATGTGACTTAGCTAACTTAGCTAATCATTTTTAGCAGTTTTGTAAAAAATGCTAACTAGCATGCTAACATGCTAGCATGCTAACTATGCTAACCATGTGACTTAGCTAACTTAGCTAATCATTTTTAGCAGTTTTGTAAAAAATGCTAACTAGCATGCTAACATGTTAGCATGCTAACTATGCTAACCATGTGACTTAGCTAACTTAGCTAATCATTTTTAGAAGTTTTGTAAAAAATGCTAACTAGCATGCTAACATGCTAACATGTTAGCATGCTAACTATGCTAACCATGCTAACTAGCTACAGTGGGTAGGAGTCATAGTTGATGACAAGTAACAGTTACAATGGCTGAACAGTTAAAAAGTTCAGTAGTTTAAAGGGTTAAATTGTTTAACAGTGAAATATTGTAGTGAGGACTTTTATTTTGAAACAGTTTTTGGCAGAGGAAGTAGTTGAACAGGATGTGTAGTCTTAATAGGGCCAGTTTGTATGCTTAAAGCTTGAGAATGGCAGTTGGGCCAGCTGGCCTGAACACCTGCCATAAGATTCTAATTGCTGTGATGTCATAAAGGGCAATGTTAAGTCAATGGGAAAATTTTGATAGTTTTTAATTAATAGTTTAAAAAGTATAAAAGTTACAAAGGTGAAAAATACAAAGCCCACATGTCATAAGTAAGACCTACGTAACATAGTTTGAATGAAGTTTCTACGTTAAACGGTTGAAGCTGCATTAACTGCGTTAGAAGAAGAGGAATAATAAGAACTAGAAAAGCATTTCCTGAAGGAAATACAGTGCATGAAAATGCAAAAAATATGATGTAAAATATCATACAGCTTAAAAACAAACTATATTGGTTGCTAGGTAGATGAGGTTTAATATAGTTGGAGTGACTGAACAGTTAAATAGGTGGATAGTTTATATGGTTAAATGATTTGCTTGGTAGATAAGGTTTAATATAGTTGGAATGATTGAACGGTTAAATAGGTGGATAATACTTAACTTAGTTAACTTAGCTAATGTTTTCATTTTTAGCAGTTTTGCTAACTAGCATACTAACATGCTAGCATGCTAACCATTTTACTTAGCTAACTTAGCTAATAATTTTTAATAGTTTTGCTAAAAATGCTAACTAACATGTTAGCATGCTAACTATGCTAACCACGTGACTTAGCTAACTTAGCTAATCGTTTTTAGCAGTTTTGCTAAAAATGCTAATTAGCATGTTAACATGCTAGCATGCTAACCATGTGACTTAGCTAACTTAGCTAATCATTTTTAGCAGTTTTATAAAAAATGCTAACTAGCATGCTAACATGCTAACTATGCTAACCATGTGACTTAGCTAACTTAGCTAATCATTTTTAGCAGTTTTGCAAAAAATGCTAACTAGCATGCTAACATGCTAGCATGCTAAATATGCTAACCATGTGACTTAGCTAACTTAGCTAATCGTTTTTAGCAGTTTTGTAAAAAATGCTAACTAGCATGCTAGCATGCTAGCATGCTAACTATGCTAACCATGTGACTTAGCTAACTGAGCTAATCATTTTTAGCAGTTTTGCTAAAAATGCTAACTAGCATGCTAACATGTTAGCATGCTAACTATGCTAACCAAGTTACTTAGCTAACTTAGCTAACTAGCTACAGTGGGTAGGAGTCATAGTTGATGACAAGTAACAGTTACAATGGCTGAACAGTTAAAAAGTTCAGTAGTTTAAAGGGTTAAATTGTTTAACAGTGAAATATTGTAGTGAGGACTTTTATTTTGAAACAGTTTTTGGCAGAGGAAGCAGTTGAACAGGATGTGTAGTCTTAATAGGGCCAGTTTGTATGCTTAAAGCCTGAGAATGGCAGTTGGGCCAGCTGGCCTGAACACCTGCCATAAGATTCTAATTGCTGTGATGTCATAAAGGGCAATGTTAAGTCAATGGGAAAATTTTGATAGTTTTTAATTAATAGTTTAAAAAGTATAAAAGTTACAAAGTTGAAAAATACAAAGCCCACATGTCCTAATTAAGACCTACGCGTCAATGTTTGAATGAAGTTTCTACGTTAAACGGTTGAAGCTGCATTAACTGCGTTAGAAGAAGAGGAATAATAAGAACTAGAAAAGCATTTCCTGAAGGAAATACAGTGCATGAAAATGCAAAAAATATGATGTAAAATATCATACAGAGTAAAAACAAACTATATTGGTTGCTAGGTAGATGAGGTTTAATATAGTTGGAGTGACTGAACAGTTAAATAGGTGGATAGTTTATATGGTTAAATGATTTGCTTGGAAGATAAGGTTTAATATAGTTGGAATGATTGAACGGTTAAATAGGTGGACAATACTTAACTTAGTTAACTTAGCTAATGCATTTTTAGTAGTTAGCAATGCTAACATGCTAACTATGTTAACCATGTGACTTAGCTAATCTAGCTAATCATTTTTAGCAGTTTTGCTAACTATGCTAACTAGCATGCTAACATGTTAACATGCTAACTATGCTAACCATGTGACTTAGCTAACTTAGCTAATCATTTTTAGCAGTTTTGTAAAAAAATGCTAACTAGCATGCTAACATGTTAGCATGCTAACTATGCTAACCATGTGACTTAGCTAACTTAGCTAATCATTTTTAGCAGTTTTGTAAAAAATGCTAACTAGCATGCTAACATGCTAGCATGCTAACTATGCTAACCATGTGACTTAGCTAACTTAGCTAATCATTTTTAGCAGTTTTGTAAAAAATGCTAACTAGCATGCTAACATGCTAGCATGCTAACTATGCTAACCATGTGACTTAGCTAACTTAGCTAATCATTTTTAGCAGTTTTGTAAAAAATGCTAACTAGCATGCTAACATGTTAGCATGCTAACTATGCTAACCATGTGACTTAGCTAACTTAGCTAATCATTTTTAGCAGTTTTGTAAAAAATGCTAACTAGCATGCTAACATGCTAGCATGCTAACTATGCTAGCATGCTAACTATGCTAACCATGCTAACTAGCTACAGTGGGTAGGAGTCATAGTTGATGACAAGTAACAGTTACAATGGCTGAACAGTTAAAAAGTTCAGTAGTTTAAAGGGTTAAATTGTTTAACAGTGAAATATTGTAGTGAGGACTTTTATTTTGAAACAGTTTTTGGCAGAGGAAGCAGTTGAACAGGATGTGTAGTCTTAATAGGGCCAGTTTGTATGCTTAAAGCCTGAGAATGGCAGTTGGGCCAGCTGGCCTGAACACCTGCCATAAGATTCTAATTGCTGTGATGTCATAAAGGGCAATGTTAAGTCAATGGGAAAATTTTGATAGTTTTTAATTAATAGTTTAAAAAGTATAAAAGTTACAAAGTTGAAAAATACAAAGCCCACATGTCCTAATTAAGACCTACGCGTCAATGTTTGAATGAAGTTTCTACGTTAAACGGTTGAAGCTGCATTAACTGCGTTAGAAGAAGAGGAATAATAAGAACTAGAAAAGCATTTCCTGAAGGAAATACAGTGCATGAAAATGCAAAAAATATGATGTAAAATATCATACAGAGTAAAAACAAACTATATTGGTTGCTAGGTAGATGAGGTTTAATATAGTTGGAGTGACTGAACAGTTAAATAGGTGGATAGTTTATATGGTTAAATGATTTGCTTGGAAGATAAGGTTTAATATAGTTGGAATGATTGAACGGTTAAATAGGTGGACAATACTTAACTTAGTTAACTTAGCTAATGCATTTTTAGTAGTTAGCAATGCTAACATGCTAACTATGTTAACCATGTGACTTAGCTAATCTAGCTAATCATTTTTAGCAGTTTTGCTAACTATGCTAACTAGCATGCTAACATGTTAACATGCTAACTATGCTAACCATGTGACTTAGCTAACTTAGCTAATCATTTTTAGCAGTTTTGTAAAAAAATGCTAACTAGCATGCTAACATGTTAGCATGCTAACTATGCTAACCATGTCACTTAGCTAACTTAGCTAATCATTTTTAGCAGTTTTGTAAAAAATGCTAACTAGCATGCTAACATGCTAGCATGCTAACTATGCTAACCATGTGACTTAGCTAACTTAGCTAATCATTTTTAGCAGTTTTGTAAAAAATGCTAACTAGCATGCTAACATGCTAGCATGCTAACTATGCTAACCATGTGACTTAGCTAACTTAGCTAATCATTTTTAGCAGTTTTGTAAAAAATGCTAACTAGCATGCTAACATGTTAGCATGCTAACTATGCTAACCATGTGACTTAGCTAACTTAGCTAATCATTTTTAGCAGTTTTGTAAAAAATGCTAACTAGCATGCTAACATGCTAGCATGCTAACTATGCTAGCATGCTAACTATGCTAACCATGCTAACTAGCTACAGTGGGTAGGAGTCATAGTTGATGACAAGTAACAGTTACAATGGCTGAACAGTTAAAAAGTTCAGTAGTTTAAAGGGTTAAATTGTTTAACAGTGAAATATTGTAGTGAGGACTTTTATTTTGAAACAGTTTTTGGCAGAGGAAGCAGTTGAACAGGATGTGTAGTCTTAATAGGGCCAGTTTGTATGCTTAAAGCCTGAGAATGGCAGTTGGGCCAGCTGGCCTGAACACCTGCCATAAGATTCTAATTGCTGTGATGTCATAAAGGGCAATGTTAAGTCAATGGGAAAATTTTGATAGTTTTTAATTAATAGTTTAAAAAGTATAAAAGTTACAAAGTTGAAAAATACAAAGCCCACATGTCCTAATTAAGACCTACGCGTCAATGTTTGAATGAAGTTTCTACGTTAAACGGTTGAAGCTGCATTAACTGCGTTAGAAGAAGAGGAATAATAAGAACTAGAAAAGCATTTCCTGAAGGAAATACAGTGCATGAAAATGCAAAAAATATGATGTAAAATATCATACAGAGTAAAAACAAACTATATTGGTTGCTAGGTAGATGAGGTTTAATATAGTTGGAGTGACTGAACAGTTAAATATGTGGATAGTTTATATGGTTAAATGATTTGCTTGGTAGATAAGGTTTAATATAGTTGGAATGATTGAACGGTTAAATAGGTGGATAATACTTAACTTAGTTAACTTAGCTAATGTTTTCATTTTTAGTAGTTATGCTAACTAGCACTATGTTAACCATGTGACTTAGCTAACCTAGCTAATCATTTTTAGCAGTTTTGTTAACTATGCTAACTAGCATGCTAACATGCTAGCATGCTAACTATGCTAACCATGTGACTTAGCTAACCTAGCTAATCATTTTTAACAGTTTTGCTAAAAATGCTAACTAGCATGCTAACTATGTTAACCATGTGACTTAGCTAACTTAGCTAATCGTTTTTAGCAGTTTTGCAAAAAATGCTAACTAGCATGCTAACATGTTAGCATGCTAACTATGCTAACCATGTGACTTAGCTAACTTAGCTAATCATTTTTAGCAGTTTTGCAAAAAATGCTAACTAGCATGCTAACATGCTAGCATGCTAACTATGTTAACCATGCTAACTAGCGACAGTGGGTAGGAGTCATAGTTGATGACAAGTAACAGTTACAATGGCTGAACAGTTAAAAAGTTCAGTAGTTTAAAGGGTTAAATTGTTTAACAGTGAAATATTGTAGTGAGGACTTTTATTTTGAAACAGTTTTTGGCAGAGGAAGTAGTTGAACAGGATGTGTAGTCTTAATAGGGCCAGTTTGTATGCTTAAAGCCTGAGACTGGCAGTTGATGCTGGTGGCCTGGCCACCTGGCCTAGGATTCTAATTGCTTAACGGCAGTCTTAATAGAGCCATATTTATTGTATGCTTAAAGCCTCAGACAGAGTATATAGCAGGGGTCGGCAATTACGTTTGGACCCGGGCCAATTTTTTTTCAGACAATGGCATCGCGGGCCATAGCTTTTGTAATGGGGGGGGGGGGGGGGGGGGGGTTATAGGCCTACTATTTAAATTATTAATTATTATATTATATTAAAATAAACATCATCTAACTTTTAAAATGCATTTAATTTAATTCCATTAAAAACGTTTATTTGCTTATGTGCGCTGTTTTTATGCCGCCTGCTGCATCTCCTGTCGTCTCTCATGAAACAGGCGACTTGCCTAGCAACTTGCCGTAACTAATGTGTAGGCTACAAATATTATTCTTTTGGATGACGTGTAAATGATTAGCTGAACATTGCTATATGCTAGTTATCGATGCAAAATGTCGTTGTCAAAAGCCTTGAAAAGAAAAATTGATTCAGAATGCAGGACCTACAAAGAAGAATGGAAGCAGAGGTATGTGTTGAGCCTGCCTGCATTTCTTAATGCCAAGCCTATTAATTTAACGTAACATAGGCTATTTTTGACCTTGCCCACTGGAAGAGGGAGACAGGACACTGTTGTTGTTTTTTTGCACAAGATTACGCGCACTCGCGTGCCAATACCGTTCCGACCTGTGCGTCATGGATAACTGCAAGGATGTTCCACCTGTTTTGTCACTTTAGTAGGACTATCATCTATACCTCAATAAATGTTTTGAAATTGATGGGATTGCTGTAGGCCTTTTTTTCTTTTTAAAAACATGGGGTTAAAAAAAAAATTCATTCAACAGCAAATTAACGTCATCTCGCGGGCCAGATAGAATAGATGGCGGGCCAAAATTGGCCCGCGGGCCACTATTTGCCGACCCCTGGTATATAGTTTAAAAGTTAAATGTAGATAGTGTAATGGATGTTGATAGACAGAAAGTTGAATGGATGTTGATAGGCAGATTGTTTAATGGATGTTGATGGATAGTTTAATGGGTGGATGAGTGAATGGTTTGAAGAGGATGAATGGATAGAAAGTTGGATGAAATGTGTCTTATATCCTTGTAGAATGGAGAGACAAAGAGAGTTTGTCTAGTTCAGTAGAAAGCAGTTGATACAGGTGCAATCAGTTGAACTGATTCTTTGATGGGGCCTAGATGAGCAGCTGGAAGATGATACCAGGTGCAAATCAAGTTAATTAGTCCATTGTGATGTCATCAGCCCATGTTAAGTCTATGGGGAAATTTTGAGTAGTTTTTAATTAATAGTTTAAAAAGTATAAAAGTTACAAAGATGAAAAATACAAAGCCCACATGTCATAAGTAAGACCTACGCAACGCAGTTTGAATGAAGTTTCTACGTTAAACGGTTGAAGCTGCATTAACTGCGTTAGAAGAAGAAGAATAATAATAAGAAGAAGAAGAAGCCTAGGAAGAACAGTAGAGTGCATTTTCATGCACTCTAATAAGAAGAAGCCTAGGAAGAACAGTACAGTGCATTTTCATGCACTGTAATAAGAAGCCTAGGAAGAACAGTACAGTGCATTTTCATGCACTGTAATAAGAAGAAGCCTAGGAAGAACAGTACAGTGCATTTTCATGCACTGTAACTAGAAAAGCATTTCCTGAAGGAAATACAGTGCATGAAAATGCAAAAAATATGATGTAAAATATCATACAGCGTAAAAACAAACTATATTGGTTGCTAGGTAGATGAGGTTTAATATAGTTGGAGTGACTGAACAGTTAAATAGGTGGATAGTTTATATGGTTAAATGATTTGCTTGGTAGATAAGGTTTAATATAGTTGGAATGATTGAACGGTTAAATAGGTGGATAATACTTAACTTAGTTAACTTAGCTAATGCATTTTTAGTAGTTAGCAATACTAACATGCTAACTATGTTAACCATGTGACTTAGCTAATCTAGCTAATCATTTTTAGCAGTTTTGCTAACTATGCTAACTAGCATGTTAACATGCTAGCATGCTAACTATGCTAACCATGTGACTTAGCTAACTTAGCTAATCATTTTTAGCAGTTTTGTAAAAAATGCTAACTAGCATGCTAACATGTTAGCATGCTAACTATGCTAACCATGTGACTTAGCTAACTTAGCTAATCATTTTTAGCAGTTTTGTAAAAAATGCTAACTAGCATGCTAACATGCTAGCATGCTAACTATGCTAACCATATGACTTAGCTAACTTAGCTAATCATTTTTAGCAGTTTTGTAAAAAATGCTAACTAGCATGCTAACATGTTAGCATGCTAACTATGCTAACCATGTGACTTAGCTAACTTAGCTAATCATTTTTAGCAATTTTGTAAAAAATGCTAACTAGCATGCTAACATGCTAGCATGCTAACTATACTAACCATGTGACTTAGCTAACTTAGCTAATCATTTTTAGCAGTTTTGCAAAAAATGCTAACTAGCATGTTAACATGCTAGCATGCTAACATGCTAACTATGCTAACCATGCTAACTAGCTACAGTGGGTAGGAGTCATAGTTGATGACAAGTAACAGTTACAATGGCTGAACAGTTAAAAAGTTCAGTAGTTTAAAGGGTTAAATTGTTTAACAGTGAAATATTGTAGTGAGGACTTTTATTTTGAAACAGTTTTTGGCAGAGGAAGCAGTTGAACAGGATGTGTAGTCTTAATAGGGCCAGTTTGTATGCTTAAAGCCTGAGACTGGCAGTTGAAACAGGTGGCCCGAACACCTGCCATAGGATTCTAATTGCTTAACGGCCGTATTGTGATGTCATAATCATAATGTTAAGTCAATGGGGAAATTTTGATTAGTTTTTAATTAATAGTTTAAAAAGTATAAAAGTTACAAAGTTGAAAAATACAAAGCTCACATGTCCTAAGTAAGACCTACGTAACATAGTTTGAATGAAGTTTCTACGTTAAACGGTTGAAGCTGCATTAAGTGCGTTAGATGAAGAATAATAATAATAATAATAATAAAATGCCTTGGAATAACAGTACAGTGCATTTTCATGCACTGTAATAATAAAATGCCTTGGAATAACAGTACAGTGCATTTTCATGCACTGTAACTAGAAAAGCATTTCCTGAAGGAAATACAGTGCATGAAAATGCAAAAATATGATGAGTTCATATGGTTAAATTATTTGCTTGGTAGATAAGGTTTACTATAGTTGGAATGACTGAACAGTTAAATAGGTTGATAATTGAAATGGTTAAATTATTTAGGCAGATAGTTGACGATAACTAACAGTTGGAATGGCTCCAATGTTTTCTAATAGTTATGCTAACTATGTTAACAAAGATAATAATGTTAACCAAGTTACTATGCTAACTAGCATGCTACCAATGTTAAAATGTTAACTATGCTAATCATATGACTTAGCTAACCTAGCTAATCATTTTATTAGTTATGATAACTATGTTAATTAACATGCTAACTATGCTAACCATGTGACTTAGCTAACTTAGCTAATCATTTTTAGCAGTTTTGCAAAAAATGCTAACTAGCATGCTAGCATGCTAACTATGCTAACCATGTGACTTAGCTAACTTAGCTAATCATTTTTAGCAGTTTTGCAAAAAATGCTAACTAGCATGCTAACATGTTAGCATGCTAACTATGCTAACCATGTGACTTAGCTAACTTAGCTAATCATTTTTAGCAGTTTTGTAAAAAATGCTAACTAGCATGCTAACATGCTAGCATGCTAACATGCTAGCATGCTAACTATGCTAACCATGCTAACTAGCTACAGTGGGTAGGAGTCATAGTTGATGACAAGTAACAGTTACAATGGCTGAACAGTTAAAAAGTTCAGTAGTTTAAAGGGTTAAATTGTTTAACAGTGAAATATTGTAGTGATGACTTTTATTTTTAAACAGTTTTTGGCAGAGGAAGCAGTTGGACAGGATGTGTAGTCTTAATAGGGCCAGTTTGTATGCTTAAAGCCTGAGAATGGCAGTTGGTCCAGGTGGCCCGAACACCTGCCATAGGATTCTAATTGCTTAACTGCCGTATTGTGATGTCATAATCATAATGTTAAGTCAATGGGGAAATTTTGATTAGTTTTTAATTAATAGTTTAAAAAGTATAAAAGTTACAAAGTTGAAAAATACAAAGCTCACATGTCCTAAGTAAGACCTACGTAACATAGTTTGAATGAAGTTTCTACGTTAAACGGTTGAAGCTGCATTAAGTGCGTTAGAAGAAGAATAATAATAATAAAATGCCTTGGAATAACAGTACAGTGCATTTTCATGCACTGTAATAACTAGAAAAGCATTTCCTGAAGGAAATACAGTGCATAAAAATGTAAAAAATATGATGTAAAATATCATACAGAGTAAAAACAAACTATATTGGTTGCTAGGTAGATGAGGTTTAATATAGTTGGAGTGACTGAACAGTTAAATAGGTGGATAGTTTATATGGTTAAATGATTTGCTTGGAAGATAAGGTTTAATATAGTTGGAATGATTGAACGGTTAAATAGGTGGACAATACTTAACTTAGTTAACTTAGCTAATGCATTTTTAGTAGTTAGCAATGCTAACATGCTAACTATGTTAACCATGTGACTTAGCTAATCTAGCTAATCATTTTTAGCAGTTTTGCTAACTATGCTAACTAGCATGCTAACATGTTAGCATGCTAACTATGCTAACCATGTGACTTAGCTAACTTAGCTAATCATTTTTAGCAGTTTTATAAAAAATGCTAACTAGCATGCTAACATGCTAGCATGCTAACTATGCTAACCATGTGACTTAGCTAACTTAGCTAATCATTTTTAGCAGTTTTGTAAAAAATGCTAACTAGCATGCTAACATGCTAGCATGCTAACTATGCTAACCATATGACTTAGCTAACTTAGCTAATCATTTTTAGCAGTTTTGTAAAAAATGCTAACTAGCATGCTAACATGCTAGCATGCTAACATGCTAGCATGCTAACTATGCTAACCATGCTAACTAGCTACAGTGGGTAGGAGTCATAGTTGATGACAAGTAACAGTTACAATGGCTGAACAGTTAAAAAGTTCAGTAGTTTAAAGGGTTAAATTGTTTAACAGTGAAATATTGTAGTGAGGACTTTTATTTTGAAACAGTTTTTGGCAGAGGAAGCAGTTGGACAGGATGTGTAGTCTTAATAGGGCCAGTTTGTATGCTTAAAGCCTGAGACTGGCAGTTGATGCAGCTGGCCCGAACACCTGCCATAGGATTCTAATTGCTTAACGGCCGTATTGTGATGTCATAATCATAATGTTAAGTCAATGGGGAAATTTTGATTAGTTTTTAATTAATAGTTTAAAAAGTATAAAAGTTACAAAGTTGAAAAATACAAAGCTCACATGTCCTAAGTAAGACCTACGTAACATAGTTTGAATGAAGTTTCTACGTTAAACGGTTGAAGCTGCATTAAGTGCGTTAGAAGAATAATAATAATAATAATAATAACTAGAAAAGCATTTCCTGAAGGAAATACAGTGCATGAAAATGCAAAAAATATGATGTAAAATATCATACAGAGTAAAAACAAACTATATTGGTTGCTAGGTAGATGAGGTTTAATATAGTTGGAGTGACTGAACAGTTAAATAGGTGGATAGTTTATATGGTTAAATGATTTGCTTGGTAGATAAGGTTTAATATAGTTGGAATGATTGAACGGTTAAATAGGTGGATAATACTTAACTTAGTTAACTTAGCTAATGCATTTTTAGTAGTTAGCAATACTAACATGCTAACTATGTTAACCATGTGACTTAGCTAATCTAGCTAATCATTTTTAGCAGTTTTGCTAACTATGCTAACTAGCATGTTAACATGCTAGCATGCTAACTATGCTAACCATTTTACTTAGCTAACTTAGCTAATCATTTTTAACAGTTTTGCTAAAAATGCTAACTAGCATGCTAACATGTTAGCATGCTAACTATGCTAACCATGTGACTTAGCTAACTTAGCTAATCATTTTTAGCAGTTTTGTAAAAAATGCTAACTAGCATGCTAACATGCTAGCTGCTAACTATGCTAACCATGTGACTTAGCTAACTTAGCTAATCATTTTTAGCAGTTTTGTAAAAAATGCTAACTAGCATGCTAACATGTTAGCATGCTAACTATGCTAACCATGTGACTTAGCTAACTTAGCTAATCTTTTTTAGCAGTTTTGTAAAAAATGCTAACTAGCATGCTAACATGCTAGCATGCTAACTATGCTAACCATGTGACTTAGCTAACTTAGCTAATCATTTTTAGCAGTTTTCTAAAAAATGCTAACTAGCATGCTAACATGCTAGCATGCTAACTATGCTAACCATGTGACTTAGCTAACTTAGCTAATCATTTTTAGCAATTTTGTAAAAAATGCTAACTAGCATGCTAACATGCTAGCATGCTAACTATGCTAACCATGTGACTTAGCTAACTTAGCTAATCATTTTTAGCAGTTTTGCAAAAAATGCTAACTAGCATGCTAACATGCTAGCATGCTAACATGCTAACTATGCTAACCATGCTAACTAGCTACAGTGGGTAGGAGTCATAGTTGATGACAAGTAACAGTTACAATGGCTGAACAGTTAAAAAGTTCAGTAGTTTAAAGGGTTAAATTGTTTAACAGTGAAATATTGTAGTGAGGACTTTTATTTTGAAACAGTTTTTGGCAGAGGAAGCAGTTGAACAGGATGTGTAGTCTTAATAGGGCCAGTTTGTATGCTTAAAGCCTGAGACTGGCAGTTGAAACAGGTGGCCCGAACACCTGCCATAGGATTCTAATTGCTTAACGGCCGTATTGTGATGTCATAATCATAATGTTAAGTCAATGGGGAAATTTTGATTAGTTTTTAATTAATAGTTTAAAAAGTATAAAAGTTACAAAGTTGAAAAATACAAAGCTCACATGTCCTAAGTAAGACCTACGTAACATAGTTTGAATGAAGTTTCTACGTTAAACGGTTGAAGCTGCATTAGCTGCGTTAGAAGAATAATAATAATAATAATAATAATAAAATGCCTTGGAATAACAGTACAGTGCATTTTCATGCACTGTAACTAGAAAAGCATTTCCTGAAGGAAATACAGTGCATGAAAATGCAAAAAATATGATGTAAAATATCATACAGAGTAAAAACAAACTATATTGGTTGCTAGGTAGATGAGGTTTAATATAGTTGGAGTGACTGAACAGTTAAATAGGTGGATAGTTTATATGGTTAAATGATTTGCTTGGAAGATAAGGTTTAATATAGTTGGAATGATTGAACGGTTAAATAGGTGGACAATACTTAACTTAGTTAACTTAGCTAATGCATTTTTAGTAGTTAGCAATGCTAACATGCTAACTATGTTAACCATGTGACTTAGCTAATCTAGCTTATCATTTTTAGCAGTTTTGCTAACTATGCTAACTAGCATGCTAACATGTTAACATGCTAACTATGCTAACCATGTGACTTAGCTAACTTAGCTAATCATTTTTAGCAGTTTTGCTAAAAATGCTAACTAGCATGCTAACTAGCATGCTAACATGCTAGCATGCTAACTATGCTAACCATGTGACTTAGCTAACTTAGCTAATCATTTTTAGTAGTTTTGCAAAAAATGCTAACTAGCATGCTAACATGCTAGCATGCTAACTATGCTAACCATGTGACTTAGCTAACTTAGCTAATCATTTTTAACAGTTTTACAAAAAATGCTAACTAGCATGCTAACATGCTAGCATGTTAACTATGCTAACCATGTGACTTAGCTAACTTATCTAATCATTTTTAGCAGTTTTGCAAAAAATGCTAACTAGCATGCTAACATGCTAACTATGCTAACCATGTGACTTAGCTAACTTAGCTAATCATTTTTAGTAGTTTTGCAAAAAATGCTAACTAGCATGCTAACATGCTAGCATGCTAACTATGCTAACTATGTGACTTAGCTAACTTAGCTAATCATTTTTAACAGTTTTACAAAAAATGCTAACTAGCATGCTAACATGCTAGCATGTTAACTATGCTAACCATGTGACTTAGCTAACTTATCTAATCATTTTTAGCAGTTTTGCAAAAAATGCTAACTAGCATGCTAACATGCTAACTATGCTAACCATGTGACTTAGCTAACTTAGCTAATCATTTTTAGCAGTTTTGTAAAAAATGCTAACTAGCATGCTAACATGCTAGCATGCTAACTATGCTAACCATGTGACTTAGCTAACTTAGCTAATCATTTTTAGCAATTTTGTAAAAAATGCTAACTAGCATGCTAACATGCTAGCATGCTAACTATACTAACCATGTGACTTAGCTAACTTAGCTAATCATTTTTAGCAGTTTTGCAAAAAATGCTAACTAGCATGTTAACATGCTAGCATGCTAACATGCTAACTATGCTAACCATGCTAACTAGCTACAGTGGGTAGGAGTCATAGTTGATGACAAGTAACAGTTACAATGGCTGAACAGTTAAAAAGTTCAGTAGTTTAAAGGGTTAAATTGTTTAACAGTGAAATATTGTAGTGAGGACTTTTATTTTGAAACAGTTTTTGGCAGAGGAAGCAGTTGAACAGGATGTGTAGTCTTAATAGGGCCAGTTTGTATGCTTAAAGCCTGAGACTGGCAGTTGAAACAGGTGGCCCGAACACCTGCCATAGGATTCTAATTGCTTAACGGCCGTATTGTGATGTCATAATCATAATGTTAAGTCAATGGGGAAATTTTGATTAGTTTTTAATTAATAGTTTAAAAAGTATAAAAGTTACAAAGTTGAAAAATACAAAGCTCACATGTCCTAAGTAAGACCTACGTAACATAGTTTGAATGAAGTTTCTACGTTAAACGGTTGAAGCTGCATTAAGTGCGTTAGATGAAGAATAATAATAATAATAATAATAAAATGCCTTGGAATAACAGTACAGTGCATTTTCATGCACTGTAATAATAAAATGCCTTGGAATAACAGTACAGTGCATTTTCATGCACTGTAACTAGAAAAGCATTTCCTGAAGGAAATACAGTGCATGAAAATGCAAAAATATGATGAGTTCATATGGTTAAATTATTTGCTTGGTAGATAAGGTTTACTATAGTTGGAATGACTGAACAGTTAAATAGGTTGATAATTGAAATGGTTAAATTATTTAGGCAGATAGTTGACGATAACTAACAGTTGGAATGGCTCCAATGTTTTCTAATAGTTATGCTAACTATGTTAACAAAGATAATAATGTTAACCAAGTTACTATGCTAACTAGCATGCTACCAATGTTAAAATGTTAACTATGCTAATCATATGACTTAGCTAACCTAGCTAATCATTTTATTAGTTATGATAACTATGTTAATTAACATGCTAACTATGCTAACCATGTGACTTAGCTAACTTAGCTAATCATTTTTAGCAGTTTTGCAAAAAATGCTAACTAGCATGCTAGCATGCTAACTATGCTAACCATGTGACTTAGCTAACTTAGCTAATCATTTTTAGCAGTTTTGCAAAAAATGCTAACTAGCATGCTAACATGTTAGCATGCTAACTATGCTAACCATGTGACTTAGCTAACTTAGCTAATCATTTTTAGCAGTTTTGTAAAAAATGCTAACTAGCATGCTAACATGCTAGCATGCTAACATGCTAGCATGCTAACTATGCTAACCATGCTAACTAGCTACAGTGGGTAGGAGTCATAGTTGATGACAAGTAACAGTTACAATGGCTGAACAGTTAAAAAGTTCAGTAGTTTAAAGGGTTAAATTGTTTAACAGTGAAATATTGTAGTGATGACTTTTATTTTTAAACAGTTTTTGGCAGAGGAAGCAGTTGGACAGGATGTGTAGTCTTAATAGGGCCAGTTTGTATGCTTAAAGCCTGAGAATGGCAGTTGGTCCAGGTGGCCCGAACACCTGCCATAGGATTCTAATTGCTTAACTGCCGTATTGTGATGTCATAATCATAATGTTAAGTCAATGGGGAAATTTTGATTAGTTTTTAATTAATAGTTTAAAAAGTATAAAAGTTACAAAGTTGAAAAATACAAAGCTCACATGTCCTAAGTAAGACCTACGTAACATAGTTTGAATGAAGTTTCTACGTTAAACGGTTGAAGCTGCATTAAGTGCGTTAGAAGAAGAATAATAATAATAAAATGCCTTGGAATAACAGTACAGTGCATTTTCATGCACTGTAATAACTAGAAAAGCATTTCCTGAAGGAAATACAGTGCATAAAAATGTAAAAAATATGATGTAAAATATCATACAGAGTAAAAACAAACTATATTGGTTGCTAGGTAGATGAGGTTTAATATAGTTGGAGTGACTGAACAGTTAAATAGGTGGATAGTTTATATGGTTAAATGATTTGCTTGGAAGATAAGGTTTAATATAGTTGGAATGATTGAACGGTTAAATAGGTGGACAATACTTAACTTAGTTAACTTAGCTAATGCATTTTTAGTAGTTAGCAATGCTAACATGCTAACTATGTTAACCATGTGACTTAGCTAATCTAGCTAATCATTTTTAGCAGTTTTGCTAACTATGCTAACTAGCATGCTAACATGTTAGCATGCTAACTATGCTAACCATGTGACTTAGCTAACTTAGCTAATCATTTTTAGCAGTTTTATAAAAAATGCTAACTAGCATGCTAACATGCTAGCATGCTAACTATGCTAACCATGTGACTTAGCTAACTTAGCTAATCATTTTTAGCAGTTTTGTAAAAAATGCTAACTAGCATGCTAACATGCTAGCATGCTAACTATGCTAACCATATGACTTAGCTAACTTAGCTAATCATTTTTAGCAGTTTTGTAAAAAATGCTAACTAGCATGCTAACATGCTAGCATGCTAACATGCTAGCATGCTAACTATGCTAACCATGCTAACTAGCTACAGTGGGTAGGAGTCATAGTTGATGACAAGTAACAGTTACAATGGCTGAACAGTTAAAAAGTTCAGTAGTTTAAAGGGTTAAATTGTTTAACAGTGAAATATTGTAGTGAGGACTTTTATTTTGAAACAGTTTTTGGCAGAGGAAGCAGTTGGACAGGATGTGTAGTCTTAATAGGGCCAGTTTGTATGCTTAAAGCCTGAGACTGGCAGTTGATGCAGCTGGCCCGAACACCTGCCATAGGATTCTAATTGCTTAACGGCCGTATTGTGATGTCATAATCATAATGTTAAGTCAATGGGGAAATTTTGATTAGTTTTTAATTAATAGTTTAAAAAGTATAAAAGTTACAAAGTTGAAAAATACAAAGCTCACATGTCCTAATTAAGACCTACGTAACATAGTTTGAATGAAGTTTCTACGTTAAACGGTTGAAGCTGCATTAAGTGCGTTAGAAGAATAATAATAATAATAATAATAACTAGAAAAGCATTTCCTGAAGGAAATACAGTGCATGAAAATGCAAAAAATATGATGTAAAATATCATACAGAGTAAAAACAAACTATATTGGTTGCTAGGTAGATGAGGTTTAATATAGTTGGAGTGACTGAACAGTTAAATAGGTGGATAGTTTATATGGTTAAATGATTTGCTTGGTAGATAAGGTTTAATATAGTTGGAATGATTGAACGGTTAAATAGGTGGATAATACTTAACTTAGTTAACTTAGCTAATGCATTTTTAGTAGTTAGCAATACTAACATGCTAACTATGTTAACCATGTGACTTAGCTAATCTAGCTAATCATTTTTAGCAGTTTTGCTAACTATGCTAACTAGCATGTTAACATGCTAGCATGCTAACTATGCTAACCATTTTACTTAGCTAACTTAGCTAATCATTTTTAACAGTTTTGCTAAAAATGCTAACTAGCATGCTAACATGTTAGCATGCTAACTATGCTAACCATGTGACTTAGCTAACTTAGCTAATCATTTTTAGCAGTTTTGTAAAAAATGCTAACTAGCATGCTAACATGCTAGCTGCTAACTATGCTAACCATGTGACTTAGCTAACTTAGCTAATCATTTTTAGCAGTTTTGTAAAAAATGCTAACTAGCATGCTAACATGTTAGCATGCTAACTATGCTAACCATGTGACTTAGCTAACTTAGCTAATCTTTTTTAGCAGTTTTGTAAAAAATGCTAACTAGCATGCTAACATGCTAGCATGCTAACTATGCTAACCATGTGACTTAGCTAACTTAGCTAATCATTTTTAGCAGTTTTCTAAAAAATGCTAACTAGCATGCTAACATGCTAGCATGCTAACTATGCTAACCATGTGACTTAGCTAACTTAGCTAATCATTTTTAGCAGTTTTGTAAAAAATGCTAACTAGCATGCTAACATGTTAGCATGCTAACTATGCTAACCATGTGACTTAGCTAACTTAGCTAATCATTTTTAGCAGTTTTGTAAAAAATGCTAACTAGCATGCTAATATGCTAGCATGCTAACTATGCTAACCATGCTAACTAGCTACAGTGGGTAGGAGTCATAGTTGATGACAAGTAACAGTTACAATGGCTGAACAGTTAAAAAGTTCAGTAGTTTAAAGGGTTAAATTGTTTAACAGTGAAATATTGTAGTGAGGACTTTTATTTTGAAACAGTTTCTGGCAGAGGAAGCAGTTGAACAGGATGTGTAGTCTTAATAGGGCCAGTTTGTATGCTTAAAGCCTGAGACTGGCAGTTGAAACAGGTGGCCCGAACACCTGCCATAGGATTCTAATTGCTTAACGGCCGTATTGTGATGTCATAATCATAATGTTAAGTCAATGGGGAAATTTTGATTAGTTTTTATTTAATAGTTTAAAAAGTATAAAAGTTACAAAGTTGAAAAATACAAAGCTCACATGTCCTAAGTAAGACCTACGTAACATAGTTTGAATGAAGTTTCTACGTTAAACGGTTGAAGCTGCATTAAGTGCGTTAGAAGAAGAATAATAATAACTAGAAAAGCATTTCCTGAAGGAAATACAGTGCATGAAAATGCAAAAAATATGATGTAAAATATCATACAGAGTAAAAACAAACTATATTGGTTGCTAGGTAGATGAGGTTTAATATAGTTGGAGTGACTGAACAGTTAAATAGGTGGATAGTTTATATGGTTAAATGATTTGCTTGGTACATAAGGTTTAATATAGTTGGAATGATAGAACGGTTAAATAGGTGGATAATACTTAACTTAGTTAACTTAGCTAATGTTTTCATTTTTAGTAGTTATGCTAACTAGCATGTTAGCAATGCTAACATGCTAACTATGTTAACCATGTTACTTAGCTAACTTAGCTAATAATTTTTAGTAGTTTTGCTAAAAATGCTAACTAGCATGCTAACATGTTAGCATGCTAACTATGCTAACCATGTGACTTAGCTAACTTAGCTAATCATTTTTAACAGTTTTGCTAAAAATGCTAACTAGCATGCTAACTAGCATGCTAACATGCTAGCATGCTAACTATGCTAACCATGTGACTTAGCTAACTTAGCTAATCATTTTTAGTAGTTTTGCAAAAAATGCTAACTAGCATGCTAACATGCTAGCATGCTAACTATGCTAACCATGTGACTTAGCTAACTTAGCTAATCATTTTTAGCAGTTTTATAAAAAATGCTAACTAGCATGCTAACATGTTAGCATGCTAACTATGCTAACCATGTGACTTAGCTAACCTAGCTAATCATTTTTAGCAATTTTGCAAAAAATGCTAACTAGCATGCTAACATGCTAGCATGCTAACTATGCTAACCATGTGACTTAGCTAACTTAGCTAATCATTTTTAGCAGTTTTGTAAAAAATGCTAACTAGCATGCTAACATGCTAGCATGCTAACATGCTAGCATGCTAACTATGCTAACCATGCTAACTAGCTACAGTGGGTAGGAGTCATAGTTGATGACAAGTAACAGTTACAATGGCTGAACAGTTAAAAAGTTCAGTAGTTTAAAGGGTTAAATTGTTTAACAGTGAAATATTGTAGTGAGGACTTTTATTTTGAAACAGTTTTTGGCAGAGGAAGCAGTTGAACAGGATGTGTAGTCTTAATAGGGCCAGTTTGTATGCTTAAAGCCTGAGACTGGCAGTTGAAACAGGTGGCCCGAACACCTGCCATAGGATTCTAATTGCTTAACGGCCGTATTGTGATGTCATAATCATAATGTTAAGTCAATGGGGAAATTTTGATTAGTTTTTAATTAATAGTTTAAAAAGTATAAAAGTTACAAAGTTGAAAAATACAAAGCTCACATGTCCTAATTAAGACCTACGTAACATAGTTTGAATGAAGTTTCTACGTTAAACGGTTGAAGCTGCATTAAGTGCGTTAGAAGAAGAATAATAATAACTAGAAAAGCATTTCCTGAAGGAAATACAGTGCATGAAAATGCAAAAATAGCATGCTAATAATGTTAAAATGCTAACAATGTTAACCATGAGACTTAGCTTACCTAGCTAATCATTTTTAGTAGTTTTGCAAAAAATGCTAACTAGCATGCTAACATGCTAGCATGCTAACTATGTGACTTAGCTAACTTAGCTAATCATTTTTAACAGTTTTGCAAAAAATGCTAACTAGCATGCTAACATGCTAGCATGTTAACTATGCTAACCATGTGACTTAGCTAACTTATCTAATCATTTTTAGCAGTTTTGCAAAAAATGCTAACTAGCATGCTAACATGCTAGCATGCTAACTATGCTAACCATGTGACTTAGCTTACTTAGCTAATCATTTTTAGCAGTTTTGTAAAAAATGCTAACTAGCATGCTAACATGCTAGCATGCTAACTATGCTAACCATGTGACTTAGCTAACTTAGCTAATCATTTTTAGCAATTTTGTAAAAAATGCTAACTAGCATGCTAACATGCTAGCATGCTAACTATGCTAACCATGTGACTTAGCTAACTTAGCTAATCTTTTTTAGCAGTTTTGTAAAAAATGCTAACTAGCATGCTAACATGCTAGCATGCTAACTATGCTAACCATGCTAACTAGCTACAGTGGGTAGGAGTCATAGTTGATGACAAGTAACAGTTACAATGGCTGAACAGTTAAAAAGTTCAGTAGTTTAAAGGGTTAAATTGTTTAACAGTGAAATATTGTAGTGAGGACTTTTATTTTGAAACAGTTTCTGGCAGAGGAAGCAGTTGAACAGGATGTGTAGTCTTAATAGGGCCAGTTTGTATGCTTAAAGCCTGAGACTGGCAGTTGAAACAGGTGGCCCGAACACCTGCCATAGGATTCTAATTGCTTAACGGCCGTATTGTGATGTCATAATCATAATGTTAAGTCAATGGGGAAATTTTGATTAGTTTTTATTTAATAGTTTAAAAAGTATAAAAGTTACAAAGTTGAAAAATACAAAGCTCACATGTCCTAAGTAAGACCTACGTAACATAGTTTGAATGAAGTTTCTACGTTAAACGGTTGAAGCTGCATTAAGTGCGTTAGAAGAAGAATAATAATAACTAGAAAAGCATTTCCTGAAGGAAATACAGTGCATGAAAATGCAAAAAATATGATGTAAAATATCATACAGAGTAAAAACAAACTATATTGGTTGCTAGGTAGATGAGGTTTAATATAGTTGGAGTGACTGAACAGTTAAATAGGTGGATAGTTTATATGGTTAAATGATTTGCTTGGTACATAAGGTTTAATATAGTTGGAATGATAGAACGGTTAAATAGGTGGATAATACTTAACTTAGTTAACTTAGCTAATGTTTTCATTTTTAGTAGTTATGCTAACTAGCATGTTAGCAATGCTAACATGCTAACTATGTTAACCATGTTACTTAGCTAACTTAGCTAATAATTTTTAGTAGTTTTGCTAAAAATGCTAACTAGCATGCTAACATGTTAGCATGCTAACTATGCTAACCATGTGACTTAGCTAACTTAGCTAATCATTTTTAACAGTTTTGCTAAAAATGCTAACTAGCATGCTAACTAGCATGCTAACATGCTAGCATGCTAACTATGCTAACCATGTGACTTAGCTAACTTAGCTAATCATTTTTAGTAGTTTTGCAAAAAATGCTAACTAGCATGCTAACATGCTAGCATGCTAACTATGTGACTTAGCTAACTTAGCTAATCATTTTTAACAGTTTTGCAAAAAATGCTAACTAGCATGCTAACATGCTAGCATGTTAACTATGCTAACCATGTGACTTAGCTAACTTATCTAATCATTTTTAGCAGTTTTGCAAAAAATGCTAACTAGCATGCTAACATGCTAACTATGCTAACCATGTGACTTAGCTTACTTAGCTAATCATTTTTAGCAGTTTTGTAAAAAATGCTAACTAGCATGCTAACATGCTAGCATGCTAACTATGCTAACCATGTGACTTAGCTAACTTAGCTAATCATTTTTAGCAATTTTGTAAAAAATGCTAACTAGCATGCTAACATGCTAGCATGCTAACTATGCTAACCATGTGACTTAGCTAACTTAGCTAATCATTTTTAGCAGTTTTGCAAAAAATGCTAACTAGCATGCTAACATGCTAGCATGCTAACATGCTAACTATGCTAACCATGCTAACTAGCTACAGTGGGTAGGAGTCATAGTTGATGACAAGTAACAGTTACAATGGCTGAACAGTTAAAAAGTTCAGTAGTTTAAAGGGTTAAATTGTTTAACAGTGAAATATTGTAGTGAGGACTTTTATTTTGAAACAGTTTTTGGCAGAGGAAGCAGTTGAACAGGATGTGTAGTCTTAATAGGGCCAGTTTGTATGCTTAAAGCCTGAGACTGGCAGTTGAAACAGGTGGCCCGAACACCTGCCATAGGATTCTAATTGCTTAACGGCCGTATTGTGATGTCATAATCATAATGTTAAGTCAATGGGGAAATTTTGATTAGTTTTTAATTAATAGTTTAAAAAGTATAAAAGTTACAAAGTTGAAAAATACAAAGCTCACATGTCCTAAGTA
This sequence comes from Alosa pseudoharengus, assembly GCF_046254945.1. NCBI lineage: Eukaryota > Metazoa > Chordata > Actinopteri > Clupeiformes > Clupeidae > Alosa > Alosa pseudoharengus. Next base: position 27,226,050 of record NW_027468837.1, read on the forward strand.
AGACCTACGTAACATAGTTTGAATGAAGTTTCTACGTTAAACGGTTGAAGCTGCATTAGCTGCGTTAGAAGAAGAATAATAATAATAATAATAATAAAATGCCTTGGAATAACAGTACAGTGCATTTTCATGCACTGTAACTAGAAAAGCATTTCCTGAAGGAAATACAGTGCATGACAATGCAAAAAATATGATGTAAAATATCATACAGAGTAAAAACAAACTATATTGGTTGCTAGGTAGATGAGGTTTAATATAGTTGGAGTGACTGAACAGTTAAATAGGTGGATAGTTTATATGGTTAAATGATTTGCTTGGAAGATAAGGTTTAATATAGTTGGAATGATTGAACGGTTAAATAGGTGGACAATACTTAACTTAGTTAACTTAGCTAATGCATTTTTAGTAGTTAGCAATGCTAACATGCTAACTATGTTAACCATGTGACTTAGCTAATCTAGCTTATCATTTTTAGCAGTTTTGCTAACTATGCTAACTAGCATGCTAACATGTTAACATGCTAACTATGCTAACCATGTGACTTAGCTAACTTAGCTAATCATTTTTAGCAGTTTTGTAAAAAATGCTAACTAGCATGCTAACATGCTAGCATGCTAACTATGCTAACCATGTGACTTAGCTAACTTAGCTAATCATTTTTAGCAGTTTTATAAAAAATGCTAACTAGCATGCTAACATGCTAGCATGCTAACTATGCTAACCATTTGACTTAGCTAACTTAGCTAATAATTTTTAGCAGTTTTGTAAAAAATGCTAACTAGCATGCTAACATGCTAGCATGCTAACTATGCTAACCATGTGACTTAGCTAACTTAGCTAATCATTTTTAGCAGTTTTGTAAAAAATGCTAACTAGCATGCTAACATGCTAGCATGCTAACTATGCTAACCATGTGACTTAGCTAACTTAGCTAATCATTTTTAGCAGTTTTATAAAAAATGCTAACTAGCATGCTAACATGCTAGCATGCTAACTATGCTAACCATTTGACTTAGCTAACTTAGCTAATAATTTTTAGCAGTTTTGTAAAAAATGCTAACTAGCATGCTAACATGCTAGCATGCTAACTATGCTAACCATGTGACTTAGCTAACTTAGCTAATCATTTTTAGCAGTTTTGTAAAAAATGCTAACTAGCATGCTAACATGCTAGCATGCTAACATGCTAGCATGCTAACTATGCTAACCATGCTAACTAGCTACAGTGGGTAGGAGTCATAGTTGATGACAAGTAACAGTTACAATGGCTGAACAGTTAAAAAGTTCAGTAGTTTAAAGGGTTAAATTGTTTAACAGTGAAATATTGTAGTGAGGACTTTTATTTTGAAACAGTTTTTGGCAGAGGAAGCAGTTGGACAGGATGTGTAGTCTTAATAGGGCCAGTTTGTATGCTTAAAGCCTGAGACTGGCAGTTGATGCAGCTGGCCCGAACACCTGCCATAGGATTCTAATTGCTTAACGGCCGTATTGTGATGTCATAATCATAATGTTAAGTCAATGGGGAAATTTTGATTAGTTTTTAATTAATAGTTTAAAAAGTATAAAAGTTACAAAGTTGAAAAATACAAAGCTCACATGTCCTAAGTAAGACCTACGTAACATAGTTTGAATGAAGTTTCTACGTTAAACGGTTGAAGCTGCATTAGCTGCGTTAGAAGAAGAAGAATAATAACTAGAAAAGCATTTCCTGAAGGAAATACAGTGCATGAAAATGCAAAAATATGATGAGTTCATATGGTTAAATTATTTGCTTGGTAGATAAGGTTTTCTATAGTTGGAATGACTGAACAGTTAAATAGGTTGATAATTGAAATGGTTAAATTATTTAGGCAGATAGTTGACGATAACTAACAGTTGGAATGGCTCCAATGTTTTCTAATAGTTATGCTAACTATGTTAACAAAGATAATAATGCTAACCAAGTTACTATGCTAACTAGCATGCTACCAATGTTAAAATGTTAACTATGCTAATCATATGACTTAGCTAACCTAGCTAATCATTTTATTAGTTATGATAACTATGTTAATTAACATGCTAACTATGCTAACCATGTGACTTAGCTAACTTAGCTAATCATTTTTAGCAGTTTTGCAAAAAATGCTAACTAGCATGCTAGCATGCTAACTATGCTAACCATGTGACTTAGCTAACTTAGCTAATCATTTTTAGCAGTTTTGCAAAAAATGCTAACTAGCATGCTAACATGCTAGCATGCTAACTATGCTAACCATGTGACTTAGCTAACTTAGCTAATCATTTTTAGCAGTTTTGTAAAAAATGCTAACTAGCATGCTAACATGCTAGCATGCTAACTATGCTAACCATGTGACTTAGCTAACTTAGCTAATCATTTTTAGCAGTTTTGTAAAAAATGCTAACTAGCATGCTAACATGCTAGCATGCTAACTATGCTAACCATGTGACTTAGCTAATCATTTTTAGCAGTTTTATAAAAAATGCTAACTAGCATGCTAACATGTTAGCATGCTAACTATGCTAACCATGTGACTTAGCTAACCTAGCTAATCATTTTTAGCAATTTTGCAAAAAATGCTAACTAGCATGCTAACATGCTAGCATGCTAACTATGCTAACCATGTGACTTAGCTAACTTAGCTAATCATTTTTAGCAGTTTTGCAAAAAATGCTAACTAGCATGCTAACATGCTAGCATGCTAACTATGCTAACCATGTGACTTAGCTAACTTAGCTAATCATTTTTAAAAATAGGTTGATAATTGAAATGGTTAAATTATTTAGGCAGATAGTTGACGATAACTAACAGTTGGAATGGCTCCAATGTTTTCTAATAGTTATGCTAACTATGTTAACAAAGATAATAATGCTAACCAAGTTACTATGCTAACTAGCATGCTACCAATGTTAAAATGTTAACTATGCTAATCATATGACTTAGCTAACCTAGCTAATCATTTTATTAGTTATGATAACTATGTTAATTAACATGCTAACTATGCTAACCATGTGACTTAGCTAACTTAGCTAATCATTTTTAGCAGTTTTGCAAAAAATGCTAACTAGCATGCTAGCATGCTAACTATGCTAACCATGTGACTTAGCTAACTTAGCTAATCATTTTTAGCAGTTTTGCAAAAAATGCTAACTAGCATGCTAACATGCTAGCATGCTAACTATGCTAACCATGTGACTTAGCTAACTTAGCTAATCATTTTTAGCAGTTTTGTAAAAAATGCTAACTAGCATGCTAACATGCTAGCATGCTAACTATGCTAACCATGTGACTTAGCTAACTTAGCTAATCATTTTTAGCAGTTTTGTAAAAAATGCTAACTAGCATGCTAACATGCTAGCATGCTAACTATGCTAACCATGTGACTTAGCTAATCATTTTTAGCAGTTTTATAAAAAATGCTAACTAGCATGCTAACATGTTAGCATGCTAACTATGCTAACCATGTGACTTAGCTAACCTAGCTAATCATTTTTAGCAATTTTGCAAAAAATGCTAACTAGCATGCTAACATGCTAGCATGCTAACTATGCTAACCATGTGACTTAGCTAACTTAGCTAATCATTTTTAGCAGTTTTGCAAAAAATGCTAACTAGCATGCTAACATGCTAGCATGCTAACTATGCTAACCATGTGACTTAGCTAACTTAGCTAATCATTTTTAGCAGTTTTGCAAAAAATGCTAACTAGCATGTTAACATGCTAGCATGCTAACATGCTAACCATGCTAACTAGCTACAGTGGGTAGGAGTCATAGTTGATGACAAGTAACAGTTACAATGGCTGAACAGTTAAAAAGTTCAGTAGTTTAAAGGGTTAAATTGTTTAACAGTGAAATATTGTAGTGAGGACTTTTATTTTGAAACAGTTTTTGGCAGAGGAAGCAGTTGAACAGGATGTGTAGTCTTAATAGGGCCAGTTTGTATGCTTAAAGCCTGAGACTGGCAGTTGAAACAGGTGGCCCGAACACCTGCCATAGGATTCTAATTGCTTAACGGCCGTATTGTGATGTCATAATCATAATGTTAAGTCAATGGGGAAATTTTGATTAGTTTTTAATTAATAGTTTAAAAAGTATAAAAGTTACAAAGTTGAAAAATACAAAGCTCACATGTCCTAATTAAGACCTACGTAACATAGTTTGAATGAAGTTTCTACGTTAAACGGTTGAAGCTGCATTAAGTGCGTTAGAAGAAGAATAATAATAACTAGAAAAGCATTTCCTGAAGGAAATACAGTGCATGAAAATGCAAAAATATGATGAGTTCATATGGTTAAATTATTTGCTTGGTAGATAAGGTTTACTATAGTTGGAATGACTGAACAGTTAAATAGGTTGATAATTGAAATGGTTAAATTATTTAGGCAGATAGTTGACGATAACTAACAGTTGGAATGGCTCCAATGTTTTCTAATAGTTATGCTAACTATGTTAACAAAGATAATAATGCTAACCAAGTTACTATGCTAACTAGCATGCTACCAATGTTAAAATGTTAACTATGCTAATCATATGACTTAGCTAACCTAGCTAATCATTTTATTAGTTATGATAACTATGTTAATTAACATGCTAACTATGCTAACCATGTGACTTAGCTAACTTAGCTAATCATTTTTAGCAGTTTTGCAAAAAATGCTAACTAGCATGTTAGCATGCTAACTATGCTAACCATGTGACTTAGCTAACTTAGCTAATCATTTTTAGCAGTTTTGCAAAAAATGCTAACTAGCATGCTAACATGCTAGCATGCTAACTATGCTAACCATGTGACTTAGCTAACTTAGCTAATCATTTTTAGCAGTTTTGTAAAAAATGCTAACTAGCATGCTAACATGTTAGCATGCTAACTATGCTAACCATGTGACTTAGCTAACTTAGCTAATCATTTTTAGCAGTTTTGTAAAAAATGCTAACTAGCATGCTAACATGCTAGCATGCTAACATGCTAGCATGCTAACTATGCTAACCATGCTAACTAGCTACAGTGGGTAGGAGTCATAGTTGATGACAAGTAACAGTTACAATGGCTGAACAGTTAAAAAGTTCAGTAGTTTAAAGGGTTAAATTGTTTAACAGTGAAATATTGTAGTGAGGACTTTTATTTTGAAACAGTTTTTGGCAGAGGAAGCAGTTGAACAGGATGTGTAGTCTTAATAGGGCCAGTTTGTATGCTTAAAGCCTGAGACTGGCAGTTGAAACAGGTGGCCCGAACACCTGCCATAGGATTCTAATTGCTTAACGGCCGTATTGTGATGTCATAATCATAATGTTAAGTCAATGGGGAAATTTTGATTAGTTTTTAATTAATAGTTTAAAAAGTATAAAAGTTACAAAGTTGAAAAATACAAAGCTCACATGTCCTAATTAAGACCTACGTCACATAGTTTGAATGAAGTTTCTACGTTAAACGGTTGAAGCTGCATTAAGTGCGTTAGAAGAAGAATAATAATAACTAGAAAAGCATTTCCTGAAGGAAATACAGTGCATGAAAATGCAAAAATATGATGAGTTCATATGGTTAAATTATTTGCTTGGTAGATAAGGTTTACTATAGTTGGAATGACTGAACAGTTAAATAGGTTGATAATTGAAATGGTTAAATTATTTAGGCAGATAGTTGACGATAACTAACAGTTGGAATGGCTCCAATGTTTTCTAATAGTTATGCTAACTATGTTAACAAAGATAATAATGCTAACCAAGTTACTATGCTAACTAGCATGCTACCAATGTTAAAATGTTAACTATGCTAATCATATGACTTAGCTAACCTAACTAATCATTTTATTAGTTATGATAACTATGTTAATTAACATGCTAACTATGCTAACCATGTGACTTAGCTAACTTAGCTAATCATTTTTAGCAGTTTTGCAAAAAATGCTAACTAGCATGCTAGCATGCTAACTATGCTAACATGTGACTTAGCTAACTTAGCTAATCATTTTTAGCAGTTTTGCAAAAAATGCTAACTAGCATGCTAACATGCTAGCATGCTAACTATGCTAACCATGTGACTTAGCTAACTTAGCTAATCATTTTTAGCAGTTTTGCAAAAAATGCTAACTAGCATGCTAGCATGCTAACTATGCTAACCATGTGACTTAGCTAACTTAGCTAATCATTTTTAGCAGTTTTGCAAAAAATGCTAACTAGCATGTTAACATGCTAGCATGCTAACATGCTAACCATGCTAACTAGCTACAGTGGGTAGGAGTCATAGTTGATGACAAGTAACAGTTACAATGGCTGAACAGTTAAAAAGTTCAGTAGTTTAAAGGGTTAAATTGTTTAACAGTGAAATATTGTAGTGAGGACTTTTATTTTGAAACAGTTTTTGGCAGAGGAAGCAGTTGAACAGGATGTGTAGTCTTAATAGGGCCAGTTTGTATGCTTAAAGCCTGAGACTGGCAGTTGAAACAGGTGGCCCGAACACCTGCCATAGGATTCTAATTGCTTAACGGCCGTATTGTGATGTCATAATCATAATGTTAAGTCAATGGGGAAATTTTGATTAGTTTTTAATTAATAGTTTAAAAAGTATAAAAGTTACAAAGTTGAAAAATACAAAGCTCACATGTCCTAATTAAGACCTACGTAACATAGTTTGAATGAAGTTTCTACGTTAAACGGTTGAAGCTGCATTAAGTGCGTTAGAAGAAGAATAATAATAACTAGAAAAGCATTTCCTGAAGGAAATACAGTGCATGAAAATGCAAAAATATGATGAGTTCATATGGTTAAATTATTTGCTTGGTAGATAAGGTTTACTATAGTTGGAATGACTGAACAGTTAAATAGGTTGATAATTGAAATGGTTAAATTATTTAGGCAGATAGTTGACGATAACTAACAGTTGGAATGGCTCCAATGTTTTCTAATAGTTATGCTAACTATGTTAACAAAGATAATAATGCTAACCAAGTTACTATGCTAACTAGCATGCTACCAATGTTAAAATGTTAACTATGCTAATCATATGACTTAGCTAACCTAGCTAATCATTTTATTAGTTATGATAACTATGTTAATTAACATGCTAACTATGCTAACCATGTGACTTAGCTAACTTAGCTAATCATTTTTAGCAGTTTTGCAAAAAATGCTAACTAGCATGTTAGCATGCTAACTATGCTAACCATGTGACTTAGCTAACTTAGCTAATCATTTTTAGCAGTTTTGCAAAAAATGCTAACTAGCATGCTAACATGCTAGCATGCTAACTATGCTAACCATGTGACTTAGCTAACTTAGCTAATCATTTTTAGCAGTTTTGTAAAAAATGCTAACTAGCATGCTAACATGTTAGCATGCTAACTATGCTAACCATGTGACTTAGCTAACTTAGCTAATCATTTTTAGCAGTTTTGTAAAAAATGCTAACTAGCATGCTAACATGCTAGCATGCTAACATGCTAGCATGCTAACTATGCTAACCATGCTAACTAGCTACAGTGGGTAGGAGTCATAGTTGATGACAAGTAACAGTTACAATGGCTGAACAGTTAAAAAGTTCAGTAGTTTAAAGGGTTAAATTGTTTAACAGTGAAATATTGTAGTGAGGACTTTTATTTTGAAACAGTTTTTGGCAGAGGAAGCAGTTGAACAGGATGTGTAGTCTTAATAGGGCCAGTTTGTATGCTTAAAGCCTGAGACTGGCAGTTGAAACAGGTGGCCCGAACACCTGCCATAGGATTCTAATTGCTTAACGGCCGTATTGTGATGTCATAATCATAATGTTAAGTCAATGGGGAAATTTTGATTAGTTTTTAATTAATAGTTTAAAAAGTATAAAAGTTACAAAGTTGAAAAATACAAAGCTCACATGTCCTAATTAAGACCTACGTCACATAGTTTGAATGAAGTTTCTACGTTAAACGGTTGAAGCTGCATTAAGTGCGTTAGAAGAAGAATAATAATAACTAGAAAAGCATTTCCTGAAGGAAATACAGTGCATGAAAATGCAAAAATATGATGAGTTCATATGGTTAAATTATTTGCTTGGTAGATAAGGTTTACTATAGTTGGAATGACTGAACAGTTAAATAGGTTGATAATTGAAATGGTTAAATTATTTAGGCAGATAGTTGACGATAACTAACAGTTGGAATGGCTCCAATGTTTTCTAATAGTTATGCTAACTATGTTAACAAAGATAATAATGCTAACCAAGTTACTATGCTAACTAGCATGCTACCAATGTTAAAATGTTAACTATGCTAATCATATGACTTAGCTAACCTAACTAATCATTTTATTAGTTATGATAACTATGTTAATTAACATGCTAACTATGCTAACCATGTGACTTAGCTAACTTAGCTAATCATTTTTAGCAGTTTTGCAAAAAATGCTAACTAGCATGCTAGCATGCTAACTATGCTAACATGTGACTTAGCTAACTTAGCTAATCATTTTTAGCAGTTTTGCAAAAAATGCTAACTAGCATGCTAACATGCTAGCATGCTAACTATGCTAACCATGTGACTTAGCTAACTTAGCTAATCATTTTTAGCAGTTTTGCAAAAAATGCTAACTAGCATGCTAGCATGCTAACTATGCTAACCATGTGACTTAGCTAACTTAGCTAATCATTTTTAGCAGTTTTGCAAAAAATGCTAACTAGCATGTTAACATGCTAGCATGCTAACATGCTAACCATGCTAACTAGCTACAGTGGGTAGGAGTCATAGTTGATGACAAGTAACAGTTACAATGGCTGAACAGTTAAAAAGTTCAGTAGTTTAAAGGGTTAAATTGTTTAACAGTGAAATATTGTAGTGAGGACTTTTATTTTGAAACAGTTTTTGGCAGAGGAAGCAGTTGAACAGGATGTGTAGTCTTAATAGGGCCAGTTTGTATGCTTAAAGCCTGAGACTGGCAGTTGAAACAGGTGGCCCGAACACCTGCCATAGGATTCTAATTGCTTAACGGCCGTATTGTGATGTCATAATCATAATGTTAAGTCAATGGGGAAATTTTGATTAGTTTTTAATTAATAGTTTAAAAAGTATAAAAGTTACAAAGTTGAAAAATACAAAGCTCACATGTCCTAATTAAGACCTACGTAACATAGTTTGAATGAAGTTTCTACGTTAAACGGTTGAAGCTGCATTAAGTGCGTTAGAAGAAGAATAATAATAACTAGAAAAGCATTTCCTGAAGGAAATACAGTGCATGAAAATGCAAAAATATGATGAGTTCATATGGTTAAATTATTTGCTTGGTAGATAAGGTTTACTATAGTTGGAATGACTGAACAGTTAAATAGGTTGATAATTGAAATGGTTAAATTATTTAGGCAGATAGTTGACGATAACTAACAGTTGGAATGGCTCCAATGTTTTCTAATAGTTATGCTAACTATGTTAACAAAGATAATAATGCTAACCAAGTTACTATGCTAACTAGCATGCTACCAATGTTAAAATGTTAACTATGCTAATCATATGACTTAGCTAACCTAGCTAATCATTTTATTAGTTATGATAACTATGTTAATTAACATGCTAACTATGCTAACCATGTGACTTAGCTAACTTAGCTAATCATTTTTAGCAGTTTTGCAAAAAATGCTAACTAGCATGTTAGCATGCTAACTATGCTAACCATGTGACTTAGCTAACTTAGCTAATCATTTTTAGCAGTTTTGCAAAAAATGCTAACTAGCATGCTAACATGCTAGCATGCTAACTATGCTAACCATGTGACTTAGCTAACTTAGCTAATCATTTTTAGCAGTTTTGTAAAAAATGCTAACTAGCATGCTAACATGTTAGCATGCTAACTATGCTAACCATGTGACTTAGCTAACTTAGCTAATCATTTTTAGCAGTTTTGTAAAAAATGCTAACTAGCATGCTAACATGCTAGCATGCTAACATGCTAGCATGCTAACTATGCTAACCATGCTAACTAGCTACAGTGGGTAGGAGTCATAGTTGATGACAAGTAACAGTTACAATGGCTGAACAGTTAAAAAGTTCAGTAGTTTAAAGGGTTAAATTGTTTAACAGTGAAATATTGTAGTGAGGACTTTTATTTTGAAACAGTTTTTGGCAGAGGAAGCAGTTGAACAGGATGTGTAGTCTTAATAGGGCCAGTTTGTATGCTTAAAGCCTGAGACTGGCAGTTGAAACAGGTGGCCCGAACACCTGCCATAGGATTCTAATTGCTTAACGGCCGTATTGTGATGTCATAATCATAATGTTAAGTCAATGGGGAAATTTTGATTAGTTTTTAATTAATAGTTTAAAAAGTATAAAAGTTACAAAGTTGAAAAATACAAAGCTCACATGTCCTAATTAAGACCTACGTCACATAGTTTGAATGAAGTTTCTACGTTAAACGGTTGAAGCTGCATTAAGTGCGTTAGAAGAAGAATAATAATAACTAGAAAAGCATTTCCTGAAGGAAATACAGTGCATGAAAATGCAAAAATATGATGAGTTCATATGGTTAAATTATTTGCTTGGTAGATAAGGTTTACTATAGTTGGAATGACTGAACAGTTAAATAGGTTGATAATTGAAATGGTTAAATTATTTAGGCAGATAGTTGACGATAACTAACAGTTGGAATGGCTCCAATGTTTTCTAATAGTTATGCTAACTATGTTAACAAAGATAATAATGCTAACCAAGTTACTATGCTAACTAGCATGCTACCAATGTTAAAATGTTAACTATGCTAATCATATGACTTAGCTAACCTAACTAATCATTTTATTAGTTATGATAACTATGTTAATTAACATGCTAACTATGCTAACCATGTGACTTAGCTAACTTAGCTAATCATTTTTAGCAGTTTTGCAAAAAATGCTAACTAGCATGCTAGCATGCTAACTATGCTAACATGTGACTTAGCTAACTTAGCTAATCATTTTTAGCAGTTTTGCAAAAAATGCTAACTAGCATGCTAACATGCTAGCATGCTAACTATGCTAACCATGTGACTTAGCTAACTTAGCTAATCATTTTTAGCAGTTTTGTAAAAAATGCTAACTAGCATGCTAACATGTTAGCATGCTAACTATGCTAATCATGTGACTTAGCTAACTTAGCTAATCATTTTTAGCAGTTTTGTAAAAAATGCTAACTAGCATGCTAACATGCTAGCATGCTAACATGCTAGCATGCTAACTATGCTAACCATGCTAACTAGCTACAGTGGGTAGGAGTCATAGTTGATGACAAGTAACAGTTACAATGGCTGAACAGTTAAAAAGTTCAGTAGTTTAAAGGGTTAAATTGTTTAACAGTGAAATATTGTAGTGATGACTTTTATTTTTAAACAGTTTTTGGCAGAGGAAGCAGTTGGACAGGATGTGTAGTCTTAATAGGGCCAGTTTGTATGCTTAAAGCCTGAGAATGGCAGTTGGTCCAGGTGGCCCGAACACCTGCCATAGGATTCTAATTGCTTAACTGCCGTATTGTGATGTCATAATCATAATGTTAAGTCAATGGGGAAATTTTGATTAGTTTTTAATTAATAGTTTAAAAAGTATAAAAGTTACAAAGTTGAAAAATACAAAGCTCACATGTCCTAAGTAAGACCTACGTAACATAGTTTGAATGAAGTTTCTACGTTAAACGGTTGAAGCTGCATTAAGTGCGTTAGAAGAAGAATAATAATAATAAAATGCCTTGGAATAACAGTACAGTGCATTTTCATGCACTGTAATAACTAGAAAAGCATTTCCTGAAGGAAATACAGTGCATAAAAATGTAAAAAATATGATGTAAAATATCATACAGAGTAAAAACAAACTATATTGGTTGCTAGGTAGATGAGGTTTAATATAGTTGGAGTGACTGAACAGTTAAATAGGTGGATAGTTTATATGGTTAAATGATTTGCTTGGAAGATAAGGTTTAATATAGTTGGAATGATTGAACGGTTAAATAGGTGGACAATACTTAACTTAGTTAACTTAGCTAATGCATTTTTAGTAGTTAGCAATGCTAACATGCTAACTATGTTAACCATGTGACTTAGCTAATCTAGCTAATCATTTTTAGCAGTTTTGCTAACTATGCTAACTAGCATGCTAACATGTTAGCATGCTAACTATGCTAACCATGTGACTTAGCTAACTTAGCTAATCATTTTTAGCAGTTTTGTAAAAAATGCTAACTAGCATGCTAACATGCTAGCATGCTAACTATGCTAACCATATGACTTAGCTAACTTAGCTAATCATTTTTAGCAGTTTTGTAAAAAATGCTAACTAGCATGCTAACATGCTAGCATGCTAACATGCTAGCATGCTAACTATGCTAACCATGCTAACTAGCTACAGTGGGTAGGAGTCATAGTTGATGACAAGTAACAGTTACAATGGCTGAACAGTTAAAAAGTTCAGTAGTTTAAAGGGTTAAATTGTTTAACAGTGAAATATTGTAGTGAGGACTTTTATTTTGAAACAGTTTTTGGCAGAGGAAGCAGTTGGACAGGATGTGTAGTCTTAATAGGGCCAGTTTGTATGCTTAAAGCCTGAGACTGGCAGTTGATGCAGCTGGCCCGAACACCTGCCATAGGATTCTAATTGCTTAACGGCCGTATTGTGATGTCATAATCATAATGTTAAGTCAATGGGGAAATTTTGATTAGTTTTTAATTAATAGTTTAAAAAGTATAAAAGTTACAAAGTTGAAAAATACAAAGCTCACATGTCCTAAGTAAGACCTACGTAACATAGTTTGAATGAAGTTTCTACGTTAAACGGTTGAAGCTGCATTAGCTGTGTTAGAAGAAGAATAATAATAACTAGAAAAGCATTTCCTGAAGGAAATACAGTGCATGAAAATGCAAAAATATGATGAGTTCATATGGTTAAATTATTTGCTTGGTAGATAAGGTTTACTATAGTTGGAATGACTGAACAGTTAAATAGGTTGATAATTGAAATGGTTAAATTATTTAGGCAGATAGTTGACGATAACTAACAGTTGGAATGGCTCCAATGTTTTCTAATAGTTATGCTAACTATGTTAACAAAGATAATAATGCTAACCAAGTTACTATGCTAACTAGCATGCTACCAATGTTAAAATGTTAACTATGCTAATCATATGACTTAGCTAACCTAGCTAATCATTTTATTAGTTATGATAACTATGTTAATTAACATGCTAACTATGCTAACCATGTGACTTAGCTAACTTAGCTAATCATTTTTAGCAGTTTTGCAAAAAATGCTAACTAGCATGCTAGCATGCTAACTATGCTAACCATGTGACTTAGCTAACTTAGCTAATCATTTTTAGCAGTTTTGCAAAAAATGCTAACTAGCATGCTAACATGCTAGCATGCTAACTATGCTAACCATGTGACTTAGCTAACTTAGCTAATCATTTTTAGCAGTTTTGTAAAAAATGCTAACTAGCATGCTAACATGCTAGCATGCTAACTATGCTAACCATGTGACTTAGCTAACTTAGCTAATCATTTTTAGCAGTTTTGTAAAAAATGCTAACTAGCATGCTAACATGTTAGCATGCTAACTATGCTAACCATGTGACTTAGCTAACTTAGCTAATCATTTTTAGCAGTTTTGTAAAAAATGCTAACTAGCATGCTAACATGCTAGCATGCTAACATGCTAGCATGCTAACTATGCTAACCATGCTAACTAGCTACAGTGGGTAGGAGTCATAGTTGATGACAAGTAACAGTTACAATGGCTGAACAGTTAAAAAGTTCAGTAGTTTAAAGGGTTAAATTGTTTAACAGTGAAATATTGTAGTGATGACTTTTATTTTTAAACAGTTTTTGGCAGAGGAAGCAGTTGGACAGGATGTGTAGTCTTAATAGGGCCAGTTTGTATGCTTAAAGCCTGAGAATGGCAGTTGGTCCAGGTGGCCCGAACACCTGCCATAGGATTCTAATTGCTTAACTGCCGTATTGTGATGTCATAATCATAATGTTAAGTCAATGGGGAAATTTTGATTAGTTTTTAATTAATAGTTTAAAAAGTATAAAAGTTACAAAGTTGAAAAATACAAAGCTCACATGTCCTAAGTAAGACCTACGTAACATAGTTTGAATGAAGTTTCTACGTTAAACGGTTGAAGCTGCATTAAGTGCGTTAGAAGAAGAATAATAATAATAAAATGCCTTGGAATAACAGTACAGTGCATTTTCATGCACTGTAATAACTAGAAAAGCATTTCCTGAAGGAAATACAGTGCATAAAAATGTAAAAAATATGATGTAAAATATCATACAGAGTAAAAACAAACTATATTGGTTGCTAGGTAGATGAGGTTTAATATAGTTGGAGTGACTGAACAGTTAAATAGGTGGATAGTTTATATGGTTAAATGATTTGCTTGGAAGATAAGGTTTAATATAGTTGGAATGATTGAACGGTTAAATAGGTGGACAATACTTAACTTAGTTAACTTAGCTAATGCATTTTTAGTAGTTAGCAATGCTAACATGCTAACTATGTTAACCATGTGACTTAGCTAATCTAGCTAATCATTTTTAGCAGTTTTGCTAACTATGCTAACTAGCATGCTAACATGTTAGCATGCTAACTATGCTAACCATGTGACTTAGCTAACTTAGCTAATCATTTTTAGCAGTTTTGTAAAAAATGCTAACTAGCATGCTAACATGCTAGCATGCTAACTATGCTAACCATATGACTTAGCTAACTTAGCTAATCATTTTTAGCAGTTTTGTAAAAAATGCTAACTAGCATGCTAACATGCTAGCATGCTAACATGCTAGCATGCTAACTATGCTAACCATGCTAACTAGCTACAGTGGGTAGGAGTCATAGTTGATGACAAGTAACAGTTACAATGGCTGAACAGTTAAAAAGTTCAGTAGTTTAAAGGGTTAAATTGTTTAACAGTGAAATATTGTAGTGAGGACTTTTATTTTGAAACAGTTTTTGGCAGAGGAAGCAGTTGGACAGGATGTGTAGTCTTAATAGGGCCAGTTTGTATGCTTAAAGCCTGAGACTGGCAGTTGATGCAGCTGGCCCGAACACCTGCCATAGGATTCTAATTGCTTAACGGCCGTATTGTGATGTCATAATCATAATGTTAAGTCAATGGGGAAATTTTGATTAGTTTTTAATTAATAGTTTAAAAAGTATAAAAGTTACAAAGTTGAAAAATACAAAGCTCACATGTCCTAAGTAAGACCTACGTAACATAGTTTGAATGAAGTTTCTACGTTAAACGGTTGAAGCTGCATTAGCTGTGTTAGAAGAAGAATAATAATAACTAGAAAAGCATTTCCTGAAGGAAATACAGTGCATGAAAATGCAAAAATATGATGAGTTCATATGGTTAAATTATTTGCTTGGTAGATAAGGTTTACTATAGTTGGAATGACTGAACAGTTAAATAGGTTGATAATTGAAATGGTTAAATTATTTAGGCAGATAGTTGACGATAACTAACAGTTGGAATGGCTCCAATGTTTTCTAATAGTTATGCTAACTATGTTAACAAAGATAATAATGCTAACCAAGTTACTATGCTAACTAGCATGCTACCAATGTTAAAATGTTAACTATGCTAATCATATGACTTAGCTAACCTAGCTAATCATTTTATTAGTTATGATAACTATGTTAATTAACATGCTAACTATGCTAACCATGTGACTTAGCTAACTTAGCTAATCATTTTTAGCAGTTTTGCAAAAAATGCTAACTAGCATGCTAGCATGCTAACTATGCTAACCATGTGACTTAGCTAACTTAGCTAATCATTTTTAGCAGTTTTGCAAAAAATGCTAACTAGCATGCTAACATGCTAGCATGCTAACTATGCTAACCATGTGACTTAGCTAACTTAGCTAATCATTTTTAGCAGTTTTGTAAAAAATGCTAACTAGCATGCTAACATGCTAGCATGCTAACTATGCTAACCATGTGACTTAGCTAACTTAGCTAATCATTTTTAGCAGTTTTGTAAAAAATGCTAACTAGCATGCTAACATGTTAGCATGCTAACTATGCTAACCATGTGACTTAGCTAACTTAGCTAATCATTTTTAGCAGTTTTGTAAAAAATGCTAACTAGCATGCTAACATGCTAGCATGCTAACATGCTAGCATGCTAACTATGCTAACCATGCTAACTAGCTACAGTGGGTAGGAGTCATAGTTGATGACAAGTAACAGTTACAATGGCTGAACAGTTAAAAAGTTCAGTAGTTTAAAGGGTTAAATTGTTTAACAGTGAAATATTGTAGTGATGACTTTTATTTTTAAACAGTTTTTGGCAGAGGAAGCAGTTGGACAGGATGTGTAGTCTTAATAGGGCCAGTTTGTATGCTTAAAGCCTGAGAATGGCAGTTGGTCCAGGTGGCCCGAACACCTGCCATAGGATTCTAATTGCTTAACTGCCGTATTGTGATGTCATAATCATAATGTTAAGTCAATGGGGAAATTTTGATTAGTTTTTAATTAATAGTTTAAAAAGTATAAAAGTTACAAAGTTGAAAAATACAAAGCTCACATGTCCTAAGTAAGACCTACGTAACATAGTTTGAATGAAGTTTCTACGTTAAACGGTTGAAGCTGCATTAAGTGCGTTAGAAGAAGAATAATAATAATAAAATGCCTTGGAATAACAGTACAGTGCATTTTCATGCACTGTAATAACTAGAAAAGCATTTCCTGAAGGAAATACAGTGCATAAAAATGTAAAAAATATGATGTAAAATATCATACAGAGTAAAAACAAACTATATTGGTTGCTAGGTAGATGAGGTTTAATATAGTTGGAGTGACTGAACAGTTAAATAGGTGGATAGTTTATATGGTTAAATGATTTGCTTGGAAGATAAGGTTTAATATAGTTGGAATGATTGAACGGTTAAATAGGTGGACAATACTTAACTTAGTTAACTTAGCTAATGCATTTTTAGTAGTTAGCAATGCTAACATGCTAACTATGTTAACCATGTGACTTAGCTAATCTAGCTAATCATTTTTAGCAGTTTTGCTAACTATGCTAACTAGCATGCTAACATGTTAGCATGCTAACTATGCTAACCATGTGACTTAGCTAACTTAGCTAATCATTTTAGCAGTTTTATAAAAAATGCTAACTAGCATGCTAACATGCTAGCATGCTAACTATGCTAACCATGTGACTTAGCTAACTTAGCTAATCATTTTTAGCAGTTTTGTAAAAAATGCTAACTAGCATGCTAACATGCTAGCATGCTAACTATGCTAACCATATGACTTAGCTAACTTAGCTAATCATTTTTAGCAGTTTTGTAAAAAATGCTAACTAGCATGCTAACATGCTAGCATGCTAACATGCTAGCATGCTAACCATGCTAACTAGCTACAGTGGGTAGGAGTCATAGTTGATGACAAGTAACAGTTACAATGGCTGAACAGTTAAAAAGTTCAGTAGTTTAAAGGGTTAAATTGTTTAACAGTGAAATATTGTAGTGAGGACTTTTATTTTGAAACAGTTTTTGGCAGAGGAAGCAGTTGGACAGGATGTGTAGTCTTAATAGGGCCAGTTTGTATGCTTAAAGCCTGAGACTGGCAGTTGATGCAGCTGGCCCGAACACCTGCCATAGGATTCTAATTGCTTAACGGCCGTATTGTGATGTCATAATCATAATGTTAAGTCAATGGGGAAATTTTGATTAGTTTTTAATTAATAGTTTAAAAAGTATAAAAGTTACAAAGTTGAAAAATACAAAGCTCACATGTCCTAAGTAAGACCTACGTAACATAGTTTGAATGAAGTTTCTACGTTAAACGGTTGAAGCTGCATTAGCTGCGTTAGAATAATAATAATAATAATAATAATAATAATAAAATGCCTTGGAATAACAGTACAGTGCATTTTCATGCACTGTAATAATAATAATAAAATGCCTTGGAATAACAGTACAGTGCATTTTCATGCACTGTAATAATAAAATGCCTTGGAATAACAGTACAGTGCATTTTCATGCACTGTAATAATAATAAAATGCCTTGGAATAACAGTACAGTGCATTTTCATGCACTGTAATAATAATAAAATGCCTTGGAATAACAGTACAGTGCATTTTCATGCACTGTAATAACTAGAAAAGCATTTCCTGAAGGAAATACAGTGCATGAAAATGCAAAAATATGATGAGTTCATATGGTTAAATTATTTGCTTGGTAGATAAGGTTTACTATAGTTGGAATGACTGAACAGTTAAATAGGTTGATAATTGAAATGGTTAAATTATTTAGGCAGATAGTTGACGATAACTAACAGTTGGAATGGCTCCAATGTTTGCTAGTATTTATGCTAACTATGTTAAAGATAATAATGGTAACCAAGTAACTATGCTAACTAGCATGCTAACAATATTAAAATGTTAACTATGCTAACCATATGACTTAGCTAACCTAGCTAATAATTTTTATTAGTTATGATAACTATGCTAATTAACATGCTAACATGCTAATTATGTTAACCATGTGACTTAGCTAACTTCGCTTATCATTTTTAACAGTAATGCTAACTAGCATGCTAACATGCTAACATGCTAACATGCTAACCATGTGACTTAGCTAACTTAGCTAATCATTTTTAGCAGTTTTGCTAAAAAATGCTAACTAGCATGCTAACATGCTAGCATGCTAACTATGCTAACCATATGACTTAGCTAACTTAGCTAATCATTTTTAGCAGTTTTGCAAAAAATGCTAACTAGCATGCTAACATGTTAGCATGCTAACTATGCTAACCATGTGACTTAGCTAACTTAGCTAATCGTTTTTAACAGTTTTGCTAAAAATGCTAACTAGCATGCTAACTAGCATGCTAACATGCTAGCATGCTAACTATGCTAACCAAGTTACTTAGCTATCTTAGCTAACTAGCTACAGTGGGTAGGAGTCATAGTTGATGACAAGTAACAGTTACAATGGCTGAACAGATAAAAGTTCAGTAGTTTAAAGGGTTAAATTGTTTAACAGTGAAATATTGTAGTGAGGACTTTTATTTTGAAACAGTTTTTGGCAGAGGAAGCAGTTGAACAGGATGTGTAGTCTTAATAGGGCCAGTTTGTATGCTTAAAGCCTGAGACTGGCAGTTGATGCAGCTGGCCCGAACACCTGCCATAGGATTCTAATTGCTTAACGGCTCTATTGTGATGTCATCAGCCCATGTTAAGTCTATGGGGAAATTTTGAACAGTTTTTAATTAATAGTTTAAAAAGTATAAAAGTTACAAAGCTGAAAAATACAAAGCACCCATGTCCTAAGTAAGACCTACGTAACATAGTTTGAATGAAGTTTCTACGTTAAGCGGTTGAAGCTGCATTAATTGCGTTAGAAGAAGAAGAATAAGAAGCCTAGGAAGAACAGTACAGTGCATTTTCATGCACTCTAATAAGAAGAAGAAGAAGCCTAGGAAGAACAGTAGAGTGCATTTTCATGCACTCTAATAAGAATAAGAAGAAGAAGAAGAAGAAGAAGCCTAGGAAGAACAGTACAGTGCATTTTCATGCACTGTAATAAGAAGAAGAAGAAGAAGAAGAAGAAGAAGCCTAGGAAGAACAGTACAGTGCATTTTCATGCACTGTAATAAGAAGAAGCCTTGGAATAACAGTATAGTGCATTTTCATGCACTATAATAATAATAATAATAATAAGAAGAAGCCTAGGAAGAACAGTACAGTGCATTTTCATGCACTGTAATTAGGTCGTGCAGACAGTCCGAACTGCACGCTCATGGAGCTGCTTGAGTAGCCTATCTACCCGGGTCAATCAATCAGCCGGGCGGGCCGGTTAGGTTATGAGTGCGAGTCAGCCGAATCAGCCGGCTACGTTGTCATGAGTGGATCGATCTTTAGAGTAACTCCTCGTCAAGGTGAAAAACAAATCCACAACAAAAGCCATGCTTTCACTTCTGAAATAACATATGTTCTGCACGCATAGCCTACTTTAAAATGCAATTAGGTCGCGAAGACAGTCCGAAACATTGCAAGCTCTGTATGGAGAGTAGGCTAGCCAGTCGGATCAGCCAAGCGGGCCGGTTACGTTGTTGTTATGAGTGCGAGTCAGCCGAATCAGCCGGCTACGTTGTCATGAGTGGATCTTTAGAGGAGCGAGTAACTCCTCGACAAGGTTAAAAGAAAATCCACAACAAAAGCCATGCTTTCACTTCTGAAATAACATACATTCTGCACGCATAGCCTACTTTACAATGCAATTAGGTCGCGAAGACAGTCCGAAACATTGCAAGCTCTTTATGGAGTTGCTTGAGTAGCCTACCTGGGTCATTTGGATCAACCGGGCGGACCGGTTACATTATGTTGTTATGAGTGCGAGTCAGTCGAATCAGCCGGCTACATTGTCATGAGTGGATCTGTAGACGAGCAAGTAGCCTAGTTTCTACTCGTGTCAAGGTGATAATAATAATAGGCCTAATGAGAATAGTAGTAGTAGTAGTAATAATAATAATAATAACAATAATAATAATTTATTCACTGCAGGGCATTTCTACGTTCCTGTTTATATGTCTACATTGAAAGTCAATTGCTTAGGCTAGGTTAAGACAATAAATAAACAGTCTGGCTCAAACTGCTTTCTTTCCCGTGAGTGGGTGGAGGTTTTGATGCTATTATATTAGGCTATTTTATATTATATTATATTAGGCTACCTAACATGATATATATATATATATATATATATAGCTATGATTAATAGGCTAATAATATTAGTTGCCTAGTATTAGCAGCCTAATACCTATTAGAATAGATTCCTAGTAGCCTACTATTAGTATATAGTAGTGGTAATAAACATTGTAGCAGAGTAGCATTAGACCTAGGCAAATTTTCTAACTCTTAGGCTAAATGCAAGTACAGCAAAAACCTGGTTTCAAATCATGGAGGATCCACATCCAACATGAGAAGGCACTTAACGAAATTAAGCACCCCACTGCACTGCTTGAACGTAGGACTGAATTTCTTTGCGATTTAGCAATACTGACTCAAGTGACTCAAGTGACTTGTTCAACCCGGATCAGTTTAGTGAGTGACTCAGAATAACCCGGATCCTTAAAAGGAATCGAGTTTGACAGGCCTACTGCGTGCACCTTCTGAGAGTTAACTCAAATGTATGACGTCACGGATTGATGGCCGCAAGGCATTTCAATTAACACAGAAAATTGTTATTTTTGTAAATTTCTAATTTCACAAACTATTAATGAGACATTTTAGCGAATATTAACGTTGGAACTCGGAAGTATTACACATTTTAAAAAGTAAAAAACGGGTCTTGTCAAAAGGGCTCTTGGACATCAAAGGGGCAAAAGGGCAGGTGCTAGCCCCTGTAGCCCCACTTCTCTGCACGTGCCTGGTCCATCACTTGAGGTAGAGCTGCCTGAAAAGTTGTGGGCTCAATTCCTGACTGCCACCGTTGTGCCCTTGAGCAAAGCAGGGCAACCGAGGAGACGTGCTCTTGTAATACTTAACGTAGGGAAGTCGCTTTAAGCATCATCAAGCAGGATAAGCATCAGCCAAATGGATAAGTAAGTAAATACCTTATTTAAATGTCCTGCTGAGTGTTGTCCATGGACACAAGGTATGCAACTCTACCAAGGACATGAATGTGGTTAGTGATACTTCATGCAAAATGGGCCAGTTCTGGACTAAAAGAGAACTTGAGTGATCACTTTTGCGAAAAGACAGCCCAATAAGCAGCCCAATAAGATCAGCTGAAGTCGATCCTTCATTCATGTCACAAAGCATAGGATGTAATGTGTCTGACATCCCACAGCTCACAAACATGCCAGGCATTGGTGAGCACAAAGAGAGAATGTGAGCGGAGCGAAAACATGAAATATAGTGATTGCTCAGATTTAACGGGTCACTCTATCAGACCACTGTTGATCCTGGTAACAGCAGATAAAATCGAGTCGGAAAAAGGAATGATGTCATGCAATCAACTGTGCACATGAAAGAGTCGCACAAGAAGGAAATGACAGAAACTGATCATTGTGCCAATTGTAGGCCTATAGATTTGCTTGTGTGGACAAATTAGAGCTGGCCGATGTGTTGTTCGGCCATTTCTAGAGCATTTACCCAGGTGTGTGTGTTTGTGTTTTTGTGTGTGTGTGTATGTGTTTGTGTTTTTTTTTTGTGTGTGTGTGTGTGTGTGTGCGCATGTGTGACATGGCCTCGCAGGCTGCTTAGTGTGAAATGCTACTATTAGCCAATTAGAGAGAGTATGAGTTTGTGTTATAGATACAACATTAAGAGATAGCCATGTCTTTGGAAGTTGTCTGTTTTCTGAAGTAATACAACCAGAACATTAAGTAGGATGTTATACAGGGGAGTGTTTGCATGATTGCTGTCTGATTGTAAACAGTTCAGGAAAAGTATTTGTATAAACTAGACTGCATTTCCGGCGGGACTTGCGAAAGTGTGCTTGCCCTGGTCCGGTCAACAACGTGAGCAGACAGTGGCATACGCTATGCTGAACCTGGCTTGATCCAAGCATTCTAACAGTGCCTTTCAGTGTTGGAGGAGTGGCAATACCCCAAAAGCTCTAGTAGAGGGCTATTCAACTATTGGCTTGCGGGGTGAATGCGGTTCGTTGGATTTTACCTGTGGACTGCCTTCGAATTTAGCTTCTATGACTAAGATCAAATCAATAAAATAAAACGACAGCAGTGTTTGGCTGCAAAAATAAGTAATGTCACGTGTCTTGCGCCTCTCAAACTGGGCTATTAGGTAACCTACAGAAGAATTAACATTTTGAAATATGACCAAGGCATTAAAATGCTGCTTGTTTGTCAGGATACTTTTTCACTGATTTATTTTTAAAAAATGAGCTATGAGTGTGAATGTTATATATTCCATCCCCTAATTCTGTTTTACTGGTTTATTTGACAAATAATCTATATGGATTTGCTCTATAAAGACCTTATGTCTGTTTGGGATTGTTTTGAGAGCCTATTGATGTATCTCAGAATAACGGAATGTCCACAACATTAGTGATGTTTTTGTGTGTGTGTGTGAATGTATTTTACTTAACTCATTGAATGTAGCTGGATACTCATGAACGCATGTCTCTAATAGCCACAATAGTAGTAATTTTAGCAACACCGTATTTTGTGTGGCCCATAACGACCCAGTGGATAATGAAAACGTGCTAAAAAATTCACATTCCTTGCTTGTTGTTGGTACATTTTAATCCGATTCAGATTGCCACTTACCTGTGAAGTAAGAGTTCAGTATAGGTTTAAGGTCTGGGGCAGGGATTTGACATTCTGTGACTTCTTCATTGAGGGCTTGCTTAGCAGCACTGTCCGCTTTCTCATTTCCCCTCAGACCAACATGGCCTGGGACCCAGCAAAAAACTACACTAAGGTTCTGGTTCTTTAGACGTTGTAGTTGATGTTGGTTGTACTTTTTGCGATTTTTAATTGCAATTTAATTTAATGCAATTTACTTTACGATTAAATAAAATTAAATTTATCCCTCTCACCCATAGTTTTCTATTTATTTACAAATGTACATAGGCCTACTGTAATTACATTTATACATAGTTATTCTACTGATCTTCATACTATTCATCCTGCACATAGACTTATTCTTACTACTCTTATGATGTTGTTTCTGCACTACAATGACACTGTTTCCACACTGCACATAGCTGTATGTTATGTACATATCTGTTATATATTTGTCATATTGAATATCAATAATTATTCTGTTTTATTATATTCTGTTAATACACTGCATATATCTATATTATTATTTCTACTATTATACTGTTACTGCTACATCTACATACATTATTCTACTTATTGTATGAGGTAACTGCTAATACACTGCACATATTTATATTTAATTCATATTACTCTAAACCACCTTCTGTAAATCAACTGTATACTACTGTCTACATTGCACTATATTTCTTGACCTGTCTCTGTATATTTCATCACCTTTCTATACTTTGCATCACATTGAATGCATACTGTATACTAATGTAATGCATACTAAGATCTTTGGTTGCTATGAAGGCCAGTCGTTCTAAATGGATGGTTGCTATGGCCAAAGGCCAGTTCTATCTCTGCCATTGTCAAGCGGGCATATCCTAACCTTATCTTATTTGAAGCATCTCTATTTTACTACTACGCCTACTTCCATACAGCGAGTCCCATTAAGAAGTGGCCACTTCATCCACGCAGCAACATTATTAAATTAATCTGTCACCATATGCCTATGCCAACGCAAGGAGGAGAACATTTTAATTTGATTCACAATGAAACGTTACATTTAATGTACATGTTGACAATGAGTAGGCTAGTTTTGGTTGTTGTTGGTGGGGTTACTGCATCCCTTAGTTATGCCTACAATGCAAAATTGTTCCCTCGCGATTGTTAGCTCCTGCAGACGCATTTCAAAACATCGCGATGTGAAATGCCACCACAGAATTGTTCGGTCTTAGTGAGTTAGGAGTCTTCGCGACTTCTTTTAAGCTGTCACAGACTCAGGTGCTACTTTTAGTGCTAAAATGCTTCCTGAATTACTCTTAGTAAAAAAAAAAAGGAGTCCTAAAGTTACGAGTACAAGCATCTCATATCAAATGACCATGGCATCACGCTAAGCAACATAAATCCCATACAGCAACATCTCCTCCCTAGCTTCTAGCCACACAAGAAATGAATAATGTTAAATCTCTGCTTAGGATGCTTCTTCGCTTAGCATTCTAATAACAGAAGGGGCACATTTATGTTGACCACTACCATATGACTCATTATATCTGGTATATAAGTATTCCTTACTTATGAAGCTCACTAATGCCACCGTATTTAGTAAAATGTAATACAACGTTGCCACCTAGCGTTCAGATGTATTTAACATTAACGTGACATTGCTTGCTTATTCTTTCGTCAACTCCATGCTTTTAGGAAAACAATCTTTTTATCATAGTTCCCTCTTCAATGAGCGATTACCAGCTCGTTTTTGTAACAGAGATAGCTGTTTATTGTCCCTAGGTTTACAGAAACACCTATTCATATTAATACGTAGCCTATGGAGTGCTGCCGACCACTGTACGGCCCAGAATGCCTTGCATGTCTTTACAACAAAACAACACAGTAAAACCTAAATGCCCATAAACATATGCATTTGCATACTTGTAACATTTTTAATAATACTTTTCCATCATGATATTTAACAATAATGAAAAATTTGAAAATGAAAATAACTGTACTACGTCAGCAATACATAGCTAATGTTCCCCTTACCATTTCAGTTTGTAAGTCCATACTATCCTTTGGCAGAGCAAGGATTTCATGATTGGGCAAGGTTGCCCGGAGACATTGTGGCTGCCCAGAGACATTGTGCATACTTGGAAGGCATTGTGATAGATGTACCAGTACAACTGCAAATGTGGAAGGTGATAGTTACCAAATATGGGTGGGTGGTTTGCAAATGCTGGAAACTTTTGGAATGTTTTCTTTTTTTTTTTTTAGCTTATGCACCCTCACATTGGAGTCCCGAGTTCAAATACAAAATTTAGTATCGATATGTGACAGTGTTCCTGAGATATGGACGACTTCCTGTTTCGGAGCTTCGCCGCCGATTTCGTTTGGCTGTGACAGGCAAACGCTTTCGAAAATCAAAAATCCTTCTGGTAACTTTTGTGAGGCTTGGTCCAAGGATAATGTACGTCAAGTTTCGTGGCGTTCGGACCAAATTTGTGACCTGTGAAAATTTTCGATTTCTGTTCAATCCAATATGGCGGACGAACGACACGCCCACCTGACGTCATCTTCGCGACCAACTTACACCGGTACTGACCGGACGTTTTAAAGTTGGAACGGTGTCTCTGTCTTAAAGGGCCTAGGCACTAGAGCTGACAAATAATTAGGGAGACGGGAAAAATAATAAAACTTAAGAAGAACAATAAGTGTGCTGCTTTGCAAGCACACTTAATAAAACTTAAGAAGAACAATAAGTGTGCTGCTTTGCAAGCAAGCACACTTAATAAAACTTAAGAAATATAACCGCAAGCGGTGATTATCAGGGTCCGAGCAAAATGAACATGAGGTAGCATAGCTTTTTAGTTTACATATGCTTTGATTGTTTGGGCCCAATTGTTCAAAAAAACGTCATTGGATTTCGGTTATCGGATTTCAGTTACTGGATTTCGGCTATCGGATTTCAAATCTTGAAAATGGGTTCAAAGGGAAACAAGGATCCTGAAATTGGATTAGATCACAAAATCTATTCTTGGTTTTGATCTGGATAAAAGCTTCACTTTGTGTTGTTCAAAACTTTTGAGTTGGATTGGAATACATTTGATCCATAAAATTAGAATTACCCTGTGCTGTAACGTTATAGTGTGCTAACCTCCACAACCCAACAGTATTCGAACAGTACTCTATTCTAGTGTGCGCATCTCCACAACCCAATAGTTTTCTAACAATACTCTATTCTAGTGTGCTTACCTCCACAACCCAACAGGTTTCTAACAGTACTCTATTCTAGTGTGCTAATCTCCACAACCCAATAGTATTCTAACAATACTCTATTCTACAGGACTATGCATTTGTCGTGGATAAGATAAAGGGTCTGATAATGGAAGGCAGTGTTTCCCACAGAATTGAATTGTATTTGTGGTGGTAGGTGAAGGGGGGTGGGGGTGGGTTCTGTGTTGGAGTCAATAAGATGAACAGCCTATAATTATACAGTTATACTTGCTTTGCACAACAAGTCCTGACTAGTAGCTGTAACGTTATAGTGTGCTAACCTCCACAACCCAACAGTATTCTCTTCTAGTATGCTAACCTCCACAACCCAACTGAAGGAACTGTAGGGGGCGATGTGGGTTGAGGTAGAGTGAGTGTGTGGCGAGCAGGCAGAGCCTCGGTCAGAAGGCTCAATGGTATAGAGTGATGACACGGAGATGGCAGGTTTCGGTGCAACACAAGTGAACTTTATTTGAGTTTCAATTCATCGGTTCTTTACTTGTATGTGTGCTGCATCAAAGAGGAAACAAACAGAAAAAGGAGTAATCAGTGAAATGGGGTAAATCAGTACAGATCCCAACTCACAACAATAAACTGAAATCATATGGCTACATAAGGTACAACTAAACAATATTTGACATCCCAAGTCAACCAACATCATCTAATCATCTCTCACATGGGACTCCAACACACCAAACCAACAAAGACTTTAACTTTACACATGATGGCAGAGCTACTCTACAAACTGATAAACATCACAAAAGTCATAGTAGGGGTTTGACTTTCGAAACTGACGTCTAGAATCAGTGTCGAGGCTTCGAAGCACAAGTGTTTCAAAACACTGCTTCGAAACGTGGTTCAAAACAGCCATGTCATGTGACCACTGCTTCGAAACATCGTTCAAAATCCCCATGTCATGTGACCAAAGTTAAGTGAACCTTCGGTACATTTCACCGGTGTCGGCAGGCGTGCCCGCACGTTCAATTAACAGTGTAGCTTTCTCTTAAGCAATAACCATGATGGTGTAGTGAGGGTGTTTTTTGCACGGTAGCCCAGGCTGCTCAAATGTGGTTCGATCCCTGTTTGATTTGTAAGGTATTGTTTCAGATCGTATCTGTTTATGTTTTCTTACTTCACCATTAACCACACAGTTTCAACTAAACTCTCAGAATGGTCAAAAATCGAGAGTTTTTTTAAGAAGAAAGTGATTTAGAGAACACATAGTGGCAGCAATAAGATTCTCTTTATTGTGACTTCATGTGGTCTCCCATCCAGTAATTGACCAAGGGCATGCTGCTTTACAGGCTTTTCCCAAATCACGGAAGAAACGTCGACGCAGCGGTATAGTAGCAGATAATCAGGCAACTCCTGGTGCACTTACAAACTTTCTAATGCCTCGTTATTGGACTAAAGGTCGTAGTTGTACTACTGCAGAAGTTTCGTACCATTCAGGGCATTATTAGTGGGGTAATTTACGAGATAAAAGTTGGTTCCATCACGACTGCAGAACGTCATTAGTTTCTGACAGCGCTACTCGACCAGGGCTGGACCAAGGGAAAAAAGGTTCTGGGAGGGTGTTTGGCTCGGGGTCATGGTGCAAAGGACCCTAGGGTGAAATTACTCCGAACCATCGCTTTAACTCAAAGACGCACCCAATGCAGGACACACTGGAGTGCTGGGTTGAGATGAACAAAAGAGTGAACTGAGGGCGAGCAAACAATTTATCCTGGTCTGAGCCCCTGCTCTGGAGCTACAGGGTTTCCCAGCAGGTAAACTGGGCGTGGTTAGGTGGCAGAGCCAAACAATCCTGCAACTTTGTGCAGATTTAAGTGAACATTTGAAAATGAGAAACAATATAATAATAATAATAATAATATATATATATGTGGCCTATATGTGACTACGCCACTCCCACTTAATAATAATAATAATAATAATAACTAGATGTACCGCATAGCGGTACAAAATATGACCGCCGCTCAGTCCTGTACATCCATTCCGCGAAAATAAATCATAATAATGAATTTGTCTCTATCTTCTACTCCATCCCCCACTCTTGAAACTTTTGTGTATGCTTGTTTGGAATGTGTGTTTGCGGGCCGCACACAAAGTAGCCTACTGACGCTGCAAAGGTGACTAGATTTGTAGCACTTGCCAAAAAAATTGTAGCATTGTTATAAAACCTTTAAAATATCTAAACAATCACAAGTAGGGCAGTTCATCACAGTCCATCCATTGCAACTGGACTGATGAAAGGTACACCTGTAGGCTACATTGTATTTGGGAAAAGCAGAAGGTAGCAGCATAATGTATTTATTTATTTATTATTAAACAAAACAATCCCTGTCAGTTCCATGCAGTTTTCAATAGCTATCAAGAAGAGAGGTCATGTCATGGATTTTTGTGAATGTTTCTTCTTCTACATATGCATAAGTTTAGTCATCTAGTTCATATGATATTCAGCTTTATTGTCAATGCACAAATTAAATACCAGTAGTCTAAAACAAAATGCCGTTTTACCCAGTGGTGCAAATAACTGACATGTCCAAAAGGGCCTTCATGAAATGCGTTGCTAGACTGTTCATACACATTTTAAAGGGGTGGTTCAGGATTTTGGACATAAGACCTCATTTCCATGTAAGCAAGTGTGATATTTATCAGTGGAGACCGTTTTCAACACGTTTCATCCAGTCCTTCTAATTGCAGAGTTCGCAGGTGCTAGGCTAGCGCAAGTCAACGGTATGTGCTAGCCTGCCACTAAAGACAGTCTTACCCACTCCAAAGTACACCTGAGGCAAATTCCAGACGATCGATGTAAATGTCTGTGTTAATAGAATAGTGTAAGAAATACAACTACCCTTGCATCGCATTGCAATAGTTATACTTTGGTCCCTTTAGTTGTTAGTAGTCATTTTGCAACTCAGCGGCGGACTGCTATTACCAAGGCTACTACTAGGTATCCCCATTCGAGTGCGCTTTACTGTTTACTTTTCGGCGCAGTACTACTAACCGGAGCAAGTATAATTCCGCCGCTGCTAAGAAACTAGTCCCTCAAAATGTAATGCGATCGTTGAAATGCAAGGTTAGAATAACGTTAGAAATAACACTATCAATACAGACATTTACATCGATAGTCTGGCGTTATAATTTATTTGCCTCGGGTGTACTTTGGAGTGGGTAAGACTGTTTTTAGTGGCAGGCTAGCACATACCTAGCCTAGCACCTGTGAACTCTGCAATTAGAAGGACTGGATGAAACGTGTTGAAAACGGTCTCCACTGATAAATATCACACTTGCTTACTTGGAAATGAGGTCCTATGTCCAAAATCCTGAACCACCCCTTTAACGGGCCAAGTTGAAGAGCTACTGTCCGTAATTGTTTGTGCAAATAATATGCTGATTCATTTTCCCTTGCATTTTGCAACTATGAGGTCCATGGTTAGTCTGGCTTTCGCCAGACCAAGCTCAATCTTTTAAGAAATCGAAAAGGAATCGCCGGCAGATCAGGCTGAGTTCACCCAGCCTAGTCCATGGTAGGCGCCAGATAGAAATATTGTTTAATTTTGCGATTGAGATATCCACGCACTGGCGCCCCCCCGCGACGTGTTCGCCCCCAGAGGGAGGTATGACAAAACCGTGACTGTTAACATAAGCTATATAAGGTAGGCCCTATGCTAGGCCTATTACACAACATAAATTGTCACTAGGCTATGCTGGCGACCCAAATAAAATCTCCTTTGGGAACCAATGGCTTACAGTATCAAGCTGCCACCTCTTGGCGAAAAGTTAATAGTTTTGCATATCAGTAGTACATTTCACGCAGCTGTGTTAATCAAGGCGCGAATGAAGTGGACACTTCTAAATGGAACCCAACCCACTGTACAGTAGCTCAAGGTCTGTGGCTAAAGCAGCCATAATGAAAGCGTTATCATTGTTTGGATACTTCACACACATGTTTTTTAATCGCATAGACTATCAAGCAACTACAACTACCAAGCTGGAATCAAAGCACATCGACTCCCCTCTCACACCCACGCACTTCGAACAAACAAAAAGCATCTCACGGTAACAGCCATAGGCAAAACTGTATCGGACCGGTGTAACGTTGGTACTAAATCATCCATCGCAAAGAAGGATTTTTGTAGCACGTGCAACAAATATGTGTAGGTACAGCCCTGCCCTGGATACATCTCTCAACGTGCGCTTTAAAACATTTGGTTTAAATGGAGATGTAGATCATCACGGGTGCGTTAATAAATCTACATTGTGGCGAGTTGACACAAATGATCCACTTTGACGAATTTATGTAGTTTCAGTCCTAGTTACTTTACTTTGAGCCATGCTCTTCCTTACTTGAATCACCTTTGAAAATAAAGGGTTGAAGTAGTCTATATGGGTGTTTGGGAATGAACATTGACTCAGATGCTTTTTGAGACTTTGAGCAGAAATGTCCCAGCCCGGTGTTTAGGATGCATCATATAGACAGGTTATCTTTCAGGAAGCCTATATATTTTCCATTAGAAAACCATCACGTAGCGAACGTGTTGTGGCTAACTCACTTAGCTCCTGTTAGTAGCCTAGGTTATGGTCATAAGCAAATGAGGTGACAGTCGAAAGATACAATTAGTGCTGTTATCAATTTGCTTGGTAGCCTATAATAACCGCATTTATGGTTTTCTACAAATACATCAATGATGAAATGGGCCTCCATCACTCAACAAATGCTAACGGTAGCCTAACATTATTTTACCTATGTTCTAGGATATAACCATAGCAGCTAGATGTCTATGGGATATAACTTGTATAAGATTAACGTAGCCTACCTGCAGTAAAAACCAAGCATGTCTGATAAACATTCTCAGATTTATTTCGGCTTCAAGAAGCAATGGGAATTACATTTCATGTGGAAATCGTCCTATCCTTATTAGACGTTCTCTGCGGTAAACTACAGTCCTTGTAGGAAGCGTCCATTGTTTTTCCAACCCACTTTTTAACTTCCAACAAAATTACGTCTCACTGCAACGATGCGCCATCTAGTGGACAAACGACTACGTATCGCCAATACTGGAAATGCAGCCATGATGATGATGATGATGAATATTTGGCTTTTCTTTCATCCTACTAAATTTGTAATTATGTACTGGCCGTTCAAATTGCCGAAAACGGTAGTATGTGCGTGCCTGTGTGTGTGTGCATGTGTATATGTGTGCACCGTCATCTACAGGCCAATGAGTGTACAGTACGAAACTTGGCATACCCCCAGAGAATGCCAGGTCAATCATACACATAAATAATACCAATAATTTAATAAGTATAGTTAAATATATAGATATATAGACTTTACTTTACTTTATTTATGCATTGTTGCACTGTTGACTTACTCATTTGCACTATCACCATGACCACTATCACCATTGCACTACCACCATGACACTCATTCACACAGAGCACCTTAGAGCACCTTACCATACCTTACTATGCACAGAGAATCACAGGCTCAGTCCCTGCCTCAGTCATTGCAAGCGCCTCTGATTTATTAATCACCACTATGTGGATACTGTTTTTAGAATCGATTTAGATTAAGTGTTAGTATAATTTGTATTTTTGTAATTTGTATTTTAGTATATTTTTATATATTGTATTAAGTGTTGAAAGTAATTGTAGGTGACTAATTACTTAATATTAATCTTAGACTGGCGAACTTCAGGAAAAACTCAGGAATCAGGTTTATTCTGTTACAAGCAGAGAGAGTACAAAAAAGGTCTATGTAGGCCTAGCCTGTAGGATCACCCTCTCTCTCTCAGTTCTCCATGCTCTAATCTTGAAAATCTGATCCCACAAACATTGCAGTTTAGTTACTTTTAAATGGTTTAAACAAAGAACAAAGTGGCGCCAAGAACAAGCCCACTTGATTGGTTCTACAGTTGGTATCAGACACACCTACTCACACCCACTTCACACCTATGAATTCTTGTCAGAATAGCATGAGGAGAGATATCTTATATATCAGAAATATCACTTATAGAATGTTCCAAACATTCTCACAATCACATCATTACAATCCTTGTAATGAGACTATCAAAATGATACCAGACATGAATACATTTACATTTCATGATACATGGATACATTATATCAAGGAAGCATCCTTTGTCTTGTGTAAGTGATAGGCCTTAAACCAGCACATTAGCATTCCATTGGGGGAGGGGATAGTGTCTTTGTTTAAAACCAAGATGGGTTACATGGCTAACTAAAAGTAGTCTTGAAGTTAAATTATTATCCATTTTAACCATACATTTTATTGCTATCAATTCCCCCTTTTCAAGTCTGAATGACTTGAAGTTTAAAATAAGATTCCATAACATGAGCCTTCTTGAACAATTTTACAATTTTTTTTTTTTTTTTTTATAAAGTCCATAATCAGTCCATAATCAATGTAAGTGTGTGCGTGAGCAAGGAAAGCAGCGTTCAGCATACATCCCTTCTTGCGTTTCTCTTCCGTTGAAGAAGGGTCCTCTTATGAAACTTGAATGTGTCTGCATTGTTTCAGTGTAAGTGTATGCGAGTGCAAAGGGTGTGCATGCAAGCCGCGTTCGGCGTGCACCCTTGTGTCAGTCCAAACAGTCCATGAACAATGGGCCATGAGTGTCTTTGATGATGCGGAGTGCGATGCTGCTTTCGGCACCCCCTTTCGTTGCTTTCAGTCAGTCCGGTTTTGTTGCTTCCAGAGTCATGGCAGTTGGTTCTGCCACAGGTTCCGTTGGACCTGTGGTTCCTGAGCCTCGTCCAGTTTCGTCTCATGACATGGCCTAGCCCCGACCGCTGCGGCTGGCTGTACCTGAGCCCAGGGCAGAGTTGTCTGGTCCATCAAGCTCGTCCAGTGGCATGGCCTGGTCTCCACGGCTGCTGCTCTGGCGTGGTAGCTGAGCCTGGTTGGTGGAGCCATTCGCCATCTTGAAAGGATCTTCTGATATGTTTGCTTAGTGGTAGTCGAAGACAAAGGCATGTCACACCTCCCTTTGTCCCTTTTGGCATGAAAGAGATTCTGGAGAGTGGATTCACAACAACTTTGAGAGACATTAGCATGAGTGTAAACAGAGTCAAACAGTGTCTCGTGAATGCAGATTCACAAGTCAACAACAGTATGCTAATGTATTCAGTTTCTCAATTGGAGACAGTCACACCTACAGTATGGGTCTTCTAACATAGCAGGGCTATTTATCTCCAAACAGAGACTACACATTTGCATCTATTGGCAAAAGGCCAATATAAAGAAAATAAATAAACTTTGGTTAAGTTTAGATGTTTAAAAGAAAAATAATCCACAGACTCACGTGGGTAGGGTACCCCTGCATGTCTTTTAAAGAGATTTTGCATTAGAAGTGAGGGTCAGTAAAACAAAACAGTAGGCATTTAAAAAATGACCATTTGAGCAATAAAACCAGTAAACTTAGATGGTATTTCAAGTCAATACCATCTATCTCCCCCTTTTTATAGTTTCTTAACTATAACAAAAAAATACAAACTAAAAACAAATAAAAGGTAATTTCAAACAGAAAGAAACTCAAGTTGTGGGTATGAATCCATTCAATTGAACATTTGCCCACATCAAACAAGGCGTAAACATGTAGCAAACATTTCCCATTGGCATACAAGCAAAAATAAAAATCTGTCTTAACATGTTAAACCCCAAAAGATGTCCCTCAAATGAAAGAAAGAAAATGGTTGAAATCAACAATGGTTTCCCATTAAAACTCCTCTTAGGTTCATATCTCCCCAGTGAAGTTCCTTTTGTGTCCATGGGGGAGAAGCTGGGGGGTTGGTTATAGAATACAGTGCTGCTAGGAACAAAGGCAGTGAGATAAGATAGCAAAAGGTGTGAAAACTTTTGACCCAAGAAAACAAAGAAGGACTTGAAACAAAAAAAATGGAAACAAACACATATAACGAAATAAACAAATTTCACACACACAGGGCCGGCCCACACGCGCATTCATTCATACTGGACACACAGACACACACAGCTCCATGGAGCTGGAGGACAACTTTAAACGGGCTGCAGGAAGAATTTCCTGCTTAAAAGAACAAAAGAAGTTTAGTCAAGCCTTTTCAGTTAGCTCATATTAGCTCACAAAGACATCTAGACGCCCCTAGCGGCAGCTAGTTAGCTCAGGCGTACTTAAAAGAGGCCTAACCATGCTCTCTTGAGCTTAGGCCTATGCTGTTTGAGCTTATGCTGTTTTCACACTTGAAAAAGATTACGACATGAATCCTGGATTCATCATCTGAGTGTAGATGTAGCCTAAAACAAAACACCACATCTACTCAAAAACAAAACAAGACTAGTGTTAGCTTAACACTTTGGATTCTAGCCGCTCATACGCTCTTGGTGATAAAAACAAAAACAGCAGCGCCAAGTTCTGTCTAATATTCTGTTTTGGTAATGAAGGAATAAAAATGTTCTGTAAACAAAGAGGGGCATAAGCTACGTAGCTTCTTAGGACTTGACGTCCCTAAAACCGCGGAAAATAGATCGCTCACTATACCACAGTGATTAATATTGAGTTGCCTAGCACACTCGCTAATCTATTTACTCTTTATATACAATAAAGAGGCACCATTGGACTTCAATCCAACACATATATCGACGCTTTACAAAATATGGATCAATTCGTCTTGTGCGACGTTTTGCCAAAATCGGGGAAGCACAAATTTATGTCCACTATTAAATTACGGTTTTGCCAAAATATTGCCAAAATCGGGGAAGCACAATTTTGTGTCCACTATTAAGTTACGGTTTTGCCAAAATGTCTACTCACTCAGAATGTCTTTCCCGATATCTTAACGCCCATTCCAAACTGTGGTTAGCAGGAACCGCCCGGGTTTACAGATCCACCTTCGTTCATCACCAAAGAAGAAATGCAGATAAAAAGCGTCCTTACCTGGGAGCTGACACCAAAGCGATGAGAAAAAGAAAAAAAGGGAAAAAAAACTGCGGCATCTTAGAATCAGCGACAAAAGTATATTATCTCTGCGGTTGGAACCTCCATGAAAGTAATTGTAGGTGACTAATTACTTAATATTAATCTTAGACTGGCGAACTTCAGGAAAAACTCAGGAATCAGGTTTATTCTGTTACAAGCAGAGAGAGTACAAAAAAGGTCTATGTAGGCCTAGCCCAGGCCATGGCACAAGGCCATGGCCTCTGTAGGATCACCCTCTCTCTCTCAGTTCTCCATGCTCTAATCTTGAAAATCTGATCCCACAAACATTGCAGTTTAGTTACTTTTAAATGGTTTAAACAAAGAACAAAGTGGCGCCAAGAACAAGCCCACTTGATTGGTTCTACAGTTGGTATCAGACACACCTACTCACACCCACTTCACACCTATGAATTCTTGTCAGAATAGCATGAGGAGAGATATCTTATATATCAGAAATATCACTTATAGAATGTTCCAAACATTCTCACAATCACATCATTACAATCCTTGTAATGAGACTATCAAAATGATACCAGACATGAATACATTTACATTTCATGATACATGGATACATTATATCAAGGAAGCATCCTTTGTCTTGTGTAAGTGATAGGCCTTAAACCAGCACATTAGCATTCCATTGGGGGAGGGGATAGTGTCTTTGTTTAAAACCAAGATGGGTTACATGGCTAACTAAAAGTAGTCTTGAAGTTAAATTATTATCCATTTTAACCATACATTTTATTGCTATCAGTGTTAGTATAATTTGTATTTTAGTATATTTAGCATATTCTTTAACTTCTACTGTCCTTACTGCTTAGTTGTGTTTTTATATTATATACTTTAATGACTCTTTCTGCTGTTAAAGAATGTGTCTGTTGTATGTATGCTGCTGAGACCTTGAATTTCCCCTGGGGATCAATAAAGTATCTATCTATCTATCTATCTATCTATCTATCTATCTAATTTGGTGCAGTTCTGAACATCTTAACTGAAGATAGGGGCGATTAAAGCAGAATGATATTGCATTTTAATTTTTTACCGTGGGGGTGCAAATCACAAATGAGTGATTATGGGCCAGGTTGATGTGGGCCCTTGAGACCAACATACCTTAAAAAAATCTTCATCCTCAGGGCCACGGTTCAGGTAGTTATTTAGGAAAAACTGCATTTTTTGGGTTTTGGGGGGCCCAGCGCGGTGGGGGAGTGGCCCCCGGGGACCAAACGAAATTTTTCCGTAAAAGTCTAGTGGGGCTACATACCCACCAAATTTCATGTGCCCCGGTGTTTCGGTGCCCCGGGTATCGTTGACCAAAATTTCAGGAAGTAGATGACGGGGGGGAAAAAAATAATAACTTTGACAATCCATATATGACCGCTTCGCTAGCGGCGGTCATAATAACTTGGTTTTATTTAGCGCCTTTCAAGTAACCCAAGGTCGCTTTACAAAAGGAGGTAGGGCAGGGGAATAGAGGGGAGAAGAGAGGAGGGGGTGGAAGTGGGGTTGGGGGGCAGGGTGGTTAAGGACCATAGGCCTCAGTGAATAAATGTGATTTTAGGTGCTTTTTGAACTAGGGGTCGACCAATTATCGGCCTGGCCGATTATTAGGGCCGATATTTAGCATTTTTATAATAATCGGTATCGCTCATTTTTTCCACCGATAAGCCAATATTGAAATGGATAAAAAATGAAACGCGCTATTTTTTCTGTAAAGCGTCTCTCACTCCCTGCATTTGCTACTCTGTGGTCAAGAGCATTGTCCCGCCCACTACACCGTCTGATTTGTTAGTTAGCACGAATGCAGCCAATCAGGATCGAAGACTGAACACAGACAAAGTTTAGGATTCTCACTGAGGCAGACTGGGCTTCAGCTGTAGCCTACGGAGCTATTTTTCGAAGGTAAGGAAGGTAGCCTACATTGCTGAAGTTGCAGTGAATCACAATCATCTACACTGAAGTTACAAAAACTCCACTTAAGCTATTGTCTCTTTGATCCGGATCAATAAGTAAAGCACCCACTTCCTTCATTTAGCGAATTCCCGATTGATGCACGTTACTGATGCTGTTTACTAGTTAGCCCACAAATTCGGGTGCTGCGCGTCGGGAGTTCTCTGCCTCCGCCTCGTTCGTTAATTGTGAATAACGGGACACCTTGGCGGACATAGTACAGACAAGTCCTAAATTATGCGATATCGAACGTCAAAAAGTAGAATTGCTCCTTTTTGAAACGGACTGTCAGAAAAGACTACATGCAACCTGGGCCAACCGTAATTTAATCCGACCTGAACAAAATCGCGTCATGAGCTGGCTATTAACGTGCCTTCACGTGCCACTCTCAAAAGTGTAGCTTATAGCCTACACATGGATACAAATTGCATGCTTAAATAGCCTAAGAACTATTTTAAAACTGTTTTGTTAAACTATTCAACCGTAACACTTGCCATCACGCATGCACCTCTTCCTCTCCCTCTCGTGCACTCACACACACGATGGCAAAGCATCCTCTTTGTGACAGGTCCCTTAACAAGCACATAGCCCATTGTGCAGGCCTACTCTATGATTAACATGATACACAGGATTTACACGTGCAAAGTGATGCAAGTTGATAGACAATTGTGTATCAAAAGAAGAAAGAAAGGTTTGCATAATTAAATGATTTTTAATTCACTGGCTCCCGGTGAAGTCACGCATCACCTACAAATCTTACTCCTTACATACAAATTCCTCAATGCTCTTGCTCCCCAGTACTTCTCCGATCTAATCCAGCATCACTCCCCTAAATTTTTGCAGCATATAGCCTTTACTATCTACCCCCCTTTTTGACAACTGACATATCGGTTTTACATATCGGTTATCGGCCTCCTGTTTTGGTAATAATTGATATCGGTATCGGCCATGAAAAAACCATATCGGTCGATCCCTATTTTGAACGTAGCCAGTGTGGGGGCTTGGCGGATATGGAGAGGTAGTCTGTTCCAAAGGGTGGGGGCAGCAACACAGAAGGCTCTGTCACCAAAAGTCCGTAGCCTGGAACGGGGGATGACAAGCGGGTCCTTACCTCAGGGACCTTGGCTGGGAGTGATGCTGGATTAGATCGGAGAAGTACTGGGGAGCAAGAGCATTGAGGAATTTGTATGTAAGGAGTAAGATTTGTAGGTGACAGCATCCAGACTGTGAGAGAGAGCTTTGTTGTAGTGCTCAGTAAGGGCATCCACAGAGTAGCTGGAGGGGTGGGAGGCAAGATGTTCTGCCAGAATGCTCGACAGTACAGGTGTGGATACGCGCTTGATGTTCCTGAACGTGATTGTTCGATTCACACGCAGTCTGGGTGGGGGCTCAGGTACCGAGAAGAGGATGGCACGGTGATCTGAGACAGCTAGGTCCAGGCATTGGAGATTGAGGGGAGTTATGCCAGTGGAGCAGACTAAATCCAAGGTGTGGCCTTTGTCATGTGTGGGGCCATGTACATGCTGCGTTATGTTTAAACACTCAAGGATAGATAAGAACTCTGTTGCAAATGGGCAGCTTTGCGAGTCCACATGAATATTAAAAATCACCCAAAATTATGGTGGATGGGGACATGGGGCAGACAGTGGTGAGTAACTCTGAGAATTCAGATAGAAACCCACTGTTGGCTTTGGGAGGGCGGTAGACAAGTATAACTTGTAGCTGTGCAGCCCCAGTCAACACAAAGTGCACGCATTCGAAAGTGCTGGAATTTATGGGGAGTTCTTTGACCATGATGTCAGAATTGTATATGACAGCCAGCCCACCACCACGGTTCAAGGAGCGAGACTTTTGGATGTATACATAGCCTGGGGGAGTGGCCAGATTGAGAGAGAAGAAATCCTGCTGATTTTGCCATGTCTCGGTCAAACACATTAAATGGAGTTTTCTTTCAGTAATTATGTCATGAATTAGTTCTGCCTGTTGTTTAATGAGCGAGTATTCAGGAGCATAAAGTTTGCCATCTTCATGGTGGATGTATCAGAGGGCCAGATATGACAGCACAAGCCAAGGGACGCAGGTTGCCAAGCTCTGCGTGACGTGTGTTTTGATGACGTCGCGACAAGGAAGTATGGCATCGGACTGAAGTGACAGTCGGAGTTGTATTCATATGCACAAACTTATATCGGGAGGCTCTGTGGACATATCTGGGACGACGCAAGATGTGGAGAGACTTTATGACATCTAGGCAGCTCGGCGGGATGGAGGAGCAGAGATTCATCAGTTCTGTTGCGAAGTATCTGATGAGAGCCATGCCGGGTGGCTAGCTTGGCTAGGCGCCAAGCCACTGGTTGCACTGCAGGGCGATTCCAAGTGGAGGTCCCACCTGGATACAGCGACTGTGCTGTCGATGGAAGGCACAGAAAGCCACAGCGATGTTGGTAGGAGAGACTAGAATCTGCCGCCGGTGGTGCCAGGATAGCCAATCCAACGGTAAGATTCCAGCTTGTTCCGTAGTAGCCAACTGAATTCATCCAGGTAACGTTGGTAGTGCTTGATCGCCATGGTCGCGCAGTGCAATTAAAGTAACACTCAAAAAGTATGCGAAAATGGCAGATTTCACTCGCGGAATGTATCAAGTGAATAGTAAACAGTAAAATAGCAGGACATACACGCCAGTGTCCATCCACATACATGCGTGCACTTATCTGAAAGGTGTGGAAGAACCTATTTGCAATCAAGATGAAACAAGCTGGAGGCTGATGTGCAAAAGCGATACAGAAATAGTTTATTAATATTCACATTAAAATGTCATTTTTCTTGTTCATCATCAGTATATCAGGTCAAAGACTAAAACAATCGGTTCTCATGGATCCACAGCCAATAGAGTTATAGGGAATATGGACAGCACGCAGCTCTCGGTGTAAAATGGAGAACCACCTGTTAAACAAACAATTTATTTTATAGGCCTAAGAGGCTACAATTCCCACAGCAAACGTGACAGCACAGCATTAACTTGTGTTTATCCCACTACAAATCACAGCATTTCCAATAAGAATCACAGCAGTAAAGTGATCACCTTATCACATCCGAGAAGTGCCCGCTGTCCACCTCAGATCCCGAGTCAACGCATAGGCTAGAATTTGCACACTATACAAATAAATTAATGTTCCACATAACAAGCAGGAGTAGGTTTCGCTGCTGATTACCTCACCAAATTGCACAATGGCCAATCCCCAAAGAGAAGGGAAACCCTTTACAAATGCCCTCTTAAAAGGAGGAATTGCACTTCTGTCCCGACTAGGGCTGGGACAACGCGTCGACGTAATCGATGACGTCGACGCAAAAAATACGTCGACGCAAAATATGAGCGTCGATTCGTCAAGCATAACGTGTGCTGCTAAATATTTTTAATTTTACACTATCAGTGTTTTTCATACGTTGACTAATCTGTGGCTGGGCACCACGAAATCAAAACCGGCCACCACACATTGATGTTCTATGCTGTAGGCCTGCTATTTAAATTAAAGATGAGATAAAATAATGTCATTGAGCTGCACTTGCCACTTGCCACTGCACTTGCCACACAGCCTTTCCTCGCCCCGCCCGCTCTCTCTCGTAACGAGCCCGGTGCTCCTCCTCTGCATGTGCATTTAACAAAATATTCACGATTGTTTAAGGATTGTTGTTGCCACTAGTGATGGGACAACCGACTCTTACACGCAAGTCGGTTCAACCGGACGGTCGTTGGTTGGCCTACCGAGTTAATAGATTCGGTCACCGGTTCGCGCGACGGGGGGGGGGGGGGGGTTATATCGCGCGTTACTTCCCCCGCCATATCGCTCCAAGACATGTAGCCTCAAGCTGCAAATGTCATGCTCTCCATGTCGCTGAAATTAGCTGACATACACACTCATATTGACCTACACTAGACTCAAGCACTGCCCATGGCCTACATTCGGTCTTGTTCAGTAGTCAGCTGTGCGCGCGGTCTCCTCGTAAGCCTACCAATAGCCTATTCACTTCTAACATTTAACTTAACTACCAAGATAACATAGCCTATGTCATATAATATTTCCCCCCTTTGTAATTTAGGATATGAATTTCAATGAACAATTCCAAGATGCACGAAACATAAAGGCTTTCAACTTACCAAGAACCTAGACACCCGTTTGATTACTCATGCATTAGCACGGTTACGGTCTCTAACCTGTTGTACAGTCCTCGTGACAGCCTACCAACAAACATCTCATTTAACAACTACCAAGATAACATGACGTGTATTTGTATTTTATATCCATCGGTAATGTAGCCTATGAACCTCTATGTAGGCTACATAATCACCTAAGATGCACGAGAAATAAATAGGTTTCTGCGATCGGTTGATAACTCAAACTTGCGATAACACCCGTTTGATTAGACTCTACGATGCACTAAAACAAGGCATGGTTAATAACTTGCCACGAACCTAGACAACCGTTTTGATTACATAGACTCATAGCCTATACCTCGGTTACGGTCTCGTTTAGTAGGCGAAGTAGCCTGATGCGCGGTCTCTTCGTGACAAACGAAGCCAGCAACATTTAACTTTATAACTAGGCTACCCAGTAGCCTATTTGAAGCTTATGTGATGTAGGCTACTTCCCCCTCATTAATGTGTAAATTGAACACAATCATCTACGATACTAAGGCTTGGTTAATAACTAACTTGTCGAGAACCTAGACCGTTTGATAACATTAGACTCACCCTCGACTACGGTCTTGCTCAGCCTGGCACGGTCTTCGTGAGGCTAAGCAACATTCACTTCTCTAACATTTAACTTTATAACTTTAAGATAATATGACGTGTAGGCTAATATGAGATGTAGGCCTACTTCCCCATCGATAATGTGTGAATTGCCATGAATAAATAATCTAGGCTACGATGCACTAAGGCTGGTATGAATCAAACTAGCCGAGAACCAGATAAAGGGTACAGGTTGTTGCACGGTTACATTCGGTCTCATTCTGTCTCCTCGTGACAGCCTGCAGCCTACAGTCATTCACTTCTAAGCATTTATTTAACTTGACTAGGCTACTAAGATAACATTAGGCCTATGTGTATTTGTATGTGATATAATACTTTCCCATCGATAAAATGTCCATGAACATAAGCATCTAGTTTGCACTAGAAAGGCTTATGTGATCGGTTGATTACAACTTGCCGAGAACTGTTTGACTCGTGTGGCAGCCACGGTTACGAGGCCCGGAGAACCTAGCGAACTGTTTGACTCGTGTGGCAGCCACGGTTACGAGGCCCGGAGAACCTAGCGAACTGTTTGACTCCTTTGACAGCCACGGTTATGAGGCCCAGAGCCATACAGGCTCATCATAGTTTGACTGATTATACTACCACTCCAGTAGAGGCGCTAATACGCGATACGATGAAAGAGTAGCGACGAGAACACTCGAGCACAGCCAATCAAGCCAGTGTTGCTCTGTATGTGAAAATGGATGTTAGGAACACTGAGTCGGTTTTTGACGTTTGGCACTCGATTCTCCCGGCTCAGTGACACGAACCGGGTTATTTAACCGACACTTCGGTCAGTTCGTCAACACTAGTTGCCACATAGAAGCACTGCATAGAACACAGTGGGCTACATTGCTATTAAATCCGCTTAGCATCGTGACCATGCTGCGCAAATTTGTTCAAAACCGCTGCATTAAAGTTAAAGTAAACTCTGCTAAGGTCTTATCACAACATAGTACATTGAGGAGACTAAACGAAGTTAAGTTACAGTATGCAATCAAGCAGTAACCTTATCTCAAAGCTAACGTTAGAATACTGTTTGGATGTCAAGTTTAGCATGCTTACTTGCAGCTGCTTGTATTACTCATGCAGGGCTCATTTTATTGACTGTTTGCAAAATCCAGATGGAAATGGAAAAGTGTTTTACTCCAAGACTCAAAAGTGCTTGTCCAAAGGAGAAGTACAAACTGTTATTTGAACTACGTTATGAATTGCATCCACACATG
The DNA here is from genome assembly GCF_046254945.1 of Alosa pseudoharengus. NCBI lineage: Eukaryota > Metazoa > Chordata > Actinopteri > Clupeiformes > Clupeidae > Alosa > Alosa pseudoharengus. Next base: position 27,269,491 of record NW_027468837.1, read on the forward strand.
ATTCCCACAAGAACGTCTTAAAATGACTAACTGAAACTTTATTGAATGCTACCTGACTCTGACTAAGAATACATTACTTTGCACTTGTAGTTACTTGCACTTCAGTCTTTTATTTTGGAATCTTAAGAGCAATAAACATATATTGCAATGTTAAATAATTCATGTTTTTTCATTCAGATATGTAAATAAACATGTATAAGTTGCTATTAGTGAATTAATGGGGAGATAATCGATAATCGAATCGAAATCGAATCGGACTGAAAAAATGAATCGTTAGATTAATCGATGCATCGAAAAAATAATCGCTAGATTAATCGTTTAAAAAATAATCGTTTATCCCAGCCCTAGTCCCGACACTAATAAATTCATAAGCACGGCATGATACAAAAGCTAAAACACATGATAATTCACGGTATGGGAAAAAATCCGCAATCCTACAAGAGAAATTGAAACACACATTTATTCAGTCGTGCAGTCATAACTCCTTCACTCCCATTGTGCGATATTACAGGCTACTATCACTCACAAGTAATAAACCAAACACTCACAATCAACGGGCCTCGAGGCCAAAGGGCTTCTAATGTGCGCGGCTCCGTCACTGAAGCCAGACCCAGAGAAAATCACGGGCTACACACAATATACGCGCATTTAAGTCATTGCCAAACTAGAATCTGGTGACAGCTTAGTAAACCAACGGGTAGCCTACCTACTTTTACGAGGAGATCCGCCCAAGCACACAAGCCAGTTTAGCATTCGCGATGCAGCGCCAAAGTTGATCTGTTTAACTCATTGAGTGCCACATGCGTTGAGTGCCAAAAACGTAATATTACGTTTTTAGCTCTTTTTTTAAAATTACGAAACTAGACACTCTAACACACCTTATATGTGATTTTGGGAACTCTGTGATGAATGGAAATGAAATATATGACGATCGAAAACTCATGAAAACACACAATCTGGACATTTTATCTGGACATTTTATCATAACTCGGTTGCCGCTTTGGGTCGAATCAGTAACGCATGCACGTCAGGTTAAAACCAAGCCATTTTCGTGAGTCTATCACTAGGTGGCAGTCTCGCCAGGTCTCGCTGATCACTTCCCGGAAAGTTTACAGGCAACACTTCATATTTCATGAAAGACGTTATATCTCCATTTCTAGAAGAAAAACAGCGATTTTGATGAAAACTAGCCACTGTTTAGCTTGGGATTTCTCAGGAACAGAGGCGTGTAGAAACACACGGTTTGCACCCACTGAGAGCTTAAGTCTCACCTTTTAAACGAGCCATTGTATGTGTTCATAGCTAGAACACAGAATATGCTGTGGCTGTACAAAAATCATCAACAATGGTCTAGTTTGCTGGCACTCTAGGACAAAGCTTCCGAAAACAGCTTGGCATTCAATGAGTTAAGGGCAATAAACATAAGTATCCCAATCCGGCTGACCGGGGCTACCATTTCAAAACACTTAAGTTATACGCACCTTAGTGGTTGGCGGTCTCTGCGAGAATCGTTAGTAATTGCTTCTGTTCAGTCGCCAGTTAAGTTCTACAAAATAGCTTGTGGTCAAATCACATAATCCCCTTTTACGAGGCTCACATCACATCAAAGCACTTGGCAGGAATACATACCATATGATAAAGCCGGCGTTGGGTTTGCAAGTTGCCGCTGTTTCGGGCCACTCTCCAAAATCACTGCACGCCTGTGCACTAACCCAGCATGTACTTGCTGAAAATCTATGAGAACCAAATTTCAAATAAACACCATATATTGTGATACCACTAGCGACGTCTAACAGCAACACCAAACAATTCGAGCTTACCGCGTTTCCACTCTTGTCCACTCCCCCTGCCTGACAGCTGATTCCAATGCGCATTCTACTCCAGCAGATGTCATTTTATACTACGTGACTCTGGGTAATGAAGTCCCATTGCTTACATATATATATATATAAAAACTTAGGGAGTCTTTTCACCAACAGTATTCTAACAATAATATATTGTAGTATGCTAACCACCACAACCCAATAGTATTTTAACAATACTTGATTCTACAGTACTGTTTATTTGTTGTGGATAACGGCTCCCACACACAGCTGCGTGCTTCGCGTTGCTGGAGACGCATCCCATTCACTTTACATGGGCTCACGTGATCCGTTGCCGAACTGAATTGTGGGTCCATTGCGTTGCGTTTCTCCCGCCGCTCGCGTTGAGGAGTTCAGCTGTTGCTGCACCGACAGACGGCACCGGCCAATCAAGCCAATCTACGGACGGCACCAACCAATCACATTACGGTTTTACTTCAAGTCATTTGCATAGCTACCGTCGGGAACACCCACTGGCATGCATTGACGGAACGCAGCTGTGTGTGGGAGCCGTAAGATGAAGGGTTTGATAATGGAAGGCAGTGTTTCCCACAGAATTGAATTGTATTTGTGGTGGTAGGTGAAGGGGGGGGGGGGGTTCTGTGTTGGAGTCAATAAGATAAACAGCCTATAATTATACAGTTATACTTTCCTTGCACTACAAGTCTATATTTACAAGTAGCTGTAATGTTATAGTGTGCTAACCTCCACAACCCAACAGCATTCTATTCTAGTATGCTAACCTCCACAACCCAACAGCATTCAAACACTAATGCTTCAAGTGGGATTTGAACTCTCAATCTAAGGATCACCAGTACAAGGCATTATCCCACTGAGCCACTGTCAATCCTACATGTTGGCCAGTCACATTCACATGGTGAAAATGTGTATTGGTAAACACACAAGAAAAACTCCAAGCATACATTTGACAATGAAATGAAGGGCTTTCCTGAAAGAGTACACCTGAAAACTTTTTGAAATTCTGGAGCAATTAGACATTTGTAGAGAAGAACACTAATGGATGAAATATAAATATGATAGACTTAATGATGAAGGAAAAATAGTAAACAAAGAAGTACCCCTAAATGTCAGAGTGTCTCGGCATTCTGATTCTTGGCAACTAATGACTGTGTGTTGATTGCCTGATGTCATTCAGGTGCTGTTTAATGGTGTGAATCTTCAATAACCAATAGTATTCGAGCTTGAGCCTAAAGCTCTACCGGGGATTCAAACTCTTAACCTAACAAACACCAGCACTAGGCATTATCCCACTGAGCCACTGACAATCCTATATATTAGGCAGTCACATTCACATGGTGAAAATGTGTGTTGGCAAACACACTACATCAAGAAAATTCCTAGCATACATTTAACAATAGAATTAAGGGCTTTATAAAAAAAAAGAGTACAGATCTGAAAATGTGCACTGTTAATGGTATCCACCTAATGATGGTTGTATGGTTGTTATCCAAGAAAAAAAATACTCATATAGGAATATAGGTGATATAAGAGAAATGGGCTGGGAGTGGTCGAACTTTATTGGCCATCTCTGAAATGGAACAACATATCCAAATTCTTTTGATAGCTTTTGTGAGGCTTTCTCTAAACATTGTCTGTGACAATTTTGGTGAAGATTTCATAATTTTTGAAGCCTGTGAAACTTTTTATAATGTTTGGCATTTCCATGAAATTGTGGCAAAAGTAAACATTTTTAGACCATAAGACCAGGGCCAAAAAGATGCATCTGAGTTTAGAGATTAATATTATGAAAGAATTTTGAGTCTGGGTCAATCTGGTAAGGAGAAATAAGTATAATTAACTTTTTTCCCCAATAGCGCCACCTTTGGGTGCAGTACCCCAAATTTTGGGTTATGGGTAGAGGGGGGTACTGGTAACCATACCTGGAAATTTCCAGAGTTTTGGAGTTACGGTTTAGGCTGCAGTATGACTTTTACAGAATTTTGGCAAAAAATGAACGGTACAGAAACAATAGGGGTCCTGCAGCTACGCTGCTCGAACCCTTAACAATAAGTGTGCTGCTTTGCAAGCACACTTAATTATAGCCTGTGAACGCGAAACAGATTGTGTTAGCACCATGCTGGCATGACATACTAAAGCAAGATAGTATACAAATCACATCATCTTTATGTCAAATTCAGAGTCAATGAGCATCAACAGAAATTGAATAAATTATAAATGTTTTGAAAGGAATGTGAAGAATGTGAGTGTATGTCTGTGTATAAGAGACAGAGGACCAACTAGCCTGCTGATTTGCATTCCAATTAATGAGGCAAACAAAACAACGGAAAGAGATCAGAAATAGAGACAAATATCTTCTAATGATCAGAAAGTATTGTGTCAGTCATAGTGACTGATTTTAATCACAGCATCTCTCCACACATTTGTGATACATTTGATTTTTATAGTTGTATGAGTAAGTGTCGAGAACAAGACAAGAACTAGACGAGCTCAAAATGTCCACTGAAAGCTCTTGAAGGGGTAGTTTTCATTTCATTTTGGCGATGGGAGTTCTTTGGTGTGCGAGGGTCTAGCCTGTGCGAGGGTCTAGCCTTCAGTAAGTGATCAATGCCTTCAGAAAGGCTCGTAATCTTCTGTGTCCAAAAGCAAGGACAATGGGGGACAGTGCAATGAAGGTGCTATTGGCGAAGCGAGCAATGATCAACAGAAAATCTGTAGATGAGCCACGGTTGTAATTGAAGTAGTTTACGGAGATGATACTGGTACCCCAGGAGGAGATGAACAGAATGATCAGAGCCAGAATCACCTGAGAGAGAGACAGAGATGCTGTTGATGACCAAATTACCATATTATTATGAAAGGAATTGTCATCTACATGTACTTCCATTTACATTTCATAGTGTGTAATATATCACTAAAATGTAAGCACAATTAATGTAAATATACAACTGAGTAAAGAACTGTACTAATTGAATTATTCCCTAAAATCCAGGCTATACCAGCATAGTTTCTGTATGTTACCTTGGCAGCGCGTCTCTCGGCGCGCACTCTCCTGATGACGGGGGCATCTGGGCTCCTCTGCGTGTGAAGGATAGAGCTCTGGTGGGCATAGAGCGTCAGCAGCGAGCCCAGGTTGGTGAAGCTCATCAGGATGATGGGGAGAATCTCATGGATCACCATGGAGGTTGTGACATAGGCCAGGCCACTGTAGGAGCTGGGGAAGTTCCACATGCAGCCCAGCAGGGAGCGTGTGGTGCTGCTCACTAACATTAAAGTCTATAAGCGATTGGAAGCATGAGGCAAACGTTTATTTGGTGTTTACTTTTATTTATAGAGAAATATTGGAATATTATTCATCTTTCTCTCATTAAAGAACCCAAAAGACCTTTGTGGAGTACTTGTCATGGTTCAGATATTTAGAATACTTAACAGCGTGACCTAACTGTTCTTCAGTTTAGTACCCATTCAGATGGGTAAATACAGTATAACATCCCAAGACCATAACCTTACAATGTACAATAGCTGATAACATATCATTTTCCATACTCATTTGTAACAAATCCTTCTGCATTGCTATTGTGATCGAATCAGAATTGATTGTACTGTTCATGTTACTTCCCTCAGGGCTGCGCTACAGTCTATGGCAAAGAAAAAGATCTACATGGGCTCTTTCATCCCAAATGCAATTACTATGGTTAATGAACTATGGAAAAATAAACACTGGAGTGTAGTTTGGTTAGCTATGTACTGCATATGTGCCCAGCTAGGTCTGGGAGAAGAAGGGGGAGGCAGGATGGGGGGTCTGGGGGAAGGAGCATTATGAAGATGGAGGGACTGGAGCACTCTGTGTGTGTGTGTGTGTGTGTGTGTGTGTGTATGTGTGTGAGAGAGAGAGAGAGAATATGCAATCGAGATCTATTTTGTGAGGTATTTATCCAATGGATATGTTGTGTTTATTGAATTGTGTCTATACTGTATATTGTATGTACTGTCTATTTTATTGGTGGGACCGAAGGCAATATTTGTGCCTGATATGACAATAAAGTCTATACTATTATATTCTATTGTTCTATTCTTTTAGGTTCAGTGCAAAAGTACATCCAGCATCAGGAAGACCATCACCAAAACAAGCACTCATGTTTTACTGATTAAGAGACCTTCTGGCCCTGTATTGCACATCTTCAGCTCTGTGTGTGGTGTGTGTGTGGGAGACACAATATACACTGGGCACATACCTCTGTTGAGTTCCTGTCCCCACTAGTTGATAAGATATATGCAGGCATGGCATACAGCAGGTTGATGACCCAAATGATGACAAAGACAGCAAACACAAATTTGGGCGGGCCTCTGTTGACCGAGATTGGAGTGATGCGCCGGAGAGTCTGGAAATGGAAAGCGCTGAGGAAGACGGTGGACCACACATTCACGGAGCGCATCCACACCCACAGGCCCATGAGGAACTGGCACCATTCTCTGGATAAGTACAGCTAGCATCATCAGGGAAGAGAGAGGCCAGAGAGAACATATCAATAGAATAGAAAAGAGAGCAAGAAGCATTTGCATTCATAATCCAGTGACATAATACAGAAACTTTTGCAACAGCGCAGGCAGTACTGCATTAGAACAAAAAACTCTGTGAACAGCATGTGTAGCCTACAACCATGAGATTGCATATGTTCAATTGGTGGGACTGACTTAAAAACACCAAGAAATATTGATAGGATTGTTGAAATTTGTAGAATGGATCTAATCAGTTTATGATGCATCATAATCTCAAAGTTATCCTTTATTATCTTTAAAGAAACAGGCCTACTTTTGAAAAGTATCATATAATCTAAGCATGTGTCCCTTCTGTTACAACTTAAACTAAAGAATTTCCCACGAGAAGGCAAGAAACAGGCTCACAAGCCCTTTAGAAGAACTTAAATGTGACTCCCCCTCTCATCCATTTCCCTGATCTTCTCCACGGCCCAGAGGCAGGGATGTCAAATTGGGGCAGTCAGTTCATGAACTAATAGTGAGCCATTATAAAATAACCACCTCAGAGCAGTGAAAATCATGTCATCCCTGTGATCCTACCTAACACACATCTCCTTTGTTACCCAGTTCACCATGTCAGAAGGCACGCTACACAAAAATGCAATGATTATTCTATCATTAATCTATGTCTTGGCTCTGAGTAAAGGCACTTATAACTTTTACCAATCAGCCTCATCCCACCTACCTCAACTCCCAGATCTGATATGACCAACAGGGTGTTCCTCGTGATGGACACCATGAGGTTGGAGAAGGCCATGTTCACCAGGATCATGTCCGAACTGCGACCCCCACCTTGGTCCCTGATAACACCCTTGCCAATCACACCAATGATCGTTGCATTTCCCAGGATCCCAATCACAACCAGTATTATGTAGAACGTTGTCTGAATGTTTGACATCCGGATCCGGAGACCCATACCAATGGGCTTTGCAGTCGCTTGTATTTCCTCCATGGCCCAAACCGGTGGGGCTTCTTTTTGAGACTCAGAAAAGGCTGTCTTAACGTCATCTATTATACATTGAGGTCAATAATGGTCATCTGGACCTCTGTTTCCTCTTAAGGACCAAGAAAGTGAAGTTCATTCAGTCCTGTCCTAACGTATCCTGCTTGCTCAATCCCATCAAAATGATGGCCATGTCATTGAAGTCAGTCCAGAAAAACAACGAGTGCACCAACCAGGTCTTCTGCCATATAAACTGGTGCAACCTCCTCCTTATAAGAGGATGCAACATATCACCATGGTAACCACATCCAGGAGACTCATGGGGTTGATGCAGAAGAGATATTTCCCCCAGGTGATCAATCCGACTCCCCGAGTTTAACTCGGTCTGCTGACAGGTAAGGGTAACCTAGTTCCTTTGAAAGAAGCACTGTCCCTTTAGCCATGTGAAAGTTAAGCAGGCATGTCTATCCCAACACCCCAGTTGCCATCTTAATTATGTACACCAGGTATTAATACAGTAACACTAGGTCCTTCTACAATATATTTAAACTAAAGATTGCAAGCCTACATTCTCTTGTTTTTCATAATCCTAAATTTAAAGATGTGGGTCTACTACTATTAATTAAGTCATATCCTCACACAATTTGATTCTGAAAGCACTATTGTGGACACCAATGCTTGACACAAATCAGTCTCTGATTTTACCATTCTTATCCCAATATCATTATTTCCATTATTATAATTTGAGGCAATACATTTTCCAACCAAAAATCCTTTAATGGTCACACTACTATAGGTTACTTCATTCTTGATGTCTAAACTAAATCCTAATATCATTTAAAATATGTAAATTCAGTTGTTGACCAACAGTCTTTTCTTTCTGATTTAGCACTGAACCTATAGGTAAGCAGTATTACACAGCTGTCTCGAAGGCACACAGGACAGTAATTAATAACAGCATGGTGATGTCAAAAAAGTGCACAGTTGGCAGCTACCGCTATTCATTAAATCTGTCTCAGCCCTGGGGGAGGTTGTGGAGAGGCGACCACAATCTTTGGGCTCACTTTACCAAAGGAGATGAAGTGTTTTTAAAAGTCAGATTTATCTCTACACATCTTTTCATTTAGATGTTTTCTCTCATATTTGTTGATCTGATTTGTGGCACAGGCACATTGTGCCAATTGTATAGATTTGCTTGTGTGGACGAATTCGAGCTGGCCGATGTGTTGTTAGGCCATTCAGTGGCGCAAAAAGTGGGTATGCGCTATATGCGGATAGGCCAACGGGTAGTCAGTTGCCGTCTATGGAAAAAGATGGATACAGCAAAAAAAGCTGTTGGCGGCTAAAAATGGAAAAAGAAAGAGGGAGATGGCATGTCATGTCAAGGGATGCAACAGCAGTTAAATAAGTGGACGGTGAAAGGCAACAGGTAGGATTTAAAGTGATGACGTCTGTGCTTGAGGCTTGCAAATATGAATGTTAACAGACTAACTAGCGTTTGTTAGGCACAATGCCGACTGAAACATAGCGTATTCCATTCAGATAGCTAGGTGGCTACCATGCTCATACTGCACTTTTAATGGCCAACTGCAAACAGAAATGTCACGCTAGCAGCAACTCATGACATGTTTCCATATCCTAACAATGAAGGCTCCTTGTAATAACTTAATATTGTGTTGTCAATGTGGTGCAAACAAACAAGGCTAGAGTAGGCCTATCAGCCTGTGAACAATAGCTGGCAAAAGGACGTTATGAGAACCGTTTAGTGTTAAACGTGTGCTCTCAACTTGTATGTTTTGTTTTGTTTTGTTTATTGATGTTTATTTGACGTTATCCTGAGTTGATTGAATTGATTGAACACTGACACCTGTGACTGTTAATGTGGGTGTGTACCTGTAATGTGATTGGTTTTGTGGAATAAATCACCTTGAGTGAGCGCAGCTGTGGCTGTGTGTTGGAAGTCAGTAATGCCGTTGCGTCTACTCTGTCAACAGGTTATGGGCCCAGAGTAAGCCTAAGCAAGGTACACCGCGTTATTTGTTTTTAGCGTGCTGAAGTAGTAGCACCATGAGTAACGCCAGAAAATCCTCTGAACATAGCGGTCGCTGGTCACGGCTTCTGTTTGACGGAGATGAGAAGAATTACGAAATCTGGGAGATTAAGTTTTTGGGGCACCTCCGGCTGCAAGGACTGAAAGGGATAATCACAACAGAGCCCGACGGTGTGGAGACAGAAGAGGAAGCGGCCTCAAATGCTGAGGCCTATGCAGAATTGATACAATTCTTGGACGATAAAAGTTTATCGCTCGTGATGCGAGAGGCAGCCGATGATGGGCGCGCAGCTCTAAAGATTTTGAGAGACTATTATGCAGGTAAAGGAAAGCCGAGTAATAAGCCTGTATACTGAGCTGACCTCGCTTCAAAAATCAAGCAGCGAGAGTGTGACTGAATATGTTATTCGTGCAGAAACTGCTATCACGGCATTACGAAATGCTGGAGAGACTTTGAGTGATGGGCTGCTGGTGGCTATGGTTCTGAAGGGACTTCCTGAGACTTTTAAACCGTTTGCCATCCATGTAACGCAAGCAGATGAGACAATAACGTTTGCCGAGTTCAAAACGAAGCTTCGAAGCTACGAGGACATCGAAAAGATGTCTCCAGCCCTAGCCGCTGAGGACAATGTTATGGCGGTGCGGGCGCGACAAAGGACTGCGAGACCTGCCAGTGCAGGCCCAACTGAACGTGGAGCTGAACGGGCTGCAGCGGACGTGGTGTGCTATCGGTGCGGCCTGAAGGGTCATATTGCCTGCGCTTGCCACCGCAAACTGTGGTGCAGCCACTGCAAAAGCAACACACACCGCGACACAACCTGCAGAAGGAGACGGCGCCAGGACTCAACATGGAGGGCCGCCGAGGAAATGACAGACGAGTACGTATTCCTGGTGACCGATGGGGCGGCAGGATTCCAGCCAAGCAACCAGGGTATCTACATGAGGGGCCTGATGGTCGACTGCGGAGCAACCTCGCATATCGTCACAGACATCGCCAAGTTCAAGAGGTTTGATGACGAGTTCCAGGCCGGGACTCATTGCATGGAGCTGGCTGACGGCACAAGGTGCAAGGGAGTGGCAGAGCGCCGAGGTGATGCAGAGGTCTGCTTGGTGGACAGCCGGGGACGCCACCTCAAAACAGTGCTAAGACGGGCGCTGTACATTCCCTCTTACCCGCAGGACATATTCTCGGTGCAAGCAGCGGCTGACAGCGGATCGATTGTGACTTTCAAGAAAGGCGAGGACATTCTGGTGCACAAAGACGGTACAAAATTTCCCATTAATGTACATGATGGACTATATTACTTGCATACAGTACCTGATGGATGTGATGACCGAGTTAAGGGATGTTATGATTTAAAGACATGGCATGAAATACTGGGACACTGTAATTTTGATGATGTACAGATGTTAGAAGGTGTTGTTGAAGGCATGAAAATTGAAGGTCCAATAAACAAACCTCCATCTTGTGAAGTGTGCACCCAAGGCAAGTTTACGCAAACCAGAAATAGAAAGCCTGATGTGAGAGCTAAAAGACCTCTAGAACTAGTGCACACAGATTTGGCAGGTCCAATTCACCCAGAGTCCAGAGAGGGGTACAAATATGTCTTGTCATTCACTGATGATTTTTCCAGTGCAGTGTTTGTATATGCCCTTAAGAATAAAAGTGACGCACTACAAGCAACAGAGAGGTTTCTTGCAGATACGGCCCCATATGGTAAAATTCAACGTCTTAGATCTGATAATGGCACTGAGTTTACTGCAAAGCATTACAAAACTTTGTTGGTTAAGAATGGTATTAGACACGAGACCTCTGCACCATATTCTCCCCATCAAAATGGTACAGCGGAGCGAAATTGGCGTACACTTTTTGACATGGCACGGTGCATGCTGATAGAGAGTGGGTTACCTAAAGGTTTGTGGCCTTACGCAGTGCAGACAGCAGCCATTACCAGGAACAGGTGTTTTAACAGACGCACCAAACAGACACCAGTTCAGATGTTAACAGGGAAACGGCCCAATCTATCCAGAATGCAAAGGTTTGGTTCAGAGTGTTTTGCTTATAAACAAGATAAAAGAAAGCTGGATCCAAGATGTGAAAAAGGTGTTTTTATTGGTTATGACAAAAGTAGTCCAGCATACTTTTATCTATTTCCCTGAGAGCAGGAAAGTGCAAAAGCACAGGTTAGTCAAGTTTCTTTCTAAGACCGGTGTTGAGCAACAGACTCAGACCAGCATTGTAGATGATGATGATCTGGAGCAGATGGCCAATAGGACTAGGCAGAAAGTGACAGCAAGTCCAGTAAGTGACCAGATTCCAATCAAAGAGGAGGAACTAAGTAGCAGTCCTCAGACCCAGATAATTGAAGTGCCTGAGCCTAGGTACCCTTCTAGAGAGAGAAGGAGGCCAGCCTATCTCCATGACTATGTTTCTCAACAGGCATCTGATGAGGAAACTGATCAGGTACAGATTAACATAGATTACTGTTATAGAGTGACATGTAACATACCTGTAACTTTCACAGACGCTATAACCTCAGACAGATCAAAAGAGTGGGGTGCTGCAATGGATGAGGAGATACAGTCACTTAGAGAAAATAACACATTTACCTTGAGTAGCTTGCCTGAGGGTAAGAAAGCAGTGGGGGGTAGATGGGTTTATGCAATCAAAAACAACATAGATGGATCTGAAAAGTGTAAAGCACGTTTTGTGGCAAAAGGATACAATCAGAAGAGGGGTGTAGATTATGAGGAGACATTTTCCCCTACAGCTAACTTGACGAGTATCCGAGTGATAATACAAAAAGCAGCGCAAGAAAACATGATTTTGCACCAAATGGATGTTAAAACTGCTTACCTGAATGCACCCATAGACCAAGAAATTTACATAGAACAGCCAGAGGGTTATGAGGTGAAATCTGACACAAATGAAAAATTGGTTTGTAAATTAGAAAGATCATTATATGGGCTAAAGCAATCTGGCAGAAATTGGAACAAGGTGCTACATGAGTACTTAACCAAAAACCATTTTGAGCAGAATCAAGCTGACCACTGTGTGTACATACGGGAAACCGAGAGTGAAAAAGTGATAATTGTAATATGGGTTGATGATTTGATGATTGCTGCAAGTGATGAAAATGTTCTCAGAGATGTGAAGGACATGTTTACAGAAAGATTCAAAATGAAGGACTTGGGAAAACTAAGGCATTTTTTGGGTATTGATTTTAACCAGAGTGACAACTGTGTGAGAATGTCACAAACAAAATATGTGGGAAAAATATTGGAAAGGTTTAACATGCAGGATTGCAAACCTAGATCGACACCCTGTGAACAGAAATTAGACTTTACTTATGATGCTGAAAAGATGACTGATGTGAAAAAATATAGAGAGGCAGTGGGAAGCCTCATCTATCTGACCATCTGTACTAGACCTGATATAAGTTTTGTGGTAAGCAAACTGGCACAGTATTTCACAGAGCCTACTGTTGAGCAATGGGCCACAGTTAAACATTTACTGAGGTATCTTAAAGGTACGATTGACAAAGAGCTGTGTTACAGAAAATGTAATGAGACACTAGGAATAAAAGCATACAGTGATGCAGATTGGGCGGCTAGTAATGACAGACGTAGTACAACAGGCTATTGTGTAAGTCTAACCGAATGTGGTGCTTTGATTTCATGGAAGACAAAGAAACAGCCCACTGTCCACTTGTGAGGCAGAGTATATAGCCCTAGCCACAACCATACAAGAGTGTCTCTATCTTAAACAGCTGTTAGAAAATCTTGATAAATGTCAGTACTCACCACCTAAGGTATACGAAGATAACCAAGGTACAAAATAGCCTTAGCAAAAAATCCCGTAAGCAGGCAAAGATGCAAGCATGTAGACATCAAGTATCACTTTATTAGATCTACTGTAAATAATGGTACAATTGTGTTAGAATATTGTCCAACTGATGAGATGGTAGCAGATGTATTGACAAAGCCTGCCACCAAGTATAAGTTGATAAAGTTTGCTGCATTTAATTTGGGAAAATGATGTATATTAATAATGTGAGAGCAAGTGGGGGTGTTAAACGTGTGCTCTCAACTTGTATGTTTTGTTTTGTTTTGTTTATTGATGTTTATTTGACGTTATCCTGAGTTGATTGAATTGATTGAACACGGACACCTGTGACTTAATGTGGGTGTGTACCTGTAATGTGATTGGTTTTGTGGAATAAATCACCTTGAATGAGCGCAGCTGTGGCTGTGTGTTGGAAGCAGGGGGTCAAGAGCGTGCAGATTAGCTTCGGCATGTTAGCATACGCCATTTTCAAATATGGCGCTGCATGGAGCATTTGGAACCAGCGCCATGCACGAAAATCCGTGTTGGGCACGAGCTCTCATGCGCGTACATGTTGGTGGGCGGGTACCTATCCGGCGGCTACAGCCAAACGTTATTCAGTGTGTATTTCTTGAGGATCCTATGAGAAGACGTGCATATTATGGTTGTTTATCCATCATATGACAAATAAACAAATAAAGAAAATTTTATTGATCTTGTTTCGTTGTTGTTTGTCCCGAACAAACGTAGCCTAAACATATGAACAGCGGCATAAAGACCTTGTCTCGTTACACCATCCAACACGTTGCTCTCAACCTAGCCGCCCCCTTTGGAGCTTGCCAGAGGCTGAAGCACTAGGCTACTACATTTAAACACAATTATTGCCGCGAGGCATTCCAGCCTACGAATTTAATAAAAAGTAAACCATGCATAATTAAAAAAAAAAAAAACTCAATTTAGGCTACTTCTCTATGCAATAAGGATTCCATTAGAGCACAGCGCACGTTCAATGAATGAAAATGGCCTTGTCTCGCAAACAGCTGGAAATTCCAACACGAAACTTTACAGTGATCATCAAATACCCTCTATATTTAAATGCCCATCAGCCTCAACATTTAACTATATAATAAAAGTCAAAAAGTAAATTAAATCCCATACCAAAGCCGAAAATCGTCTGCGTTTGATAGCCTGGTATGCCGCTCCAAACAAAACGCATGTCTCACAATAACGTACAATGTAATGTAGCGATCTCACCCTCAGACAAGATTCACCTTTGGCCAGGACGGCCATTTATTGGAACAGGAAGACTCATATGGACACAGACACCTACATAGGGCAACACAGGGGTAGTCTCAGCCGCACATGCTACACACAATAAGGGTTTACCACACACATCAACACGAGGATAAGCACATGAGGTACAACCAAAGAGACTAACACGCTAACAAATACACAACATGCTAAACGTAACTACAACTATTATAATCGACATTACACATTCTAGCATTCACTCGCACTGCATTCTGGGAGACACTCATTCCACGTTAGACATGAACATCCACCGACGCTACATAACCCCCTCCCGAGCCATTGTCGTCCCCGGCAATGACAGCTCAGCTCACCGCTCGCGGCTGCGTCGGTGTCAATCCCAGTGCTTAGTCCAAGTGACCGGAAAGCCTCCGGCTGCACGATAACCCATCCCGACTGGAAGGGCTCTCGGCTGCCTCTGTCACGTCAGTTCTCCCCCGAACAAGCACCAGAACCGGCCAGACGTGGGTCGTGGTGTCGCTTGGGCCCTCAGTTTCCCGCCGTGCAGCTGCACTACCTCAAACAGCAGCAAACAGTCCCACTGCAAGCCGAACCCCCGGATACGCTGGAACCCCTGGACGTTCGGTAGCCCCCTCTGGCTACTGTGACAGCTCGTGGCCGTTGCCACCTGTCCACAGTGTGCCGATCTCCAGGCGGTCAGCAGTCCACGTCGAGGTCCCTCCTCGCGCTGCCCTCTTGTAGAACTTTTGTCGGCTGTCTCTCGAGCACAACGATGCTCCACTGTGGCGGGAAATGGAGACCCCGACCCTCTCAGCAGGCTCGGGACACACAGGAACTCACACACAAAACATGAAAAACATTGCGCCGACTTGTGTCGAACGTGCGCACTTCAAACTTCAACAGTCCACAAAACGATAGCTCCCAAGGCTCTACAGGTCGACGTTACCCTCTTGGTCACTAGCTGGAGCACCGCAAGCTCCCGAACTAGCAGCTATGACTCCATCACACTCTCGACCGGCAGCTGACGCTCTTCCGTAGCTGGCGGTGTAAACCCGGCCGCTGTGGTCGTGTTCCAAGGTCGTCAGAGAGTTCGCGCTCTCTATGGATGAGATCCTCGGATGACGGCAGCATCGACATCGGCGTCGAGCCGGGAACTCCTCAGCCGGGGCCGCTTCCTCCAGCGCTGGCAGCTCTCGTCGGCTGTGCAGGGCTGGTCCCGCTGGTCGCCTGCACAGGTCCCGCGCCGGGCCGGAAGGTCCCCCATCCTCCGAAGTGGCGAGCTCAGCGAGCTGGCTAGTCCTTAAAAGGACCATTGGAACATCTGCTGAGGTCCGCCGCCATCTTGCTGGTCTGGTCTTCGGCCTTCTTCTCCGTCTTGATCTGGCGTAGATCTTCGCGCCCCGGGAGGGGCCCATCCCACTTCTGACACCAATGTAGCGATCTCACCCTCAGACAAGATTCACCTTTGGCCAGGACGGCCATTTATTGGAACAGGAAGACTCATATGGACACAGACACCTACATAGGGCAACACAGGGGTAGTCTCAGCCGCACATGCTACACACAATAAGGGTTTACCACACACATCAACACGAGGATAAGCACATGAGGTACAACCAAAGAGACTAACACGCTAACAAATACACAACATGCTAAACGTAACTACAACTATTATAATCGACATTACACATTCTAGCATTCACTCGCACTGCATTCTGGGAGACACTCATTCCACGTTAGACATGAACATCCACCGACGCTACAGTAAGAAATAAAGGTCTGCCTCGAATAAGCATACCTCAAATAAATACTTGTGCTTTGCAGCCTAAGTAAATAGCAGACCCTGGACATAATTTAGGATTTACGGAAATGCAATCATACGATGTTGGACGCCTGGCGATGCTCTGGCCGTCTACTGTGCCTCTGACACCGCTGCTTCATTTGGATGGTAACTCCACAGGTGAGCGCAAAGATTGGATGTCGTGGATGCGTAAGTAAACTGTTTTTTGCTGAGTCCGCAGACAATAGTCTCTTTAACCGTTACTTTACGGTTGTGCGGTGTACAACTCAAAGTAAAGACTCCACATTTTAGATGAGTTGGGGACGTAATTGTCCGCTCAGGCTGACCGTTTTGTGCGTTATCTTCAATACTATCTTCAATATTATTTTCAAAACAGGGTGGCTATTTGAGGGCTCTGGCTCCAGTCATTATTGTGGCTACTGGCTATTATAGGCTTGATTTGGTCATGGGCCAACGCTAGAATACGTTTAGAGCACCCGCTATGAGATGGCAAACAATAAAATAAAAAACAAACTAATCATAGACTGTAAAAATGCGCTACACTTGGCACTAAAAACAGAATAGTTTATTTATAGTTCGACCACGGATATTTCACGTCAAGTTCGAATGCATATTTGCAGCAGGACAGCAAGCAGACCGCTCCTAGTTAGAGCCGCTGTGTTATCCAATGAAATTAAGTTGCGCTTCAGGGCGACTCCACTCGGACTCCATGCGCGTTCCCGAGCAACTTTTTTTTCTTCTTGTTATGAGGCAAGGACTTTATGTGCATTATCGCCACCCTCTTACTGGAGGATGACACTCTTTTTACAGAATATCCAATAAAAATCGACGTTGGTCCATGCGTCATTTCCAGCTTTGTAACTGGCGCATGGTCAGAGTCGACTGGCGCTGGATCCGAACCCCAGTGTTCAAGATGGCGTAGACTATGAATTGGCCGGATTTACTAGCCTAGCCTCCACCATTCATTTGTATGGAGGGCGGGACTTAGTCACTCTCTCCAGTTATATATAATACCTCCATGGTTGGAAGTCAGTAATGCTGTTGCGTCTACTCTGTCAACATTTAGGCTCTCTTAAAGTGACAATGCACCATTTATCAATACTTATCAAGTCAGTGCTCGAATTACGAGGGAGCTGAGAGTGGACTAGCTCCCATAAAAACAAAAAAGTCAAAATTCTGAGGGGGACTCTCATATCTGAAGGTGTCTGGCATTGTAATTTAATCTTAAACAACGCTCATTATCCATCCCAGTGCGATCTCTTACCATTAAAGACGTTAAATTAAAATATAGGCTACTACTGGACGTAGACCTACCCTACGCTCTTGAACGCAGCATGACTGCACTTCACCACCACACCACTAGACTATGGGTGTGTTCGAAACGGGAGACAGCTGCCTACTGCCTCCCTCCCTACATAGAGAGCTGTCTAACTAGACATGACTTTGGATTAAATGCATCTTTTAAAAATGAGCGTAGCACTCTAGAATCTTTGGTTAACACTACGGTGTGACGTTAGCAAAGGCCTGACGTTAAACTAAATTAGCTTACGTAAGCTAGCAGGCTAACGGTATAAATTAGTTTTACGGCCGGCAGATATATCAGACCAGACGCTATTAATGGTTACAACAATGGCATAATCAGATAGTAAGTTGTTTATTTTTCATCTCTTTTCTACAAATCTAAGCAAAATAAGGTCACACAAATGACATTTTAAACAGATTCAGCAGCCATTACCGATGTCATCCGCCATGTTTGTTTACCTTTCACAGCTGTTTCAGACGTTGCCGCAAGGGATTATGGGTAGGAGGGAGCATGAAGTGTGCATCGATGCTGCCTTCAAAAATTACCGTTATTTGGGAATTCTAAGATATCTTAAAAGGCAGCAGAATTTGTTTTTCGGTTTCGAACCGGACTTGCTGCCTTGCTCCCCAGTTAGATATCTTAAAAGGCAGCAACTTTACCCGTTTGGAAGACACCCTGTATGAGCAAACCGCATACGATCGATTTGACAGCACTCGCAAGTCCGAAGAAATCACCCTGCTTTGATGCGAGTGTTTTGTCTATTTACATTGGCGTTCATTGGGCTAGCCTACATGGTTTGATATGTGCTGAAAAAGTCCTGTTTGCTGTTGAACTTGCGCTTCGCCTCTTCTATGTTTATTGACAAAACCATACACTATTGCCCATAATAGCCTACTTCAATGATTGTGTGAATTGATCTGTAGCTATCCTCTGCCATTCAGAGCTCCGGAAAGTTCCCAGATATTTTGAAACACCTGTTAGCAATCTCTGATGGCTACCCGACAAGATCTCACTGCAAATTCCAAAATGGTTCCTCTATTTATTTACACGGTTTAACATGAGACGACTGAACACCCAGGTGTTAATATCACTATGTGTACATTTGCCTATAATACTAGAACATAGTTTGGCTGCAATGGCTTTATTAATTTCTGCCAGTGCATTTTCCCTGTTACTACATGCATTATTGTGTTTGACACTGAGGATAGCCTATCTGAGACGGTGGTCTGGTTCAAATGAGTTGTGAAATTGAGAATGGCACTCCGACTAAATTTTTTAGTCTATTTCTTTGTATTGTGAAATTGAAATGAAATATGGACTATTGCAATCAATAATATGTTGAAATTAATTAAAAGGAATCAATTTTTATGAAAAATCTCTGTCTGTTGTGTTCGTGTGTCAAGTTATAACTATACTGTAGGCCTACCGTGCGCAACTGCGCATACTGCGCAATATCGCCACTCGCGCCTAGCCTATTTAATCAGAGAGGGTTATCTCTTGAGAACACCAAATCCATATTTCCTGTTATTTTGGTAAAAGTAATGTAAACGTAGTGTAATGCCTTACAATTCAAAGACAGTAATATTGTAATGCAGTGGTCCCCAAACTACGGCCGGATACGGCCCGCCACCTCATTTTGGGTGGCCCCCCAAAACATGTCTGTGGTATATAGCATCTGGCCTGAACCGCCCTTAACAATCTTTGGGAGTACGACATGTCAAACTATAACCTCCGTAATTTCCCCCATTCATTCTCTATGGCGAGTCTTAACTAGGCTTGGGTATCGAATATCGAGTATTGGTTGGAACCGGGACTATCTTTGCGATTTTCCTGGAATCGTTCAAAAGTTTAAATTTCAATTCCTAGTTTCGATTCCCAGTCCGCCGACCGGAAGAAGAAACGGCTGAACACCAACGAAGAAGCGCATAGTTAATAGAATTAAAATTCATGGAGAAGGTCAGACTATTTCATACAGAAAGCAGGGTTCCCGCGGATCCTTAAAAAGTCTTAAATACAACTGAATTTTCGAAAGAGAGGTATTAAATGTGCGTATGGGACCGCCAGTGAGTACAAGAGAGCGAGTGATATCTCCATCCAGTTTCGTGTATTTAAAACGCAATTGTAGCCTATAAGTGATAGGCTATTAGGCTACGGGAGGAAGTGTAGTGGTTGCAGAGTGAAGATGTTTTTCACGGGTTTGGTTAAATAATAATAATACAGTAGGCCTATGTACAAAATAATATGCCTGGCGTTTTCGTAGTGTAGCTGAGGCCTGAGAGATAGACAGGTAGCCTACGTGGAATGAGCGGGAGAAAGAGTTGGTAAGCCAGTTAGCGATAGGTTGGACATATGTTCGAATTTAGGCCGACATATGGATTTTAAAAGCCCTGTCCGGCGTCCGGCGCAGCCTCAAGCCGGACGCTCATTTGTTCTTCTTTTTGGAGTTGCGCTTGGCATCCAAAGTCTTTGCTCGGACGCAGCATCGTTTCACAAACTATGGACGCGAAGACTGCTGGTGAAATTATATGCAGTGCTTCGCAATCAGGAGGAAATACTGTATATGTTAAGTTGATCTGTTTACATCTTTCCAGCGTGTGTTGCTGGCCTAGGGAAGAAAATATCTGTCTAAGTTATAATAGCCTACCTGTAATATCTGCCAGCAGCTTGCTTGCCAGCGTTTCCCAGTAGGCTAGGCCTACTTCGCAAAAGTTGTGAAATATAACCGCATATGTTTTGAATGTCGGCGACTGCTACATAAAAAAAATAGGTGCGTTCATAATACGTGTCGTGCGTGCTTGAGATGAAACCAGCAGTTTTCAGCAGGATCATGCGAAGAGGACCTGTCTCTTAATTTACAATGTTTCAGTCAAGCTTTGGTTGATTTAGATACAACTGGTATGCAAAATGTAAAGTAGTGGATTAACTTTAATTTGCTGTGCTGCATATTGGACAATAGATGCACATAGTAAATTATATAAAGTAGGCTTATTAAAATATGTAAATAGCTTAGTTAACTTTGAAAAAAATAAGCAAAACCAAATATGTACAGCCAGCTTCAAAAGCAAGCAGTCCAGACCCTAAAATTGGGCATTTATAGCTGTGAAGGTAATTCACACACAATTATTTTCTTTCGCCAAAATATATTTGGTAACTTCTGTAGACATCCAAAATGGGGTGGGGGTTAAAATTAGTAGGAAAAAAAACTATTGCATAAACAGTCATATATATCTTTTTGCCGTGGTATAGTCTTAATTTTCATTTAGATGTCTTGAAAAGGTCTTAAAAGTCTTTAAATTTGCACTTGGAAAATGTGCAGATACCCTGAGAAAGACCGTTGGTTAGCTAGCTCATTTAAAATATCCTAAACTTTTTTTGACCCTGCCTTTAAAAAAAAATCGGAATCAAGAATCGTTAGGAACCGGAATCGAAATAAGAAATCGGAATTGGAATCGGAATCGTTCAAATTGAAACGATGCCCAACCCTAGTCTTAACAGTACACGTGTAATACTCTTTTTGTCCATTGGTGGTTGTTTTGGCGCTGTTTCGCGTTTACCATCAAAAACGGAATGAAATGTAGGCCTATGCAAACAATGTAAGAGGCCTATGCTGACTGCATCAGTGATCAAAGTATTCTAAAAGTTTATCAATTAATTGTTAATAACTAACTAACTTCTACAGTATTCAAGTCATATTTCTGGGACTTATTCACTCGTTCAAATGTTCATCCAAATTCACAAAGTTCTCATCAGGTGAGTGAAAGTTAGAATGGTGGTCATTCCAGATGTTTTTGCCAGCATTTCATAAAACTCTCATAGTTTGACAACTTTAAATTATTTGTAGGATATTGCTTGAGCTGTGTATGCAAAGACACAGAGTTCAGAGTCCACACATTTTAAATAAAATATACTTTTGTGACTCCCTTCTAATACTTTTGGGAATGCTAAAGTCTTTTTATTAGTATTATTTCATTTGAGCTACATTTTACATGGCATGATGGCAATATAAACACAGCTGGTATTAAATGGTATTAAATTGCAGTAGCCTATGATTAAATTAATTGGAATATTCAACTAGACTGTTGTTGTTCACAGCACTAAGCTATTTATGGTTACTGATATACTCCGAGTATCTGGCCCTCAGGCATAGTGAGCTGGCCCTCGGAAGAAAAAGTTTGGGGACCACTGTTGTAATGTAACAAATTACTTTGAAATGATAGTAACAAGTAATAAATAATGCATTACGCTTTTGAAGTAACTTGTCCAACACTGGTGACTGATTTTAATTACAGCATTTCTTCACACATTTGTGATACATTTGATTTTTATAGTTGTATGAGTAAGTGGTGAGAACAAGACAAGAACCAGACAAGCTCAAAATGTCCACTGAAAGCTCTTGAAGGGGTAGTTTTCATTTCATTTTGGTGATGGGAATTCTTTGGTGTGCGAGGGTCTAGCCTTCAGTAAGTGATCAATGCCTTCAGAAAGGCTCGTAATCTTCTGTGTCCAAAAGCAAGGACAATGGGGGACAGTGCAATAAAGGTGATATTGGCAAAGCGAGCTATGATCAACAGAAAATCTGTAGATGAGCCACGGTTGTAATTGAAGTAGTTTACGGAGATGATACTGGTACCCCAGGAGGAGATGAACAGCATGATCAGAGCCAGAATCACCTGAGAGAGAGACAGAGATGGACAACGAGAGCTGTTAATGACCAAATTACCATATTATTATGAAAGGAATTGTTATCTACATGTACTTCCATTTACATTTCATAGGGTGTTTACACAATTAATGTAAATATATACAACTGAGTAAAGAACTGTATTAATTGAATTATTCCCTAAAATCCAGGCTATACCAGCACAGTTTCCATAGATGCGGGAAGGGGGGTGCTGCGGGGGCTGCAGCCTCCCTCGTCATAGCATCAGCCCCCCATGGTGGGGGGCTGTGGAGTAACATAATATTGTACTTAAAGCAACACCAAAGAGTTTTTTGTACCTTAAAATAATGTTTCCAAAATCGTTTCAGTGGTTCATCAACTCGTAACAGGGTGAACGGCACTTTCTGCATTCGCTTCGCGGCCCTCTAACGGCTATAACCGCACTATGTAAGTTTGCCGGATAGGGTAGCGGATCTGTAGTTCGATGGAATGAGACATGAGAAACTACAAATTTGACTTGCATCTGATGTCGCAATACATCGTACTTTCATAAAATCATGCAACATATTCTACCTTGTCTGTGGACATTGTTATTTGCAAAGCCGCTCTGGATAAACAAATAGGCTAGTGCATGCGACAGAGGAAAAGTTCTTTGGTGTTGCTTTAAAAACGTGAAATTATTGGGGGCCAAGCAGCGAAGCTGCGAGGCAACCATTGTGTTTCTCTTTGTTCTTATTAGGGGTCCGAGCAGCGTAGCTGCAGGAACCCTATTGTTTCTGTACCGTTCATTTTTTGGCCAAAATTCTGTAAAAGTCATACTGCAGCCTAAACCGTAACTCCAAAACTCTTGAAATGTTCAGGTATGGTTACCAGTACCCCCCTCTACCCATAACCCAAAATTTGGGGTACTGCACCCAAAGGTGGCGCTATTGAAAAAAAAAGATAATTATGCTTATTTCTCCTTACCAGATTCACCTAGACTCAAAATTCTTTCAGAATATTAATCTCTAAACTCAGATGCATCTTTTTGGCCCTGGTCTTATGGTCTACAAATGTTTACTTTTTCCACAATTTCATGGAAAAGCCAAACATTATAAAAAGTTTCACACTCTTCAAAAATAATCGAATCTTCACCAAAATTATCACAGACAATGTTTAGACCAAGCCTCACAAAAGTTATCGCTCAGAATTTTGATATTTTGTTCCATTTCAGAGATATAGGCCAATAAAGTTAGACCACTTAGGCCTTTTTTCCTAGATCACCTATATTCCTATAAACCGTAAGTCCTAGAAACTTGACATTTTCAAGTATTGTTACCAGTACCCCCCACTACCCATAACCCAAATTTGGGGTACTGCACCCAAAGGTGGCGCTCTTGTCAAAAACGCTTATTTCTCCTTACCAGATTCACCTAGACTCAAAATTCTTTCATCATATTAATCTCTACATTCAGATGCATCTTTTTCACCCTGGTCTTATGCTCTAAAAATGTTTACTTTTGCCACAATTTCAGAGAAAAGCCAAACATCATAAAAAGTTTCACAGGCTTCAAAAATTATCAAATCTTCACCAAAATTCTCACAGACAATGTTTAGACAAAGCCTCACAAAAGTTATCAAAAGAATTTGGATACGTTGTTCCATTTCAGAGATATAGGCCAATAAAGTTCGACCACTCAGCCCATTTCTCCTATATCACCTATATTCCTATATGAGTAATTTTTTTTTCTTGGATAACAACCATACAACCATCATTAGGTGGATACCATTAACAGTGCACATTTTCAGATATGTACTCTTTTTTATAAAGCCCTTAATTCTATTGTCAAATGTATGCTAGGAATTTTCTTGATGTTGTGTGTTTGCCAACACACATTTTCACCATTTGAATGTGACTGCTCAATGTGTATGATTGTCAGTGGCTGAGTGGGATAATGCCTAGTGCTGGTGTTTGTTAGGTTGAGAGTTCGAATCCTGCTAGAGCTTTAGGCTCAAGATGCACATGCTATTGGTTATTGAAGATTCACACTATTGAACAGCACCTGAATGACATCAGACAATTAACATTCACACTCATTAGTTGCCAAGAATCAGAATGCCGACACACTCTATGACATATAGGGTAACTTCTTTGTTTACTATTTTTCCTTCATCATTAAGTCTATCATATTTATATTTCATCCATTACTGTTCTTCTCTATAAATGTCTAATTGCCCCAGAATATCCAAAAGTTTTCAGGTGTACTCTTTCAGGAAAGCCCTTCATTTTATTGTCAAATGTATACTTGGAGTTTTTCTTGTGTGTTTACCAACACATATTTTCACCATTTGAATGTGACTGCTGAATGTGTATGATTGTCAGTGGCAGAGTGGGATAATGCCTAGTGCTGGTGTTTGTTAGGTTGAGAGTTCGAATCCTGCTAGAGCTTTAGGCTCAAGATGCACATGCTATTGGTTATTGAAGATTCACACTATTGAACAGCACCTGAATGACATCAGACAATTAACATTCACACTCATTAGTTGCCAAGAATCAGAATGCCGACACACTCTATGACATATAGGATCCCCGGTAGTGCTTTAGGCTCTAGCTCGAATACTATTGGTTATTGAAGATTCACACCATTGAACAGCACCTGAATGACATCAGGCAATCAACATTCACACTCATCAGTTGCCAAGAATCAGAATGCCGAGACACTCTATGACATTCAGGGGAACTTCTTTGTTTACTATTTTTCCTTCATCATTAAGTCTATCATATTTATATTTAATCTATTAGTGTTCATCTCTACAAATGTCTAATCGCCCCTCCATGCTTGGAGTTTTTCTTGTGTGTTTACCAATACACATTTTCACCATGTGAATGTGACTGGCCAACATGTAGGATTGACAGTGGCTCAGTGGGATAATGCCTTGTACTGGTGATCCTTAGGTTGAGAGTTCAAATCCCACTTGAAGCATTAGTGGGTTGTGGATGTTAGCATACTACAATAGAATGCTGTTGGGTTGTGGAGGTTAACACACTATAACATTACAGCTACTTGTCAATATGGACTTGTAGTGCAAGGCAAGTATTACTGTATAATTATAAGCTGTAGCCTATAATTATTTGTTATTCTTATAATATTTGTCATTTCTTATACATATTTAGTCGGCTCTTCCACTTGACAGAACAACTCTATATCGGTTAAGGATGTCACGCATGAAACAATGCTGCAGAAACATGAAAATACGACTTTGAGTTTAGTAGGCTATAATTTTCAGTTCCTGTTTATCTATTGCACAATGGGTAATAATTTAAAGGAATCATGTTGCAGTCTTGTAAATAGTGACCCTGCAAGATCCCTAGTCATTGCAAAATCATAGTCTGTGACTTAAAACTCTACTACTTGTCTTTAGATGTGAGAGGGTCTGAGACTGTAGTCTTTCAAAAATCTTTTCCAAATCTTTGCAAATCTTTCCAAAGTTTACCCGCTGGGAAACCCTGTAGCTCCGGAGCAGGGGCTCAGACCAGGATAAATTGTTTGCTCGCCCTCAGTTCGCTCTTTTGTTCATCTCAACCCAGCACTCCAGTGTGTCCTGCTCTGTGTGCGTCTTTGAGTTAACGTAAGTCATCACTTTAATCACCCTCACTATGACTTTTGTGATGTTTATCAGTTTGTAGAGTAGCTCTGCCATCATGTGTAAAGTTAAGGTCTTTGTTTGTTGGTTTGGTGTGTTGGAGTCCCATGTGAGAGATGATTAGGTGATGTTGGTTGACTTGGGATGTCAAGTATTGTTTAGTTGTACCTTATATAGCCTTATGATTTCAGTTTATTGTTCAAATGTCAATTGGTTTGTTTGTGAGTTGGGATCTGTACTGATTTACCCCATTTCACTGATTACTCCATTTTCTGTTTGTTTCCTCTTTGATGCAGCACACATACAAGTAAAGAACAAAAGAACAGATGAATTGAAACTCAAATAAAGTTAACTTGTGTTGCACCGAAACCTGCCATCTTCGTGTCATCACTCCATACCATTGAGCCTTCTGAGTCACACCATTGAACAGCACCTGAATGACATCAGGCAATTAACATTCACACTCATTACACACTGCTGGTGTTTGTTAGGTTGAGAGTTTGAATCCTGCTAGAGCTTGAAGCTCAAGATGCACATGCTATTGGTTATTGAAGATTGACACCATTGAACAGCACCTGAATGACATCAGGCAATTAACATTCACACTCATTAGTTGCCAAGAATCAGAATGCCGACACACTCTATGACATATAGGGGAACTTCTTTGTTTACTATTTTTCCTTCATCATTAAGTCTATCATATTTATATTTCATCCATTACTGTTCTTCTCTATAAATGTCTAATTGCCCCAGAATATCCAAAAGTTTTCAGGTGTACTCTTTCAGGAAAGCCCTTCATTTTATTGTCAAATGTATACTTGGAGTTTTTCTTGTGTGTTTACCAACACACATTTTCACCATGTGAATGTGACTGCCTAATATGTCGGATTGTTAGTGGCTCAGAGGGACAATGCCTAGTGCTGGTGTTTGTTAGGTTGAGAGTTCGAATCCTGCTAGAGCTTTAGGCTCAAGATGCACATGCTATTGGTTATTGAAGAGTCACACCATTGAACAGCACCTGAATGACATCAGGCAATCAACATTCACACTCATTAGTTGCCAAGAATCAGAATGCCGACACACTCGAAGACATATAGTGGAACTTCTTTGTTTACTATTTTTCCTTCATCATTAAGTCTATCATATTTATATTTCATCCATTACTGTTCTTCTCTACAAATGTCTAATTGTCCCAGAATTTCCAAACGTTTTCAGGTGTTCTCTTTCAGGAAAGCCCTTCATTTTATTGTCAAATGTATACTTGGAGTTTTTCTTGTGTGTTTACCAATACACATTTTCAGCATGTGAATGTGACTGGCAAAGATGTAGGATTGACAGTGGCTTAGTGGGATAATGCCTTGTACTGGTCATCCTTATGTTGAGTGTTCAAATCCCACCTGAAGCATTATTGTTAAAATACTGTTGGGTTGTGGAGGTTAGCATACTAGAATAGAATGCTGTTGGGTTGTGGAGGTTAGCACACTATAACATTACAGCATTACAGCTACTTGTCAATATGGACTTGTAGTGCAAGGCAAGTATAACTGTATAATTATACGCTGTTTATCTTATTGACTCCGACACAGAACCCACCACCACAAATACAATTCAATTCTGTGGGAAACACTGCCTTCCATTATCAAACCCTTCATCTTATCCACAACAAATAAATAGTCCTGTAGAATCAAGTATTGTTAGAATACTGTTGGGTTGTGGAGGTTAGCACACTATAATGTTACAGCACAGGGTAATCCTAATTTTATGCATCAAATTTATTCCAATCCAACTCAAAAGTGTTGAACGACACAAAGTGAAGGTTTTATCCAGATCAAAACCAAGAATAGATTATGTGATCTAATCCAATTTCAGGATCCTTGTTTCCCTTTGAACAACCCATTTTCAAGATTTGATCCAATCCGATAGCTGAAATCCGGTAACTGAAATCCGATAACCGAAATCCGATCACGTTTCTTTTGAACAATTGTGCCCAAACAATCAAAGCATATATAAAACTAAAAAGCTATGCCATCATGTTTGTTTTGCTCGGACCCCGTAAATCACCGCTTGCGGTTATATTTATTATTATTCCGCCATGGAAGTCTATGGCAGCCCATAGAACCGTCTGGTCAAAAGTTGTGAAATTTGGCACACTGATTGGGGACAGTCCCATGTTTAATGTCACCAAGTTTCATAACGGCACCTCAAGCGCTCTAGCGCCACCAACAGGCCAAATTTGAACATGCGTTCACGCACGTAACTTTTGACCCGTAGGATAGATTCTCAAAAATGAGGTATCATTGGAATCCTTGGATCAAGCCGAGTTCAACGCACCCTATGACGTCATTTTCCGCCATGATGGATTTTCCGCCATATTGGATTTTATCGAAAGTGAAACTAAAGTTTCACGCTTCACATAGTTTGTCCGATTTTCACGAAACTTAGTACATATGATCTTCAGACCAAGCCGCACAAAAGTTATCCAACAGATTCTTCAAATTCAAAACCGTTATATCGTAATATCCAATCGAAATTGGTGGCGAAATGGACTCATGACCCCATCAGGAGGAGGCTCAAAAAATTTGGTGACTTTTGACCTCTAGGGGGCGCTGCAATTAAGAAATATGCCTTTTGGCCTGTAGCTGCTGTTGTGCTTAGAATTAAAACGGATTAGTGGTGTCTGACAATACTGTCGAAGGTCCTTAGGTCAACAGAGGACAACTTGTGACATCAACATAATTGATTTGGCCGCCATATTGGATTTAATCAAAAACATGAATAAGTATTTACAAGTCACAAATTTCAGCTGATCCTCACCAAAATTGGCAGAGACCATCCTCAGACCATGCCTTATCAGTGTATTTTTTTCTGGAACAATTGACAAAAGCGTTTGCCTGTAACAGCCAATCGAAATATGCGGCGGAGCCGCCAAACAGGAAGTGAGCTCATATCTCAGCAACGCTTTCATGTATCAAAACCAAACTTAGTACATGGTCTTCTGGACCCACCAGGAGGACGCTCAAGAAATTTGGTGACCTTTGGCCTCTAGGGGGCTCTGTAATTGGCAAAAATGTATTTTGGCCTGTAGTTGCTGCATTATTCTGCAATGTAGGTCAATGGCATCCCATAGAACCGTCTGGTTCATCCTAATGATGCACAAATCATTTGGTGACCTTTGACCTCTATGGGTGCATTGAAATTACAGCAAGCATGATCATATCTCAATTGATCTTTTATTTATGATGTTAAACTGATGACAGCGAGTTCCATCCAGTTAATTCTAATGCTTGCGTGCAAGGGTGGGGCAGGGTGGGACAGGCAGGGGCGATTGCGGCGGTGGGTTGGCTGGGTGAGGGGGCAGCGAAACTCAGCCCTGATTCAGCCCCACAAAATCGGTTATGTTTCTATGTGAATCTTGACCTTGTAACTCAGCCAATCTTGGGTTGTTTGACATGGAACTTGCTGTGACTGCTTAATGCTATATGCCTGATGCCACAGCATTAAGTTGCATGGCAAATCTGGACTGCTGAACTGCCTGCTTGGCCCCCACATTGCTGCTTGCAGCTATATTTTATTATTATTTTATTATATTTAAAGAGGCTGTGTAGGCCTATAAGATATAAACTAATGATTCATTATTTTAATATTTCGTTGATAAAAGACTAGGCTACTCCTCAGGAAGTGCTTCCGTCACCTCACATTTGTTTGGACATGGCTAGCAATAGGCAGCAGAAACGTATTTCTGACTTTTTTTCGAGTAACACAGTTAAGAAAAGTAAACATAGTTATGGGAACCCCCGAAAAAGTTCAATCGATCACGCCTACAAATGCAACTAACTCTACTGGGTGACCTAACTAAGGAGAAAAGGTTCGTTGCAGTGAAAAAGGGTTGCTGAATTAATTTCATCCTTGCATCCCCAAACTACTGCGCTATTTAAAGAAGTTGAGGCATTCGTTGAGCTTTGTTTATGTCTACCTGTGTCAGCTGCTCCATCAGAAAGATCATTCTCAGCACTCAGATGACTGAAAACCTGGACCCAAAGTAGCCTACCACAAGCCAGAAGAGGTTGACACATCTGGCGCTAATGCACATACATAGTGACATTCTGGACAGGCTGGATATAGCTACCATCTCTTGTTCGGAGCTTCATCGGCAACACTCCAGAACGCAAGGCCATGTTTGGTGCACTTTAAATCGAGGTAAGAAATGGTTTTAAATCCCCTATACTGCCGCCGAGCATTTTAGCGTTATTCATTTTTGTATGCTGTGCCTATTCGTCGTAGTCCTGTGGCTGAAGAAGTCTACGCTAGCATAAGGCTGCATATCACTAAATAATATGTCTATTATTTAGTGATTCAATATGAAATTAGGTAATTGTTTTTTTGTGTGCTTTTTGTTTCAGATATAAAATAAATTAGGAAATATTTATCCTATTACTGCAGCTTATTACTGCTCAGCAGCCTGTTGCAAAACATTCACATAGCCTATTTTTGCTATAATGAATATCTTGATCGATTAACCCATTTAAGCCCAAATTTTTCCCAGACATGCAAATATGCAGATCATGTGTTATTAGCAACCCTTTGAAGTAATCAATAATTTTTTTTTTTTTTAAATGTATAAAAGTAGATGAAAAAGTGAGTTTTATTATGGATTTTATTTAGGATAATATGCGTATACTCAATTAAAGGTTGCTCAAATTGCTTTTTTGTTAAAATAAAGGTATTCTGACAGGAATTTTTTAAACTGATATGAACACTGACACCATTGGCAATAATAAATATGAAAAATATGTAAACATTGTTTTTTTACCAGGAGCTTCGGCTCGTTAAAATAGAACCCCCCATGCGTGCGTGTCTGCATGTAGTTGTGAGAGTTAGTGTATATGGTCTCTGTGTGTGTATCTGCATGGGGTGTGAGAGTTAGTGTGCATATTGTGTGTGTGTGTGTGTATATATATATATATATATATATATGCACTTTGCCTGCTGCTCTCACACACCCACCTGCAGATACACACACACACACACACACATATATATATATATATATATATATATATATATATATATATATATATATATATATATATATATATATATGTGTGTGTGTGTGCATGTGTACTGTATGTCTCTGTGTGTGTCTGAGTGTGTATATCTGTGTGTGTGAGTGTGTATGTCTGTGTGTGTGCGCGTATATACACACACACACACACACATGTGTGTGTGTGTGTATATATATACGCGCACACACAGACATACACACACAAATACACACACACACAGATATACACACTCAGACACACACACAGACATACACACTCACACATATAACACATATATATATATATATATATTAGGGCTGAACGATTTATTGCATTTGCGATAATATCGCGATATGATGAAACACGATTTTCAAACCGCAAAGGCTGCGATTTGTAATATGTGACGTCACCAAAACGCATTTATACTTGCGCTTGCCAACGCGCCGACTCTTCTCACCGACCACTGAAAAAGCAAAAAATGTAAACAAGAGGACCAGCTAACAGTGTCAAGAAAGGTCTGATCAGTAGAGCTACTTTGGTTAAAAATAAACCTCTTCATTACCTTTTGCTCGAACCTGCCATGTCCCTGGTTCTAGTTCATAATTCCCCTGTGCTGCTACTCTGGCTGGTAACTTCGTTCACTTGTCCAGCTGACGATTAAAACTCCACGACTGTTTAGGCTGCACAGCAGCCATTCACCTGTGCACTGGGGACTTTGTTTACTGGAGTACAGTGACAGTGGGGGCATTTGCGATATCCAAGGGGGTTGGCGGCACAGAATTGATGCATAATGTTATCCGCAAGTAGTTGACACAGCTAACCACCAAAAACCCAGCTGTTCTAACATTAGCTTACCAGCTAAGGCTCTAGGCTACATACATGCTGCTAACTTTGCATGTTTAAAGAGTTTTGTCTCCGCGATTGGCTTTGTGATATGAACAAACTAGTTAATTGGCATGCATGCGTATTGCGCTGCGGTGTTGATGATGCTAACCTTTAGTTAACACCGAGCCGAACGGTCATTCGGCCGCATTTATTTGCGCTACAACAATCTACAGTAGTTTGTTCCGATTCACGTGTAAGTAGCCTACAGAGGAGAGGAGCGGGTCTGTGTGTGTGTGCCTGCGCGCGCGCGCCCGTGTGTATGGAGAGCACAGGACAAGGAGAAGCCGTGTCAGTGCCACTACATGTAGACCTATTTGTTAACTAACAAGAAGGTCATATCTACATGAAATAGAAACAAAATAGAAACGAATCAGAATCATTAAATGTTTACAAGGCTGGAAGTTCAACAAATATAGGTCTACTAATGTGATTAAAATATGTCATTCATCAATCATATTCAATGACCTAATGCCATCATAACATAGGCCTGGGCTCCAGGAAAGAACAGTTTATGTTTAACTTATCTAATTTTGTGTTGGTCATACTATAGAACAATATATTGCTTGTCTTTATTGAATAAGACAGAAGATAAAGAGCTTAAAAATAATCGCATATCGCATCGCAATCGCAATATTGGTGAGAAAAATCGCAATTAGATTTTTTTCCAAAATCGTTCACCCCTAATATATATATATATATATATATGTGTGTGTGTGTGTGTGTGTATCTGCAGGTGGGTGTGTGAGCAGCAGGCAAAGTGCATGTCGCGTGCAATGTGAAGTCCCCTTGAGTGTGTATGTCTGTGTGTGTGTTTGTGTCTTTGTGTGTGTGAGTGTGTATGTCTGTGTGTGTGAGTGTATATCTGTGTGTGTGTGTGTGTGTATTTGTGTGTGTGTGAGTGTGTATCTGTGTGTGTGAGTGTGTATATCTGTGTGTGTGAGTGTGTATGTCTGTGTGTGTGTTTGTGTCTGTGTGTGAGTGTGTATGTCTGAGTGTGTATATCTGTGTATGTGAGTGTATATCTGTGTGTGTGTGTATGTGTGTATTTGTGTGTGTGTGTATGTGTGAGTGTGTATGTGTGTGTGTGAGTGTGTATATTTGTGTGTGTGTGAGTGTGTGTGAGTGAGTGTATGTCTGTGTGTGTGTGAGTGTGTATATCTGTGTGTATGTGTGTGTGAGTATGTATGTGTGTGTGTATCTGTGTGTAAGTGTGTGTGTATGTCTCTGTATGTGTGTATGTATGAGTATGTGTGTGTGTTTGTAGGTGTAGAAGTATGTGTGCATCTAGATACAACATTCTATCCCACCGGTCACTATTGTGACCGTTAACATGTTTACTCATTCTGCAAACACACCAAAGACATTTGAATAATTATAAATGTATATATCATAACTAGACACCTTAAAGACCATGTGTACAAAAATATTTGTCCTATGTTTATTTTAACATACTTTAAAAACCTTTTATTTGGGAGCTGTGAGGCCGTCATCCTCTTCTCAAGGTGCAACCAGGAAGTAAACAGCTCTGGTCATGTGACAATTTACTCAAAACATTTGACACTGCACACATTTCATTGAAACACTCTATTGTTTCAATATTTACTGAAAGAGTATTGGGATATTCCCCATTTACAGTTTTAGAGGCTTATAAGTACATATTTTTTTTCGGTCACAATTGTGACCGATGGGGTGAAATGGGTTAACAAATAAGCTGTCACAAGACAACATAGACCTACACATTAATTTAATTGGAACACCATGCTATTGTAGAGACTAAATGACCAGTGGTGTAAGGTTAACAGGGTGGCCTATTACTGCTAGCTTGCTATTTTAGTGAGCAGTTCGAGGCCCACAAGTGATATTCATAATTTTTGCGCACAATGTGTGTTTCTGCACAAAAAACGAACAATGTCTGATGGGGTCATGCCAGTTTGTTACTGTTTGTGATGCAAAATTACTGAGGCAAAATTCATCTGCATTATTCAAGGCATGCATTCGCTATGTTTGCTCATGTCATAGGCTATCACCAGTTAACATGGACATCAGGATAGCTAGTAAACTAGTAGACTAGTCTACTAATGACAAGCGTTGCTCTCTGTGGCGTATTGGTGATAGTGCTTGCTGCTTGGAACATTTTGCCTCAGTGACACTCATGTTCGAAACCCAACAAAACCTTCGCTGATTTACTTTGACACATTTCCTGTTTGCACAACATTTTGTGTGGATGCTTAAGCAGACATGCCTTATACATGAACTGGTGATTTCCACGTGTTTTCGGCAAGATCTTGCTTATTATTCTGTCGCCACATAGGCTTGTGAAAATGTGAATCTCCAGCACTGGAAGGGCGGAGGCAGAGCATAGCGTTGTTAACAAGTAGGCAGGGTCTTGTTGAATATTCACGGATTTTATGCAAATATCACAAGTTAACCTGCTCACCATCTAAACTGGAACACCGGCACAATTGTAACACTTTTTTATTTTTCCAATTCAAACTCGATTTACACAAAGACGATAGACTTGAGAGATGTGAAATTTGACCAGAACAGAGTTGTACATGTCTACTCCATGAAAGTTGAAACAGAATTTAAAAAATATGTTAGATTCTAACAGTGCTAAAATCGTGAATCCTATAACATATTTTAACACAAAACACTGCTGGGTTAAACAAAGAGCATCTGTTTTCATATAAAATCAACAAAAAAAGTCCAAATGTATGACTGTTACAGCTAATTTATTGCATTATTGATTAGCGATTGCAGACCATATGTTACGGTGTTATGCTAGCTCACAATAACCTTTAAATATGCTTATTTTGGCCATATCCACTTGATAAAACCAGTAAATATAGTTAATAAACTGCTTATTTCTTACATGTCTGAAGCATTTGGTCCAACAGTGATATTTCAAGTTGCTGTGTTAACTTTAATTGGATGATCGCGGCACAAAAATCATAATCCATAACTCGCAATGAGAATGTTCGCGCATGCGTAGGGTGACCACCTGCTAATAAGCCCAAGGGGGGACAAGGGGTATGTTTCTGAGGGACAATGTGGGACACTGCCTGGCGTGGCGGTGCCCCCACCTCACGGTCAGACTCACTGATATTGGTTTACCCATTTCTAGCACATACCACCTTACATGGTATATTAATAATGCCCTATTCCCCTAAACATGTGTAATTGCTGATGCATCATGAATAGGCCAACCAATGTGTATTTTGTTTTTCTAAATAAAGATTCATAATACTTTGAACATTCAATGAATTGACAGATGCACTTCCACTTCCACTTCCGATTTACTTTAGCTATTTCATTTTATTTATTTTTCATTATTTATTCACTTTAAATAAATTATAATGTAAAACTGTAGGATTAACAGGAATTGTAGTTGCTCAACACCACAGGAACAGTTAAAAAAAAAAGTCTTAACTCACAACGCCAGAGGTTCACGGAACGAGAAGGGGGAGGAAGGATGGTGGACTTGCATGTTAGTAAAGGCAGGCGCAGGGGGAAAAAAACTGTTCAGTGTTCTGGGTAGCCTAACGTTCACTAATGTTGTATGATAAAGTCACATCTAGGTTTGACTTCCTCCGCAATTACTTTGTTGTATGGAATAAAATAACACTGTATTTGTAAATAACAGACTTTATTTTATTGTAGGCTATATGTGCTTTGGGAATATTTCAGCCACCACTTGGCCTAACGTAGGCACGAAGCTGAAGTTGGCCGCACATTCAGAATGCGGTGTAGTTAAGTTTCGATTCCACCTTAAATATTGCAATTTTCTACCGACAGGGGGCAGCGCTGACTGCAAATACGCGATAACACTGGCATTTGCCTAGTAGCAGACCATAGATATATACACTAGATGTCGCCTTCTGCTTCTCAGCATGCGTCAACACTGCCGCCATCTTGGTACAGGGATCTGAAGCGCTAAACTAGTTCTCCTGTATTGTCAGCGTTACCTATTTAGCGACGTTTGGCCATCCCCAGCGATAGAAAACCTTTTTAGCGATTAGCGACAAATTTGGGAACTTCTAACAATGATGGCAGATTGGCTTCTTTGTTGTTGAAACGTAAGAAAATCACCTTTCTCATGGCTTTGTCATTTATGAATTCAGCTACATCTCGTTTGCCCATGGCACTGACCCATGATTATAAAAGTAACGACTGGCGTAGCCTATGTAGTAGCAGAGGCAAATGTTCTACAGATCTACAGCAACTTCTGGTGAGATTACAACTTACATGAGTAAACGAGACGAGG
Organism: Alosa pseudoharengus; assembly: GCF_046254945.1. Taxonomy (NCBI): domain Eukaryota; kingdom Metazoa; phylum Chordata; class Actinopteri; order Clupeiformes; family Clupeidae; genus Alosa; species Alosa pseudoharengus. Next base: position 27,305,538 of record NW_027468837.1, read on the forward strand.
GGTATGTGGCCTCAACCAGAGCCTGTCTACGAAGAGCCTGTTTACTTTCATTGTATCGAACCTGGTTGCAGTTTACTCATTGTTCCTCTAGGGGCCGCCGCTAGCTAGTGCAGAATGAATGGGAGTCTATGGGGCTAGACGGGTAAAATGTATCTTTATTATCGTCTTAAGCTTAGTTTTCTCTAGACTCAACCATAAATACATGCCTGTCAGTTGGAACAACCCAAAAAACTAGATAATTGCTTGAGATTTTGACGATTTATGGTGATTTTATTTTCGCTAGATCTTTGCCCAGATTGACGCTAATGCATTATAGAGGAGTGGATCACTGAAGCAAGATGGCGTCTCGATTGACGCATTCGTTCCAATGAACAGCAGTAGTCAAGGCGACATCTAGTGTATATATCTATGGTAGCAGACGAACATGTAGGCTACTCCTCACAGACGAATAAAAGCCTTTTTTCTGGTGACTCCATTGTCGACCAATCTTTAAGTAAATGATACAACATGCTTTCTGTCAAATAAATCGGTTCATATTGCACTTGTTTTGGGGGGGCTTTTCTGTTTCTTCTTTACATGAGCTATATTTCATATTTTACAATTTATGCACTAGATTTGATACCCATTGCTCACACATGATTTGCCGTGAGATATTACACCACATCCCGATACTACCGTCTCACAGTGTTCATATGACACCCAGCATGCCAAATTTCGTCGTGGAAAATGCCCATTTTTCTTACATTTAAATTACTATATTTCATATTCCACAGTATATGCACTAGATTTGATACCTATGGTCCATACATCATTTGCCGTGAAATATTACACCACATCCCGAAACTACAGTCTCTGTGCTTTCATTTGACACCATGCATGGCCAATTTCGTCGTGGAAAATGGGCATATTTCATAGATTTAATTTACATGAGCTATATTTCATATTCCACAATTTATGCACTAGATTTGATACCTATAGCCCATAAATCATTTGCCGTGAAATATTACACCACATCCCGATACTGCAGTCTCTGAGCTTTTATATGACACCCTGCATGTCAAATTTTGTCGTGGAAAATGGCCATATTTTATAGATTTACTTTACATGAGCTATATTTCATATATTACCATTTGTGCACTTGATTTGATGCCTATTGCCCACACATCATTTGCCGTGAAATATTACACCACATCCCGAAACTACAGTCTCTGAGCTTTCATTTGACACCATGCATGGCCAATTTCGTCGTGGAAATTCACCCTTTTATTACAATTGAAATTACATGAGCTGTTTTTCATATTCCACAATGTATGCACTGGACTTGATACCTATTGCCCACACAACATTTGCCGTAAAATATTACACCACATCCCGATACTATCGTCTCACAGCGTTCATATGACACCCAGCATGCCAAACTTCGTCGTGGAAAATGGCCATTTTTCTTACATTTAAATTACATGAACTATATTTCATATTCCACAGTATATGCACTAGATTTGATACCTATGGTCCATACATCATTTGCCGTGAAATATTACACCACATCCCGAAACTACAGTCTCTGTGCTTTCATATGACACCTTGCATGCCAAATTCCATCGTGGAAAATGGCCATTTTCCTTACATTTAAGTTAAATGAGCTATATTTCATATTTTACAATTTATGCACTAGATTTGATACCTATTGCCCACACATCATTTGCCGTGAAATATTACACCACATCCCGAAACTACAGTCTCTGAGCTTTCATTTGACACCATGCATGGCCAATTTCGTTGTGGAAATTCACCCTTTTATTACAATTGAAATTACATGAGCTGTTTTTCATATTCCACAAATGTATGCACTAGATTTGATGCCTATTGCCCAAACATCATTTGCCGTAAAATATTACACCACATCCCGATATACTACCATCTCACAGCGTTCCTATGACACGCTGCATGCCAAATTTCGTCGTGGAAAATTGCCATTTTCCTTACATTTAAGTTACATGAGCTATATTTCATATTTGACAAATTATGCACTAGATTTGATGCCTATTGCCCACACATCATTTGCCATGAAATATTACACCCTATCCCGATACTACCGTCTCACAGCGTTCCTATGACACCCTGCATGCCAAATTCCATCGTGGAAAATGGCCCTTTTTCATAGATTTAATTTACATGAGCTATATTTCATATTCCACATTTTATGCACTTTACTTGATACATATGTCCCATACATAATTTGCCGTGAAATATTACACCACATCCCGATACTACAGTCTCTGAGCTTTCATATGACACCTTGCATGCCAAATTCCATCGTGGAAAATGGCCCTTTTTCATAGATTTAATTTACATGAGCTATATTTAATATTCCACAGTATATGCACTAGATTTGATACCTATGGTCCATACATCATTTGCCGTGAAATATTACTCCACATCCCGAAACTACAGTCTCTGAGCTTTCATTTGACACCATGCATGGCCAATTTCGTCGTGGAAAATGGCCATTTTTCTTACATTTAAATAACATGAGCTATATTTCATATTTTACAATGTATGCACTAGACTTGATACCTATTGCCCACACAACATTTGCCGTGAAATATTACACCACATCCCGATACTACCGTCTCACAGCGTTCCTATGACACCCTGCATGCCAAATTTCGTCGTGGAAAATGGCCATTTTTCTTACATTTAAGTTACATGAGCTATATTTCATATTTGACAAATTATGCACTAGATTTGGTGCCTATTGCCCACACATCATTTGCCGTGAAATATTACACCACATTCCGAAACTACAGTCTCTGAGCTTTCATTTGACACCATGCATGGCCAATTTCGTCGTGGAAAATGGCCTTATTTCATAGATTTAAGTTACATGAGCTATATTTCATATTCCACAATTTATGCACTAGATTTGATACCTATGTCCCATACATCATTTGCCGTGAAATATTACACCACATCCCGATACTACAGTCTCTGAGCTTTCATATGACACCTTACATGCCAAGTTCCATCGTGGAAAATATTACACCACATTCCGAAACTACAGTCTCTGAGCTTTCATTTGACACCATGCATGGCCAATTCCGTCATGGAAAATCCCCATTTCATTACAATTGAAATTCTATGAGCTATATTTCATGTTTTACGATTTATGCAGATTTGATCCCTATTTGGCGTGACATACAGCACATCCAGATACAACAGACTTTGCACTATTTAAAAAATCTCACAAACTATATGTGTGCTTAAGTATAGCATGAATGAGAATTACTCTGCATATAGCTATAGGCTACGCTACTCAGGTCTCTTATTTGACACTCCGACTGTCAGTCATAACTGTTGAAATCTGACAATGATCACGAGGAGCGTGCAATTACATCCATTGTGCAGTTATTCTTTTTTTCTGAAATATAGCTCATGTAAATTAAATCTATGAAATATGCCCATTTTCCACGACGAAATTTGGCATGCAGGGTGTCAAATGAAAGCTCAGAGAATGTAGTATCGGGATGTAGTGTAATATCTCACGGCAAATGATGTGTGGGCAATAGGCATCAAATCAAGTGCACAAATGGTAAAATATGAAATATAGCTCATGTAACTTAAATCTATGAAATAAGGCCATTTTCCACGACGAAATTGGCCATGCATGGTGTCAAATGAAAGCTCAGAGACTGTAGTTTCGGAATGTGGTGTAATATTTCACGGCAAGTGATGTGTGGGCAATAGGCACCAAATCTAGTGCATAATTTGTCAAATATGAAATATAGCTCATGTAACTTAAATGTAAGGAAAATGGCCATTTTCCACGACGAAATTTGGCATGCAGGGTGTCATAGGAACGCTGTGAGACGGTAGTATCGGGATGTGGTGTAATATTTTACGGCAAATGATGTTTGAGCAATAGGCATCAAATCTAGTGCATACATTTGTGGAATATGAAAAACAGCTCATGTAATTTCAATTGTAATAAAAGGGTGAATTTCCACGACGAAATTGGCCATGCATGGTGTCAAATGAAAGCTCAGAGACTGTAGTATCGGGATGTGGTGTAATATTTCACGGCAAATGATGTGTGGGCAATAGGTATCAAATCTAGTGCATAAATTGTAAAATATGAAATATAGCTCATGTAACTTAAATGTAAGGAAAATGGCCATTTTCCACGATGGAATATGGCATGCAAGGTGTCATATGAAAGCTCAGAGACTGTAGTTTCGGGATGTGGTGTAATATTTCATGGCAAATGATGTATAGACCATAGGTATCAAATCTAGTGCATATACTGTGGAATATGAAATATAGTTCATGTAATTTAAATGTAAGAAAAATGGCCATTTTCCACGACGAAGTTTGGCATGCTGGGTGTCATATGAACGCTGTGAGACGGTAGTATCGGGATGTGGTGTAATATTTCACGGCAAATGTTGTGTGGGCAATAGGTATCAAGTCTAGTGCATACATTGTGGAATATGAAAAACAGCTCATGGAATTTCAATTGTAATAAAAGGGTGAATTTCCACGACGAAATTGGCCATGCATGGTGTCAAATGAAAGCTCAGAGACTGTAGTATCGGGATGTGGTGTAATATTTCACGGCAAATGATGTATGGACCATAGGTATCAAATCTAGTGCATATACTGTGGAATATGAAATATAGTAATTTAAATGTAAGAAAAATGGGCATTTTCCACGACGAAATTTGGCATGCTGGGTGTCATATGAACACTGTGAGACGGTAGTATCGGGATGTGGTGTAATATCTCACGGCAAATCATGTGTGAGCAATGGGTATCAAATCTAGTGCATAAATTGTAAAATATGAAATATAGCTCATGTAAAGAAGAAACAGAAAAGGCCCCCCAAAACAAGTGCAATATGAACCGATTTATTTGACAGAAAGCATGTTGTATCATTTACTTAAACGACAATGGAGTCACCAGAAAAAAGGCTTTTATTCGTCTGTGAGGAGTAGCCTACGTGTTCGTCTGCTACTAGGCAAATGCCAGTGTTATCGCGTATTTGCAGTCAGCGCTGCCCCCTGTCGGTAGAAAATTGCAATATTTAAGGTGGAATCGAAACTTAACTACACCGCATTCTGAATGTGCGGCCAACTTCAGCTTCGTGCTACCGCAGTGGATAACGTTAACGTTAGTGAAGGTAACGGTAACGTTAACACTCTTTCAAGTAGGCCTATGGCTAATGAAATCTCTGATAACAGATCAATCCACAGCAATGAAATGTGCTTTGTGTGGTAATAATAGGTAGATTTGTGGTAGCCTATTTGTAGGCTACTGCTAGGTCCATATGATTTCCAGTGTATACAAACGACTTTCAAGCACTGCTCAAGTAGCCTAGCTAAATTAAATGTGTGTAATCGGTCGCGTATGTAACTCTTCTCGACTTATACTTTGTTAAATTTAACATCCCCACAATTTAAATGAGAAACCCATGTTAACAATTCACCTACGCTACGACGGACCTTACACCTAGGGAGAGGGGGGTGTAATTTAAGTCATAACTTGTGTTACCAGAGCCCGTCTACCGATTCTCTGGTGTTACGTTGAAACTATTCAGTTTGGTGCAAACCGATACATTTTAGTAGCTCGTAAACTTCAACGTAGTTTACGTTAGAACTAAGCTAAGATGGAACTTACGTTCAACTGGTGCAACCGGCTGCAGGATATAGAGCACCAACTTTTTTTTGAGCAAGCATTGATTATGCGTGACACAGTCTCAATTTGCGGGACGCATGAATTGGGCTTCAAACGCTGTGCGCGCACGCGCTACGCGGGACGGGTGGTCACCCTACGCATGCGCGATAAAATCAGTTCATTTTGCCATAGAGTGTCCCAGTGACTTCCGTTTTACTTCCGCTACAAGGGACCTTCCTTTCAAAAAAATATGAACGGGAGGTAATGGAGAGATAACAATTATTTTTTGGTCCAGTTTGAATTGTGCCACGAATTTCACATAAGATGTCTGTGAATTTAAAAGATAATTTTTCACGTCAAGAAAGTACTGTTGTTCGATAGACTTCAAAAGTTATGTTGGTTTTGTGCGAATCCGCTCAGTGGACTACATCTCTCGTCTCGAACGATGTACGTCACCAACGTAATTAACGATGAGATTAGCTGTTATGCTAGTTAACGGTTGCATCTTGCTGCCTGCTATATCACTTAACAGTATCTAATGTACAGTCTATGGACGAATACAACTTACCTGATGTGTTTAATCCTCTGACTCATGGTATTTTCATCGGCAAGGAAAGCCCAATTAAGACCTGTTGCTGGTATGCTTGTACAATCTAGTGTGGCTGTGAATGAGCTAACGTCACTAGCGCGACTGATGGGTTTGTAGTCGTTGGAATTACAATCTTTCACAATGTTGTAATTCAATAGTTACGAAACAAACTGCAAATGTCTTTACATGAGAATTTGTCTTTAAAATTGACAAAAATCATATGGGTAATTCAAGGCACAAGTCAACCGGGACCAAAAAAATAATTTCTTTTTCGCCATAGACTGGCGTTCAAAATTTTTTGAAAGATAGGTTCCATGGAGGCAAATGGAAGTGGCGTCACTGGGACACTCTATAGAGACTGGTGTTACAACTGACCCGCACAGGTCATGTTTTTATTTTCGTTTAATTGCATTTGCTGTGACTATATAAATCAAATGACACTCATGTTAACTTGAAACAGAGGGACTGAAGATATGAATGACATGTGAGTCCACACGCTCAAATTTCACGAAGCAAACTTAAACAAACAGTTGCGGTTAAAAAATAAATAAAAATTCGCGATGCTGGAATTTTGCACCTTTTTGCTTAATATCTCTGTTCGTATTTATAGTAGACCATTCATATTTGGATGGCTGTAAGATTATACATAATTACATGATATGTGTCTGTTTACGTTTCCGTAGACCATATCTTGAGAATAAAACACTGTTACATTTGTACCGCTGTTGTACCAGTTCTCCCCTAGGCCTACTAGTGGGGCTGTTAAGCTCAACGATCTTGCTTTTTATGAAAGAAGCATGAAACTTTCAGGGTTTGTTCTTGATGACCTAAGCTTTAATTTTAGATCTGGAGGCATTGTCAGTTTTACCTCTGAGGTCAGATAGAGGTCATTGACCTCTGTAATAGGCTATGTTGTGACGTTGTGATTTTGTTTTTTAAAATGTATGCAAATTAGCACATTTTTTATGAGATAAGGCCTAATTTGCATATTTAAACATGAAAATATAAAAAACTTTCAATACATTTTTTTTAGCTTAACATGAGTAATCAACTGAGAAAGTTTCATGGTCTCTATATTATCTATTATTATTTTGTTTTACCCCATTCACCTGTAGTGTCACAACATATTACAGAGGTTAGTGACCTCTATCTGAACTCAGAGGTCAAACTGAGAATGCCTCCAGATCTTAAATTAAAGCTTAGGTCATCAAGAATAAACCCTGAAAGTTTCATGCTTCTTTCATAAAAAGCAAGATCGTCCCTATTTTAAGAGCTTAACAGCCCCACTATATAATATTATGTTGAAAACGTCAGCCACAGCCCACAGCATAATGACGTCACGTGTTTTCCAACCCAGCCATCAGCCCCACTCGCTTGAAACAGCTTCCAGCACACCTGACAGTTTCTGTATGTTACCTTGGCAGCACGTCTCTCGGCGGGCACTCTCCTGATGACGGGGGCATCTGGGCTCCTCTGCGTGTGAAGGATAGAGCTCTGGTGGGCATAGAGCGTCAGCAGCGAGCCCAGGTTGGTGAAGCTCATCAGGATGATGGGGAGGCTCTCATGGATCACCATGGAGGTTGTCGCATAGGCCAGGCCACTGTAGGAGCTGGGGAAGTTCCACACGCAGCCCAGCAGGGGGCGTGTGGTGCTGCTCACTAACATTAAAGTCTATAAGCGATTGGAAGCATGAGGTAAACGTTTATTTGGTGTTTACTTTTATTTATAGAGAAATATTGGAATATTATTCATCTTTCTCTCATTAAAGAACCCAAAAAACCTTTGTGGAGTACTTGTCATGGTTCAGATATTTAGAATACTTAACAGCGTGACCTAACTGTTCTTCAGTTTAGTACCCATTCAGATGGGTACAGTATAACATCCCAAGACCATAAACGTACAATGTACAATAGCTGATAACATATCATTTTCCATACTCTATTGTAACAAATCCTTCTGCATTGATATTGTGATCGAATCAGAATTAATTATACTGTTCATGTTACTTCCCTCAGGGCTGCGCTACAGTCTATGGCAAAGAAAAAGATCTACATGGGCTCTTTCATCCCAAATGCAATTACTATGGTTAATGAACTATGGAAAAATAAACACTGGAGTTTAGTTTGGTTAGCTATGTACTGCATATGTGCCCAGCTAGGTCTGGGAGAAGAAGGGGGAGGCAGGATGGGGGGTCTGGGGGAAGGAGCATTATAGGAAGATGGAGGGACTGGAGCACTCTGTGTGTGTGTGTGTGTGAGAGAGAGAGAGAGAGAGAATATGCAATCGAGATCTATTTTGTGAGGTATTTATCCCATGGATATGTTGTGTTTTTTGAATTGTGTCTATACTGTATATTGTATGTACTGTCTATTTTATTGGTGGGACCAAAGGCAATATTTGTGCCTGATATGACAATAAAGTCTATACTATTATATTCTATTGTCCTATTCTTTTAGGTTCAGTGCAAAAGTACATCCTGCATCAGGACAAAAGTACATCCTGCATCCTGCATCAAGACCATCACCAAAACAAGCACTCATGTTTTACTGATTAAGAGACCACATCTTCTGGCCCTGTACTGCACATCTTCAGCTCTGTGTGTGGTGTGGGTGTGGGGGACACAATGTACACTGGGCACATACCTCTGTTGAGTTCCTGTCCCCACTGGTTGAGAAGATATATGCAGGGATGGCATACAGCAGGTTGATGACCCAAATGATGGCAAAGACAGCAAAGACAAATTTGGACAGGCCTCTGTTGACCGAGATGGGAGTGATGCGCCGGAGAGTCTGGAAATGGAAAGCGCTGAGGAAGAAGGTGGACCACACATTCACGGAGCGCATCCACACCCACAGGCCCATGAGGAACTGGCACCATTCTCTGGATGAGTACAGCTAGCATCATCAAGAAAGAGAGGCCAGAGAGATCTTATCAATAGAAAAGAAAAGAGAGCAAGAAGCATTTGCAATCATAATCCAGTGACCTAATACAGAAACTTTTGCAACAGCGCAGGCAGTACTGCATTAGAACAAAAAACTCTGTGAACCGCATGTGTAGCCTACAACCATGAGATTGCATATGTTCAATTGGTGGGACTGACTTAAAAACACCCAAGAAATATTGATAGGATTGTTGAAATTTGTAGAATGGATCTAATCAGTTTATGATGCATCATGATCTCAAAGTTATCCTTTATTATCTTTAAAGATCTTTAAACAGGCCTAAGATCTTTAAACAGGCCTACTTTTGAAAAGTATCATATAATCTAAGCATGTGTCCCTTCTGTTACAACTTAAACTAAAGAATTTCCCACGAGTAGGCAAGAAACAGGCTCACAAGCCCTTTAGAAGAAGTTAAATGTGACACCCCCGCTCATCCATTTCACTGATCTTCACCACGGCCCAGAGGCAGGGATGTCAAAGTAGGGCAGTCAGTTCATGAACTTATAGTGAGCCATTATAAAATAACCACCTCAGAGCAGAAGTGCAAATCGTGTCATCCCTGTGATCCTACCTAACATACATCTCCTTTGTTACCCAGTTCACCACATCAGAAGGCACGCTACACAAAATTGCAATGATTATTCTATCATTAATCTATGTCTTGGCTCTGAGTAAAGGCACTTATAACTTTTACCAATCAGCCTCATCCCACCTACCTCAACTCCCAGATCTGATATGACCAACAGGGTGTTCCTCGTGATGGACACCATGAGGTTGGAGAAGGCCATGTTCACCAGGATCATGTCCGAACTGCGACCTCCACCTTGGTCCTTGATAACACCCTTGCCAATCACACCAATGATCGTTGCATTTCCCAGGATCCCAATCACAACCAGTATTAGGTAGAACGTTGTCTGAATGTCTGACACCCGGATCCGGAGACCCATACCAATGGGCTTCACGGTCGCGTGTATTTCCTCCATGGCCCAAACCGGTGGGGCTTCTTTTTGAGACTCAGATAGGTATAGTTTCATAGTATAATTTGAAAGACTATTGGCTGAAATGACTGTCTTAACATCATCTATTATACATCGAGGTCAAGAATGGTCATCCGGACCTCCGTTTCCTCTTAAGGCCCAAGAAAGTGAAGTTCATTCAGTCCTGTCCCAGCGTATCCTGCTTGCTCAATCCCATTAAAATTATGGCCATGTCATTGAAGTCAGTCCAGAAAAGCAACATGTGCACCAACCAGGTATTCTGCCATATAAACTGGTGCAACCTCCTCCTAATAATAGGATGCAACATATCACCATGGCAACCACATCCAGGAGACTCATGATGCAGAAGAGATACAGCGGGGAAAATAAGTATTGAACACGTCAACATTTTTTTCAGTAAGTATACTTCCAGTGAGGCTATTCGCATGAAATTTTCACCGGACATTAGTATTAACTTAGGTAATCCACACATATATAAAAATCCAAACATTAATGTCTAAAAGTAAAGTTATTAGTAAAAAAGTGGAATGGCACAGGGAAAAAATATTGAACACGCTAAGAAAAAGCAGTACACAAAGGCAAGGAACAAACTGGAATCTATAAGTATCTATAAGAAATTATCCCTTCTATCTGTGCAAATTGATATAAGCTGGGTTAGTATATACTGGTGGGCTATAAAAAGGTTTTTTGTTACCAAGGTGTCACACAAGAAACATTTCATGATGGGTAAAAGCAAAGAGCTCTCCCAAGACCTTTGCAACCTTATTGTTGCAAAACATATCAATGGAACTGGTTACAGATGCACTTCAAAACTTCAGAATCATCCAGCAAGCATTATTGGAGCCATTATCTGCAAGTGGAAGGAACATCACTGCATCATCAACTGGCCATGCACAGGATCTCCTTGCAAGATTTCTGACCAGGAAGTCAGAGGGATAGTCAGAAGAGTAGCCCAAGAGCCAAGGACCACTCGGAGAAAGCTCCAGAAAGACTTGGAGGCAGCAGGTACAACTGTTAAAGAGAAAATCATAGGTAATGCACTCCACCGCCATGGCCTATGCGCACTCATCCCACATGACTCTATTTCTGAAGAAAAACATGTCAAAGCTCGTTGAAAGTTTGCTACACAACATTTAGACAATCCTATGAATTACTGAGAGAATGTATTCTGGTCAGGCGAGAGCAAAATTGAACTTTTCGGATGTCATACTACACACCATATTTGGAGGAGAAATGGCACTGTGCATTACCCGAAAAATACCCTACCAACAGTGAGGTTTGGAGATGGTGGCATCATGTTGTGGCCTGTTTTTCATCTCATGGTACTGGCAGACTTCATACAGTTGAAGGAATGATGAATGGAGTCATTTTGTTCCGGGAGAATCTTTACATCCACCAGGATGATGAGGATGAGACATGGCTAGACCTTCCAGCAGATCAATGATACAAACCATTCAGCAAAGGAAACTCTCAATTGGTTTCAGAGAAAGGAAATCAAGGCCCTGACTTCAATCCAATGAACAGTTTTGGAAGTTAATTAAAGATCAGGATTCACAAGAGGGAGCCCTGGAATCTTCAATATTAAAGGACTATGTTTAAAAGAATGGGCCAAAATCACACCAGAATACTGTGAGTGATTCGTTTTGTCATACAGGAAATGCCTTGAAGCTGTCATTACAAATAAAGGCTTTTCCACAAAGTATTTAAGAAATTTCAGCAGGCGTGTTCAATACTTTTTTCCTGTGTCCTTCCACTTTATTACACATAACTCTACCTATGAAATTTAATGTTTGGATTTTTTTTATATGGGTGGATTATCCAAGTTAGTAATAATGTCTGGTGAAAATGTCATGCAAATAGCCTCATTGGAAGTATACTTACTGAAAAAATTTTTATCCCCCAGGTGATCAATCTGACTCCCCGAGTTAACTTTGGTCTGCTGACAGGCGAGGGTAACCTAGTTCCTTTGAAAGAAGCACTGTCGCTTTAGCCATGTGAAAGTTAAGCAGGCATGTCTATCCCAATCCTTGATTATCTAACACCCCAGTTGCCATCTTAATTATGTACACCAGGTATTAATACAGTAACACTGGGTCCTTCTACAATAGATTTCAACTAAAGATTGCTAGCCTAAATTATTTTCTTTTTCATAGTCCTAAATTTAAAGCTGTGGGTCTACTAATATTAACCCTTAGAACCATAGGCGGATTATGAACTTTCGGGCCCCTGGGTCCTCCCCCAGAATTTTTTTAATTTGTTTGATGTGATTTTCTGTATTCTGGTGCATTTTGGGGATGGCCAATACTAAATTCAATCAGATTCATAGCTTACATCCTGATTTGTTGATATTGAGGCAATGATTCCATGCAAAGACTTGGGCTTCATGGCCCCCTGACCCCTTGGGCCCGTGATCGCATAGATATGGCAAGCATATCAGATGAAATAGGAGACACAGGGCTATTCATTGATATCATGTATATCGATCCTTCTGGCTTATAAAAACAGACGAAGTGACTGCAAAATAATAACGTCATGTACACAAACCAATGCCGCACACCCATCACTCTCGTTTGAATTACTCGCGGACCCGTGATCGGATAGATATGCCACGCATGTCAGATGAAAGATACCAAGTACGTCCTTCTGGGTTATAAAACAGACGACGTGACAGCAAAATAATAACTTCATATAGCTGGACTTACCCCACGTTTTTGTCTGTTTTTGTGGCAAAGCATGTTTATAATCCAACGCTATCGTGTGTTTTTCTATGGCAGAGCATGTTCATAATCCGGTTTTGAGATCCTAGCAAATTCCTGCATGGCATCCAATTCAAGGCTCACATTGCATCCCAATTTGTTCAACAAAGAAACACCTTTTTTGCCTTTACTTTGTTTATGGCAATGCAGTAAAAAGTTGAGAATCATTATGAGTGCATACACACGCAGGCTAACACGCAAACTCAGGTCAAGTCAGGTCAGATCAGTTCGTGTCACAGATATGGAGCGCAGAAAGGTAATTTTTCATCACTAAATAAAAAATGGCATTTATTTCCGTAAATCACACACCACATATTTCTGTAAATTGCTCAGCCCCAGAGAATCCCTCCACCATGGCAATGATATTGCCAGATTCAGGACAGTCTGCCCTACACACAAATGAAATGCATGTAGAGCTATGAGATTGTTGTGGTGAGATACATGTCAAAATATAAGAATTTTTATAATAAGCTTTTTGTATTTTAATTCTTTAAATACAATGCTAGTACTAATACATGAAATGAGATCTGGATAGCATAGACTCTGCTGAAAAAAACAATATATAATGTGTGTGTGTGTGGCACTTACAATGACCAGAATAAATCCTTATGAATAAAGGTAGTGAAAATGCCCTAAAAACAGCTTAGGGTTCTAAGGGTTAAATAGCCTAAGTCATATCCTCACACAATTTGATTCTGAAAGCACAATTGTGGACACCAATGCTTGATACAAATCAGTTCTGATTTCACCATTCTTACCCCAATATCATTATTTCCATTATTATAATTTGAGGCAACATTTTCCAACCAAAAATCCTTTAATGGTCACACTAGACACGTGGAGACACGCCGCTTCGTCTGGCATCATGTTTTTGTTTGTTTTTATGTAATGTTCGTAATTTTATTTATTTTTCTAGTTAAATGTAATCACTCTTTATTTATGTTATTTTCGATCGTTTTTGTGTTATTCTTAGTCCTTTTTTCTGATTAACAAACTCGGCTGACACCATCAACGTGAAGTTAACGTTAACCAGCTTCCATTGGGCTGATGAGCGCCTTGGCTAGCCTGCCTTATGTCTCTGAAGTCCCTCATCCATCCGTGACGCTGCACATCCAATGTCTGGACGGAGGGATTGCTCAGCAAGGGTGCCTAACGTTCTCTGCAATCCGTAATCTGCAAGAGATCTGCAGCTGCCACGACCACCGAGCTGCGGCTGACATGCTAGCTGCCATGCTAGCATCTACCGGTGCCTGGAGTCTGGATTGATAGTCCAGTCATTTTAAGCCAAAATAGGGGTCAAGGTTTAACAAATTGCAACACAAGCAAACTTAACTGATTTTGAATCCTCAATATGTCCTGAGTAATGGAAAAAAAGCCCCAAAGAATCCCGATAGGGGAAAGTTTAGAAAAAGACCCAAATATACCCTATTCATGCGCCTACAGTATTTTTCTCACGTGAATAGGGGGGGGGAATTAACCTTCACATATCACCATGAAAATTACTGAGTTGATTACTTACATCAAGACAAACAAAAAATGTATTATAAGCTTTTTTAAATTGTTTGTTAACATGGGCAAACAGGGCATAATGTAATTACGTATAGTTAATTTGTATAAATACCACAACGGAGCTAATAGTCCAGGCAAAGGTCTGACCCAAAACTGAACAGAATTGTTCAGAATTTATTTTCACAGAATTTATTCTCACATTTTTATATTTCAATTGGTGATCTTTACACCATAGTAAAAGACCATGAAAATCCAGTTGGTGGAAATATGTTAAAATGAGGGTTGTTTTATGCATTATTCTTCAGCAAATACTGATAAAACTGTAATTAGAATGTTGTAGAATACACATTCTAAAGAATATCTGACCCCATCTAACTTAACATGGAAATTTAGAATCTTGCATTGTTGAGGAACATTCTTTTATTTTCAAAGAGTGAATTCCTTTGGCTTATTTCAGACTGGTTTGTTGCAAAATTGGTGTCTATTTTTACATTGTGGCCCTTTGAATCAATGGAAATGGTTGTTAAATCTTTAAATAGAGCCAAGTGGATTTTTGCATGTAAGTGTTCCACAATGTGTAATCTGTACAAACACATAGTTAGGCATTATTCAGCCTAGGAAAGTGGTTTTGGTGTTTACGTAATCTGATTTAGAGGTCACTGAAACATACAGTATATCACACTAAAGTATCAGTCCATCATTTTGCAAGTCTTATAGTAATTGACCTCTTGCCCAGGGGTTGACTGATATACTGTCTGTCCAATCAGAGGGGCCTGTATGATGCCCCTTTACTTTGCACAATTTTTGTCTAAAACAATAATCGGAAAGCACAGTATGTTTATGTTAGTGAATGCAGGAAAATTGTGAAGGCAAAGTTGAAGATGGCCATGATCATGTCCTAATTCGACAGAAGGGTGCAGATGGGATAACTGCAGTTAGCCTCCAAAAAAGTGACTCTATTGTTGTGACATCTGGCAAAAATGCTATACTAATAAATATAGTTTAAGATTAATAATTAACAATGCATGCCTATGGGTCATGGTTTTACCAAAGTCATAGAACAGTCAAAACTATACATATTCTAAAAGTATATGCACTGTACATGAAATATAGCATCAATCAACTTATGTCCCATCTTCCTCCATACCATGCATAACACATACTCCTCTATTCTGTATAGGCGAATCAAGTGAACAGCTGATACATTTTGGCCTGCACTATTAAGGGAAACAAATTAAACACCCTAAACTATATATTTTCTGAAAGCATATACCCTCCGGAGGAAGTATAACACCATTTAAGACATTTCCCATCTTCCTCTATGCCATGCACAATACATTGCCCTCTATTCTGTAAAGGGGAATCTAGTGTAAAGTGGATACATTTTGGCCTATACTGTCCAGGGAAAACAAATTAAACACCATAAACTATATATTTTCTATAAGCATATACCCTTCTAGATGATATATAATACCAGTTAAGACATGTATTATCTTCCTCCATGCCTTGGACAATTTGTTTGTCAAATGTTGCAATTAGTTTTGGGTCACTATATACATTAGCAATACATAATTACATTATGTCCTGTTTGCCCATGTTAACAAACAATTTCAAAAAACGTATAATACATTTTTTGTCTTGATGTAAGTAATCAACTCAGTAATTTTCATGGTGATATGTGAAGGTTAATTTTTTCCCCCTATTTGCGTGAGAAAAATACTGTATAGGCGCATGAATAGGGTATATTTAGGTCTTTTTCTAAACTTTCCCCTATTGGGATTCTTCGGGGCTTTTTTTCCCTTACTCAGGACATATTGAGGATACAAAATCAGTTAAGTTTGCTTGTGTTGCAATTTGTTCAACCCTTTCTCCTAAAATGACTGGACTATGAGTGCTAAGAAACTCTGATGACAGCGTCAAGCATGAAACAACAAACAACAAACGGTCACTGTCTAGGACCACCGAGCTGATAATCAGCAGGGTCGCCCATCACAAATTCGGACTGTCTTGTTCTTCCAGTGCTCTCCAGACTGCCAGTGAATTCTCCGGGTTGGTCAGTTATAAAGAACTTTGTTGGTGTTGCATCGGTTGTGAAGACACAGCTGTGCGCAGTTTTCACGCGGGTCATCTTTGCCCATGGACATTTTCAGCCGGTTGGAAATTGGACTAATTTTATTTTTAATTTGTATTTATTTTATTTATTCATTTGTTTGTTGTATGTCTTGGTGTCGCGGGTACGCTGGCGACTACGCCGCTCCGTCCAGCATCTTTTGTGTTTATTTCTTAAATGTAGCCTATGTCTGGGTGTCACGGGTACGCTGGCGACTACGCCGCTCCGTCCGGCATCTATTAGGCGAGTTCGACTTCGGCTGAGTCTGACTTGTAGTGATGGCAGTCTGACACTGAAGCTTCGATACGTGCTTCAAACCAGTAACTACAATTCCATTTGAACCACTGCTCCGAAGCTTGCTTTGCTACGGAAAAATCACGTGACATATGACGTCCGAAGCAGAAACTGCTTCATTCTCTGAATGAATCACCTGAGTGGTTCGCAGCGCCACCGCCTCGCGAACCAATCGTGCGGCCACTGCAACTGGCACGGCCTCGTTTATAGTCTGAATGGTAGCGCGCTCAAAGCATAAACACTTTAGGCTAATGCACAACATTGCTTTTGGTTCATAGCCTCTACTGTGACAAGCATAGTTTGTTCATATCGATTTGTTTTTATTACAATGTAAGAGATACGTGGGAAAACTTTATTCTGATGGCTCCTGATCAATCTTTATTTGTATAAATAATGATATGCCATTCTTATTCATGTGCACTACGTATGTGTGGGGGTGGGGTGGTTAGGTGCGTGCACTTGATTTATTTCACTAGTAAAGCTTCCTGTCCACTATCTAGCAATAGATGCAGTCTTGGCTTTTCACCAGGAGAGGTCGCTGTTACTGAAGCTTCGAGTAATGAACCCATTTTTGAATTGTTCAAAGTGGTTCAGTGCTTCACCAAAGCTTCATTTGCCCATCACTACTGACTTGGTCTGGCTTTCTACGTAAACGTGATCTTCAGAGGCTAGCCGGGAGGAGCTACAACAGAGGGCAGCTCATCCCGGACAGGCAGGCTACAGTCTGCCTGACGTGACTCGCGGGAGATATCGCGGAATTTTGTTTGCAATAAACACAGCAGAACTTTCATTCCTCAGCCTTTCAGCCTCAAAAGACTATTTTGAAAACATGAAAGTTTTAAATGTGCAAAAACAATAACAGCAGGGCTGTTGAGCTCTATACTCGCAAGATACATTTGGATGGCGACCCATCTTTAATGTTGCATAGCCTATCTCTAAATTTGATCCAAGGTGTTTCTGAAAATACATGAATCTTTTACAGTAGCTCTATAATTTTGAACAATCTGTTTTAGAGCTTAATAGTCCTGACCTATGAAAACAGTTGTGTTGATGGGGACTGTTGTGGATATGTTGTCCATTTTCAATCTATCTATCAAACCATCTATTCAATCATGTCTGGTCTATTATTAGGCCTACCTCTTTTCAATCCATTATTATTAGATATTTATTTTGTAAAGAAATAGGCCTACATCTATCCCTCATGTTATGCCAACATCTTTAATTCACCTGAATATAGGCTGCAGTAGATAGAGGATTACCGTAAAACTCCAAATAATAGCCCAGGCTTTTATTTTCCCAAATCGCCAAACTGCACCGGCTAGTATTAGAGACAGGCGTCTATATGAGACAGGCCTTTAATTCCCTTTACACAAAACTTTTCCTCTGCAAAGATGGAAAATATTATCGAATTAATTATTTCAAACACACTGAATGTCTACCTATATGACTAGAAGAGCAGCTCCAATGTTAAGTCCCATAGACCTATTTAAAAAAAAATACTGTGAAGCCAAATCAGCGATCTTATCCACCAAAAATATTTTTCAGTGTCTATACAGTAATAATCTTCTAACTGTGAAAATGTCAGACCCTATTTTGCCTTATTTTAAAAAATCGAAATTGCTCCTTTTGTTTCATAAACGAACTACAAAAAAGCCACGTGACTTTACCCTTCAACGTTACTCAAGGTAGCATGGTTTGTTTATTAGCCTGGTTAGCATTGCCACTTAACACTTACTGCCAGCTCTTCATGTGAGTAGAAGCACAACACCAGTTATCCGGACATTAAGGTTATCACCACGCGGTTTACATCACCTTCCGTTATTACAAAAATATGTAAGCCAGTTAAGCAAATTGCCGTATTGATCAGTTAAGAGATTAAGCAGCCAAACCTGTGACGTCACATGCAACTGTAGTTTGTTATCACCATGTTACGACGAAAACTCAAAACAATTCAACTGATCCTAAAAATAAGGTATGACCACTTGAAGCAATAGAGGTGACCCCAGTGCCTAACATATGGAAGGCATTAAATTAAGATCCCAATGTGCACCGAGATATATTTTTTCTAAAAAAAAATCCCATCCCCTCCGCTAAACTCTAGGAACGCAACCACTAGATGGCGATGAGATTCCTTTCCCTCCCTATGTTAAGGTCGAAAAACTCTGTCACTTTAGCTGATGAGCTCTCACCCCTCGCTGCCGTTCGATGCTTTGCTGAACATTGTGTAGCCTACCTGTAGGTCGTTGGCACCTTATTTGCGACCGACGCGTAAGTGCCTGCTTTGCAGGTCCGGCACTCAGCTTCATGTTGATATCGACCTAGACAAAAACATGGAAATTTACGTTTTAATTCGTCCGTGAACTTACACTAAACAAGGAAGTTTGCGCTAATGAGGTGACTGACTGACCAAATGTTTGAGATTACTATCGACCAATGACGGTAGCTAAGGTCAGGCTCAACACCCTACACTTTCCACTCAATGCAAAGCGAACTGTAGGGGGAGGCCGTGACTAGTATGTGAACGAAAGACATAGATATATCCATGAATGAAAGAGAGAATGCAAATTCGCTGTAAACATGTTTGAGGCTAGAATAACAAAATCCCAGACGACCTTGAAATTCCGCCCGGACACATTTTTAGGTTTCAAAAAGAGGACATGTCCGGGCAAAAGAGGACGTCTGGTCACCCTATAGTTGGGAGTCCGTTTTGCAGTCTTCTTAGAAACTACAATCTGACTACATTTTCGAGTCCTTCCGCCGAGTCACATCCGGATTTCTTCGGTCCGGGACCAGAAAGTTGCATATTCGGTTTTTCCGCGGAGAAGCACTAGGGGAGACGAAGCACCCACCAAACGACCCAAAAAGTGTTGTAGAACCATCAGAACGACTCTCAACCTGCATAATTAAGGTTATTTTTGCTAAAATTGTTGCATAGGGCTTCTTTAAATGCACTATACAAATAAATCTGACTTGACTTGACTATTATAGGTTACTTCATTCTTGATGTCTAAACTAAATCCTAACATCATTTAAAATATATGTAAATTCAGTTGTTGACAGTCTTTTCTTTCTGATTTAGCACTGAACCTATAGGTAAGCAGTATTACACAGCTGTCTCGAAGGCACACAGGACAGTAATTAATAACAGCATGGTGATGTCAAAGAGTGCACCGTTGGCAGCTACCGCTGTTCATTAAATCTGTCTCAGCCCTGGGGGAGGTTGTGGAGAGGCGACCACAATTTTTGGGCTCACTTTTCCAACACAGATGAAGTGTTTTTAAAAGTCAGATTTATCGCTACACATCTTTTCATTTAGATTTTTTTCTCTCATTTTTGTTGATTTGATTTAAACTTGAGGAATCATTGAGAGCTTAGCCCTCATTTACAATGATGTGGAGTAGACACACACCACACACACACAAAGATACTTATGGACCAAGAAAACATAAAATATGACAACTTTTTATTACAAAAACTGTTTATGAAAGTCACAGCTTTTTGTCTAAAGTTTTAAAAAATTACAACTTGATTTTTGGTCCATAATACATCTTGGAATGTGGTCCTCTGATCTGAAGGGTCATCTTCTGTGTGACGAACGAACTTCCTTCCTGGGTCCTTCTCTCTCCCCTCTTTCTCTCTCTCTTCGGTGATTCCTCTGTCGGTCTCTCTCTCTGTCCTTCTCTCTTTCCCTCTCCCTACTCTTCTCCCTACTGCGGTCTTTATCTCTGTCTCTATCCCTCCACCGGTCCTTCTCTCTATCCCTTTCTCTGTGAGAGACTTTTTTGTGACGCACTGGAGAGAGTGAGTGATGGGGGGAGGCAACACTGCGACTGCGCCTGTGGAGAAGAGAGGGACCGAAAGCAGGGCTGCTTGATTATGGCAAAAATCTTTTTTTTCACCATTCACCATTATGTTGTCCAATATTGAGATCACGATTATTAAACACGATTACTCTGTGATTTTGGAACTCATCCACTTTCAAAACTTGAAACTGAACGTAGCAAAATCATCATTTTGTTTTCATAATCATTAGAAGTCATAATCACAATTGATTATTTCGATAAATCGCACAGCCCTAATCAAAAGACAGAGTAAGAAATGCTTAAGGGAGTGCTTTGGAAGAAGAGGGAATAGACACTAGTGCTTATAATTAAGATATACTCCTGCAGAGACAATTCCTTGCCATACCTGCGTCTCGGGGGAGAAATGCTTTTGGTTTCTCTTCTCTCTTCACTGCGACTAAGTCGCTCTTGCCTACAATTTAACAAAAAAATATTTATGTATGTAATGTAATAACAATATGTAACTAAATTCAATTTAATGTTGAATTTGTAGACAAATATATCAATCTACACTGCAAGGTATCCACAACTGGCTAGTGTGAAATTAATTTCTCAGATTTTAGGTCCAACCTCTATAATACTTTTCACAGGGAGACCAAGTCACACCAATGCACAGGCAAATATTGGGAGTACTTACTCATCTCCGTTGGCTAGTTTCCGACAGGCATTTTTCAGGGCCACTTGGTTGAGAGAAGTCTCGTGATTGGGCCGACCATCAGCAGGGGAAGCTGTGAGGAGGTAATGCAAAGAAGGCAAAAACAAACACTCAACCAACATTGTAACAATCACTTCAAATTTACAACAAAGATTTTAATTAATTTTAAGATTTAATTGAAATTCACTGTCCATGAGCAGACATGCAAAGCGTGCAAAGCCTATATAAGTTGAGGTGCATGACAGTGTACACTACATTGTCTAACCACCACAAAAATCATTATGCTTGTATACAAAACCTGGAGTAGAACGCAAAGGTGTATTCTTGTTCAAGCAGTCCAGGGATATTCCAACTCATGGAACGTCTCTCGGCCGATCAGAAACAAATAAATAGTTCCATAGAACCCAATTGTTGTATAACAGTAATCAGGCAACCTCCGCACCCTCACCGGCTTTGGAGGCAGGGGAGAAGCTACTGAATGGCTCCAAGTTGGGGGTGGCAGCAGCAGACATCGCCATGCTGGGCTTCCCCTTGCTGCTGAGGGCATCAAGGGCCTGACGCGTCTCCTCTACCTGTTTCAGGAGGGTGGACAGAGGGACACTCGGGAGGGTGTACAGGTGCAGAATCCTTCCACAGATATCCCGCAAGTCCTCCTCCCTCGCCCCAAATAAAAGGAACCATGGGGGCTCATCTGGTAGAGGGATCTGACCAAGAGTTTAAACAGACACAAACAAAGTAAATACAAGCAAACAGAAAACAACATACTAACTATAAACTGGCACAACTAACCGTTAGCAAACAATCACATGGTAGCTTTAACCGACTATGACAATTACCAGCAGGAGGTTTTAAAGAAGGAAATCTGCTCAATGTGCAAGTAGGGGCACTTGTCACCAATTACTTGTGGAAGGCACAAACTTTCTCAGAAACTGAGTGCATTTTCATGCTTTTGCCTAGCAGGAAAAATGGTAAGAGCTGGGAGACCTGTAGGCATCTGGTGGACAGGTAGATGCAGGCACAGGCCACAGTCTCTGCTCTGAACCTCAGAAACACGTCTGTCCTCAAACTGTCATTCATGTAGTTCCTGCAAAGAGATGGGAGGCAAATGAGGAGAGCAGTCGGAGATTTATTTATTACCTTCTTGAAATGTAATGCTCATTTTGAGCACGGAACACAGCAGAACTGAGGAGGAGGAGGAGGCGCAAGCACTTACCACGCCATCTGAACTAGTTCTGAATTCTTTTCACATTCTAAAACTTGCAGGTACATCACAATGATCTAAAAACAAAAAGACTAACTGTTACTAATGGCTTTCACGAGAACAGAAAGTAGTGATTTGTTTAAATGAAAAAAGGAAAATAACAAAAAAGTAAATCAAACCACAAACCATAACAATATCCCTCATATCAAATTCTAATTGAGCTTTTTCAAAGTACTAGCAGCTTTTGCACTGAATTCAGAGACATGCTTTGTTCAATGGACTACCTTAAAACAACAATTTCATAAATCCTCTCATATAGCTTTTATCAAAATAAGTTGGAGTATTTAAACCAATATAGCCAGACAGGGCCACATCTGCATACGCGTATATTAGTGCGTGTATGTGTATGGTGTGTGTGACCAGGACTTGCCTTGTGTGGGTGTTTGACATGCACACAGAAGCCCAGCTCCTTCAGTAGTCTCCTCTCCGCTTTGATCACCTGACTCTTCATGTTGATGTAACTGCCATCCAAGGGCATGGGGTAGTACCCTCTACTGGAGAGGGGATTTGGAAATCATTAACAATTACACATATACGTTAATGGACACTTTTTAAAGTATATTTGAATTTATTTTTTATATTTTGGCCTTTTTATGCCTTTAATGTGATAGGATTGTTGAGAACGACAGGAAGCGAGTTGGAGAGAGAGACGGGGTGAGATCCGGAAAGGACCACGGGGCTGGAATCGGTGTACGGTGCAGGTGCCCCAGCCAGTTGAGTCACGGCTGGGGCCTTAATGGACACTTTTAACCTGTGCAACTTGCAGCATAATGCACACAAACATTTTTTTCCCAGCAGTCTGTGTTCTCCACGGGCATGATATTGGTGCTGTTAGCACATTGGTCCATCACTTGAGATAGAGCTGACTGAAAAGTTGTGGGCTCAATTCCTGACTGCGACTGTTGTGCCCTTGAGCAAAGCAGGGCAACTGGGGAGACATGCTCTTGTAATACTTAACGTAGGTAAGTCGCTTTAAGCATCATCAAGCAGGATAAGCATCAGCCAAATGGATAAGTAAGTAAGTAACTAATTTAAATGTCCTGCTGAGTGTTCTCCATGGACACAAGGTATGCAACTCTACCAAGGACGTGAATGTGGTTAGTGATACTTCATGCAAAATGGGCCAGTTAGTTCTGGACTAAAAGAGAACTTGAGTGAAGATCACTTTTGCGAAAAGCCAGCCCAATAAGATCAGCTTAAGGCGATCCTTCATTAATGAATGAATTCATTCGTTCATTCATTCATTCATGTCACAAAGCATAGGATGTGATGTGTCTGACATCACACAGCTCACAAACATGCCAGGCATTGGTGAGCACAAAGAGAGAAAGTGAGCGGAGCGAAAACATGAAATATAGTGATGAGTGCAGTACTACAGCTGTCTCTGTAAACCCACAGCTTGAACCGAACTCATCTGATATCATCAGGTGATTAAAAGTACTTGATAAATTAGTAGAGATGCACCGATATGGAATTTTAGGGCCGATAACGATAACCGATATTTATTGGTTTGTTGTGGCCGATACCGATACGATAACCGATAATATTACTCTTGAAAAAAAATTGTGAAAAGTGATTTGGGGAAAGCATTTAATAAGCATAATTTTATTGCAGTAATTTTACCTACCACCAAATGATGGACATAACTCATAATAGTCCTCAATAGTACGGCAGTCAACAACATAACAGTAGCCTAGCCCTACAGTATGTGTGGCTCCTAGTGAACCTGACGTCAGTGAATTGCGAGTGAGTGGCTAGAGAGTTTGAATCGTTTTAGGACTAAACGCTCATAAACGGCTCAGCTTGGAATAAGCTACAGTATAGCGACCAAATCAGAGTTTGTGAGGGAAACTTAGGTTTAGTTTCAACTGCGGGTAACTGAATAAAGCTGCAACTCCTCAGACTGTATCTTCTGTCCGTCTACTCTGTTGCGTACAACCTGCTGCAGCAGAAATGAAAGGCGTTAGCCCCGAAGGTTTTAATAACTTATTATGATGACCTGTCTGGAACTGAAGCACGAATGGTTAGCATATTTCTAGGTAATAATACAAAACCCAAGCTAAAGTAATGCAAATATAATACTAAAACACAACTTAGAACTAGGCCTACTTATGTACTCGTCCCACTAACGAGTTTGTTTATTTGTTTCCCCGACCAGCGCGGTAAAGTGCAAACACACCAGCACAAGACGGCTCTAGATGGGGCTGAGCTCCGCTCTGTTAAGGTTAAATGGCGGATCATTCATGAGAGGATTTTGAGATGCACAGATTCCCAAATGAACGCATATCCACAGATTTTGTTAGAGTGGTGAAATACATTCACACCGCTGACATTATATTGAGGAAAAAGTATGGCCAACCAAGCTCAAGTAGCAGTGTTGTAGTACTCGAGTCCGAGACTCGAACTCGAGTCCGAGTCATAAGCTAAATTTAGAGACTCTTGACTTGGACTTAAGCACTGAATGACTCGAACTTGGACTCGGACTCGTGCATTCGCACTCGCGGTGACTCGTCGAGGACTCGACTTTTTTTTGTAATACATCATAAGGCTATAATTGTAGTATGTCATTAGGCTACAATTTGCTACATGATTTTAATATCTAAATTATTCGTAATACTAATTTTAGTTCAAGGGAATGTTAGGCTACTGCTTCGTGTCGTACATCGCAAGTCACATCATGTTCACATGCAAAGCAAACTAACGTTAACTTTAACACCAAAATGCCTGGAGATATGGCCGCCGCTATTTCAATGTAGTAGGTTATTGCATATTAGTTCTCATACATGACAAAACATTACCTAAGATTACACTTAGCCTAGGCTAAACAACACACACTGCTGCTGGATAGCTGATCATCGTGACTTGGTGAACAGTGTTTTCCCTGACTGACGCGAGTGAACTGGATTACTGTTACTGTTCAAACGAGCGATTTGATAGCCTAATCCACTGCACGAAAAAAAAGGAAATAGCAACGTGTTCTATTTCTAACAGGTGAATATATCGTAGCAAATAGTAGCCCATGGCGATGGCAGCTTAAAAAAACATTTATTTCACTCATCTCGCTGAAATGAACGTAGAATGTGGCCTGTTGCGCAAATAAATTAATTAGGCAGATGATCTACATCTCCGTTAACCGAAAGCTAGTTTTCATCTCTATTGTTGACGTGAAATATGTCTCCATAGTGTCAGTAAAGTGATAACATAATTATGCAGTTGCCGGTAGCCAGTGTTCACCAAGACGGTAGAGGTGGGTCGGTCGCGAACGAACTAGTTCCTTTGAACGGGTCTTTAAAATGAACGACCTGAACTGGTTCGCCTTTCCAGTTCTTGTTCGTTCTTTCGTTCGTCGCTGAATCACACTGACCTAGTGCTGCTGTGAATGCCTATGGCCCAGCTTCCTAAAGCGAGAGCCAAACCAATCGTATGCTGTTGTCTGTATTGTTTCTAAAACGTTCTCATCGAATTAGCCAATGAGGGGCGTGAAAGCATAGCAACCGTTTCCATGAAAAAAAACAAATGGGCTAGTGAGACTAGTGGGAGAGCATACGATAAAAAAATAACGATAATGGTTTACATTAACAACTCCATTTTGCATTTCAATATTGGCATTTACATTTAAATATCTGTCTAATGGTAAATGCATGCTGTCTTTGTATTTTCTGTGTCATGCCAGGTTAATAAATGTCTCTTCAATCTGTCTCGTTCATTCGTTCGTTCGTTCTCACGCCAAGACCCCCCACCTGTTTCACTTCGGTCTGTCGTTCTCGTTAAGTCAGTCACTCGTTCTTGGCAGAGTGAAGCAGAAGAAGCAGATTGATTATGGCTCTGTAGCCTAGGCTAAATGGGGACTTGAAACCTTTTCATCAATATAATCTTTCTGCCAAGCCTTTAAACAGGTTTGTCGGCATAGCCTACTGGGTCTTTGTTCCTTTATGAATGAACACATTTTTAAAAAAGAAATGAGCTGATCTAGCCGTAGTCTACTCTATTTACCTTCAATATGTCAATGTAATGTCAAGGTGAATGAACACATTAGCTACTGCTGTTTTGTCTAAAAGTACACATAATCATTAAGTTGCAGCTATATTTGCCGCTACAATTACAGTGTTGTGTTGACCGTTTTCACAAACGAGGAGCTGAGAACCTGCATTCCATGATTCACTGCTGAACTACGTTGTAGGCTACCGGAAATGCGAATGAACGAAAGAACGAACGATTCAGAACGAATCATCTTGGCGAACTGAACGACGCGAACTGTGTCATGAGAACGAACGACAAAATCCAACTCTACAAGACGGGCCTTGCTCTGTTTCTGTCCCTCCCAAACTGCGCTAAAATTGTGTAGGCTATTTTAACAGCGAGAATTTAAAAAAATGGCCCTTTTATGATCCACACTACCTCTTACAAAATAGGCCTACTCCAACGTCCATCTAGCTCTTGTGAAGTATGAACTTCTACAACACTGCCTATACAATTGTCAGCAGTCAGTAACAGCATAATGTGACTTAATGGCCTGTGTGATTGGGATGTGGATTGCTCATTTATTATGAGTAGGCCTATAGGCTATGGTATGGTATGGTATTCTCTCCGATATAATAAATACAACACATTGGGTTTGGCAAGAAATTTGGCAATACTACTTTCACACAAGTGATGGCACCCCTGCTTGGAGACAGAAGATTGTCCGTTTTGCTTTTAAGGATTTCATCTGCAATGGAAAAAAATGGAACGACATGTAGGCTATGCTTACTTTAGTGCTGGACTTGGACTCGACTTGATCAATAGGGACTCGACTCGGACTCGACGTGGATCAATAGTGACTCGACACTGACTTGACTCGGATGAGTAGTGGACTCGACTCGGAATTTTTTTTTAATGACTTGGACTTGAACACTGGGGACGAACCTGGACTCGGACTCGAGGCATAGTGACTTGACTACAACACTGTCAAGTAGGCTAGCTCAGTGTAGCCAGCTGGACCTTACATAGGCCTAAATTAGGACTTTAAAAAATATCGGCCAGAATTCTGTTATCGGACCGATAATAATATTTTCATTTTTTCACTTATCGGCTAATAATATATCGGCCGCCGATATATTGTGCATCCTATAAATTAGGTCATGTTTTAAGATGATCAAGCGTAGGCAGAGGCTCGAAGCTTGAGGCTCGAGGCTCACGTGTCCCATCAAATACGAGTACAATCATTTGGATGCACCATTTCAGGCACATTTTCTTAGGCTATTCCATTAGGAACTCTTAGCTATTTTTAGCATTATTCATTTTAAGCCAAAAGGTGAAGCAAGATGACAATCTTGTGAGGGATATGCACTTCATTTAGATATGACACAACATCCATCAACTACTTTTCACATTATTTTGATGCAATGAACAAATTTGAAGGCCAATTTAGTGATCAACTCACTGCGTTTTGCAATCAATACTAAGGACAACAGTATTCAAATGTCATCTTTTCCATCCACGTCATCTTTACCTCCCATCTTACTCTGACATGTACAGACTAGTCACCATCAACTGAATGAATGAATGAATGAATGAAAGAGACTTTATATAGATAATGTCAATGTTGCTCAGATTTAACAGGTCACTCCATCAGACCACTGTTGATCCTGGTAACCGCAGATAAAATCGAGTCGGAAAAAGGAATGATGTCATGCAATCAAGTGTGCACATGAAAGAGTACCCAGGTGTGTGTGTGTGTGTGTGTGTGTGTGAGCATCCATGCTCTTGAAAGACAATGCATGCTTGCTTGCTCATTTGTGTGTACCTGCATAAGCATGCTTACTCACTTGCCTCCTCTACTCTCTTTCAGGAAGTGGAACACATTCAGCACATCACGGACCCTCCTTGGCTCTTCTTCAATCTTCGAGGCCAGGTGCACACACGCCATGGCAACAGTCTAAGAGCAGTGAGGTGAAGGTAGTATGCGAGGAAGCAAATGGTTACTGGAAACACAATTTATAGGTTTATACATTTATATATCTGATTAGGACAGGTGAAATTAAATAATCCAGAATAATAATGTGGAATCATGACAAGAATGAAGCAAAGTTGCATATGTAGGCCAGGCATGGAAGCTATAGATTCACAGAGCATGATGATGAAATGAAAATTACACCACACCCTTTGCCTTTCCTCAAAGGACTAGGCTCACTTAGACCAAAGTTGCAAAGATGAATGTTTACAGATTACCTCTGCACAGTGCCGTACAAATGACTTGCAGTAGTAAAACCTCTGGAATAGTATCTGCCCAGTGGCCATGGCAACCTGCAGAGTTCAATGTGAGATCACAGCACATGAATCGCTTTGGTCTGTCAAAGATGGTCCATTTACGACGATAGACACAATTATAACTGCAAAAGTGCTCAAATTATATCATATGCAATGGAAAGCCGTCAAATGGCTCTCTAAACAGAATAGGCTATGAAAGGGCCAGCAAAAAAGGCACGTGCACACATCACAACTTGCCTGGGCTACAGAATAATGTAGCAATAGCAAGAAGTGTAACACCTTATAAAGCCGATTTAGCTATGTTATTTCATACAGTTGCACATCAGGGCATGGTTTAAATATTTGATAAAGACTTAAGAGCCATCATTGCCAACCTGTGGAAGTCGAAGTAGTATCCCTGCGGCCTGTATCCTTTCGCAGCCACTGATTCGTAACTGCTCCTCCGTCTCCCCCGACAGCCCGTGCTCAGCCGACGGGGTTCGACTTAATTGCTCCGCTGGTAAAAGACAATTCTCTAGTGTGAGCATTACTCCGGAATACAATTTGTCCTTAATTAGTAACCCCTCCCCGGGCAGCCTCATATCTCCCGCCGCCATTGTGTGCTCAAGGGAGGGCATCAGGCGCAAGGAGAGACCGAGGCTCAGGGGCAGGAACTCTAGCGAAGGCACAACAAGCTTAGCAAAACCTGTAACTTCCTGGTGGCCTCTGATTGGTCGGATTCAGATGTGGACTGGACAAACTTCACCACAAAAATAAAAACAGAAGATGTAGGCTAGGCCTAGCCTAGCCCTAGACCGACAATTCACAGTTTTCTTGATCCACTTGATCTTCACCTAGGACTGCAGAAGTCATGCTTACAAATGTAGACTTTTTCCTTTGGTTTCACACGTTTCGTACACACTTTTTTACATAGCTCTCATAGAAAGACTTAAAACTTTATTGGATTATTTTAAAATCGAAGTTGAGTTAAACATGCAAAGACAGTGACCGTTTAATCAGTTTAAATGCACATAATTAACATTACATATAGGCTAGATTGGCCTACAAAACGGCCTAAGTGCATGCAGGGATGGATTACTGCACGGGCCTACCGGGTCCAGGCCCAGGGGCCCAAGGGGTCAGGGGGCCCTAAAGCCCAAGCCTTTGCATGGAATCATTGCCTCAATATCAACAAATCAGGATTTAGGCTATGAATCTGATTGAATTTAGTATTGGCAATCCCCAAAATGCAGCAGAATACAGTATACAACAATTAGTGGGGGGCCCTTAATACATCTGGGCCCAGGGGCCCAAAAGTTCATAATCCGCCCATGAGTGCATGCACGTGTTATTCAAACACACAGCTAGGTTAGGCCTACATCTATTTTATGCAATCTAATTCTTTTGAGAAAAGAACGGGGCATGTTTAGCTATCATGACCGAATTCCTGCCAGTGTTTAATCAGATGATGCAAATTGTCCTCAGAATTAGTGTGTGTCAGCATCCCTCGACAGGGTTTAACAGGCCTTTCTGTCTCATGAAAGGCCAGAGCTAACCAACTTGATAAATGGATTATGGATTATTCTTCCTCTGTCTTCTGTGCAAATTCAGATTCAGACTCATGCATGATGAAAGTGAACAGTAGCCTAACATAGAACAGGAATGCAGGAATTGCTTGTAGCAGTGGAGTTCAGCTGACAATATAGCTTTTATGTGGGAGATTTCAAAGGCAGTGTGTGGTGTGAGTAGAATGTGTGAACAGTGTGGCAGTCTGTTGAAGGAGTGAAGACATTGTGAGGGCGCTTAGAGGAGGAGGTGAGAGGTCGAACCAGGTGAGCTTCACTGTGACGTCTTCTTATTTTCACTTCTTACACATCGTGCAATGAGAAGACAGTCACTGACAGATGACAGTCTTTATATTGATTCCTTTAATCTGGTTTACATCACAACATATCAATGACTTTTAGAAGTGACAGATATTTACTTAAATATAATTTTACATAAAAAATGTATTTTCATGTTATGTGATGAAACATGTTATGCAAAATTTATGGTCTAAAACAATGAAACAACTGCATGTTTTAATAGTCAAACCAATGTAAAAGCACCAAATGTCTTAACTCTTTACAATACATATTAAAATCATTTTTTACATCTCAAAGCAGACAAGATATAGGCTATACATCTTCATTTCAAATACATTAATTAGATTAAACATTAGACGTTCATACATTATACTATTATTGAAGCAATTACTTAGATAGTTTGATAAGAAATGTATTGACAGTCATGTGTAATTTGATCAAATGACCACTGAGTGTCACTGTTCACACACAAACACTAAGTACACTAGACTCTAGATGAGCTAGTGAGATGATCATACTAAATGTATGCCTTTGGCATATTTTCAAGCCTTACAGCAGAAAGGTTTGTAACATAAAAAATGCTGAATATTTGTTAGTTAAGGGCAGCTGTATGTGATGTTATGTCTTTGCATCTGCTCTCTCTGTGTTATCTGTGTGTGTTTGTAAGTATGATATGGTATGGTGTGTATGTGTGTGTGTGTGTGTGTGTGTCCCAGTGAAGATGACAGCAAAAAAAGTTCAGTCGTCAGTAGCACAGTGCTGTTCAGCGAGAGAACAGCCATGGGCTAGGCAACGTCTTCTGCTGAAATTATGTAAAATGTCCATCTGTCTGATTTTTAAATGCATTTGCCTCTTCCTATCCTTTTCATAATTTTTTTGTCTCTGGGCTGGCTTTTGGTCCTCTGATCTACAGTTACTATCATTCATGGCATTCACTGCCCAATTTCATTCAAACTCCATAAACAAGACATTAATTTGCCCATTTGCAGGCTATAATTATACACTGAGAAGCAACAATGGAACTTGATGGGGTTTGCAGAGTAGAGATGATAAGGCCTTGTTTTCCAGCAGAGTGCCTACAGTATTTGCTCTTGGTTTCCAAGTGGATTCAAAGAATTGGACATCTACTGCCAAAAGTCTGCAGGCAAGGGTAAGAGGATCAGCCAGGGAAAATGAGATGGGAAGTGGAGAGGGAAAATGTAGTTAGATAAACACATGGTGGAGAGTATCCCTGTATGGATCTACTGAAGACGACTGTATATTTAAATTCCAGAGAGGCTGTTACAGTGCTTATGCACTTCAGGGTTTAGAGCATATTTCACTGACAAAACAGACAGATGTTCTATTGATAAGAGCCTAAATGCAGGAACTCGGGTGTTAAATTGGACAACAAATTAGAGAGGCATTATTTGGATTGCTTCAGATGATTACATTCAGATGAGCTATAGTTAAAAAATAGAATTTGAGCAAGGGAGTTCCTTTCTGAGGAGTCAACATTCAAGTTTTGCTCAGTGCTTTTTTCTTAGCCAATGCTAATGTTCTTTTTCACATGCTAAATATGAACATATCGATAACATATGTTATTTTACGTTATTCATAACATGCATTAATATCTCATTGTTATTTTACTATTAATATCTCATTGTTATTTTACAACATAGGTGTAGAAACATGCAAACCTGAATGTTTGTGTGTACAACACAGGCCTTGTCCCCGTGCTGTCTTGTACACAGGCGACACACACACCCGGCTGTTAGGCGCCAGGTTGGTGAGGAAGGTAGACGCGGAGCTAGACGGCAGGTAGAGGGATGAGGATGAGGATAGCGAGCGGGAGGACGAAGGTCTGGCCCCTTCCCAGCTCACCCAGTAGCCCTGTGGTCCACCTGTGCGACCTCTCCACTCCACCTGCACAGAGTTCCGGCCCATGGGCCTCAGCTGCAGGTCCTCCAGAGGTGGCAGCACTGAGATAGGTGGATAGAGAGGAAATGGAGGAGGAGAGAGAGGAGTAAAGAGAGGGGGAAGTGATGGATAGATAGGGGGGTGAGAGATAAAGAATGAAGATGAGATACAGAAGTGGGAATTGAGGAGAAGGGAGATGCAATAGGAGCAAGGGGGGTGGGGGGGTGAGGAGAGAGATAAAGAGGGCAAAGAGAGAAAGGGAGCGTGAAGATAGAGAGAGAGTAGGACAAAATGTGAGAGGAAAATGATAAAGAAAATGAGATGAAAGAGTGAAAAAACAGCAGGTATGAGAGTAGATGAGAGTAGAAAAGGAGTGCAAGTTGGAGGTGGAGAGATTAAGAGGGAAATGGTGAAATGCAGAGAAAGGGGGGGATTAGATACAGGTTGACATGAAGCGAGAAGCATGGGGGAAGATGGAGGGGGAGATAGGGTGAGAGTGACAAGTGATGAGATAAGAATAGACACGATTTAGTCTGAGAGTACAGCTGACAGTGGCAGCTCTCAGAGTTCAACCAGGTTAAGTATCTGCATCAGATCTGGGCCACATCTGGGTCAGGGGCCAGAGACCAGAGGTTGCCCCCCCCCCCCACCCCCACCTCTAAGTTGCTCTCCCCCTCCCCTGAACATCTTAAAAAGTAATAAATATAGCCGTGTCAAGGTCATCAGGTCTGGAGCATCACCAGGTTACTAAAGAGGCTGAGTCTCTAGAACAGTGTTTCTCAAAGTGTGGTCCGGGGACCACTGGTGGTCCGCAAGCTATCCCAAGTGGTCCGCGAGCAGACGTGATAAAATATAATATAGATTAGTTGTGTGAAATATTGAACCAACTTGTATGTAAATCCAAACAGTTCTATAACACTGACTATGTAAGCTATGCCAGTTTAAATCATATGAATCATCTGACACAATAAGCAAGGTGCAAAGACAATAAGCAAGGTGGTTCATTGAGTAGGCCTATTGTGTAATATACTGTTGAAGTAGGTCTACTCTTTTTTTTTAGCTAGGTGGTCCGTGAGGTTTTTTTTATTGGTTAAGTGGTCCTTGGTCAGAAAAAGTTTGAGAAACATTGCTCTAGAAGACAGACGTTTTTTGACTTTGTAAATTATTCATAACAGCTTCAGGAATGTCGGGGTGGCAGCCCTCCCTAAAAAAAGGCGCTGACCTTTAGAGATAATCCTCTGGCTATATCCTTGTCGTTCATCACTCTTAACTGCACAGGCAACGATGAAATATAAATCTCTCGAGGTCAACTACACTAAGCATGTGGTGAAAGCATCCACTACAAGTAGGAAGTAGCCAAATTAATGTGTCATAAGATTTGGATAGGTCTACAGCACTGGAAATATTCATCCCCGACTCTGTTGTGCACACCAACACTAGGCAGTGATGTATTTGCTTGTCAGGGTTAGGGGTATATCTCATCTGTGTCAGCAGAGAAATATCAAAACAAACACTGGCATCATGGCTGGATCTGAACATGCTGTTACAACCCACCTCATGCCTAAACCTGACAAGCTGGATAACATGTACATGTGGGGGATTTCACGCAGTGGCCAATCAACAACCAAGCCGTCATTTTTACCGTACTTGACAGAAAGTATGTGAACAGGCATAGTGAATGAAACTATTTCTGTGACTTAATGAGCCCTTCTTGGTTTATTTGTTTTCAAGTCAGCTACACAGTGTAGTTCTCAGAAAGGTAGTCATAGTGATAAATGACCCCAGTCTAGCATGGCACTGCCAATTTGAATCTGACTCGTTCACTTTTTGCTCTGAGATACTGTCCCAGAGCAGAAACAGACTGAGCACATTTCCTCTGGAGTGGTCAGCAAGCTTTGCAGAGTGTTTTTGATAATATAAAAACAATGATTCGAGAAACCTGCTGCAACAATGTGATAGTGGTTATCATCATCCCTGCAGCAAGTGGATTAATTTTATCTGAAGTAATGTGAATACACTGGCTGAAACCTGAGTATAGACTTTAACTCTGAATGCCTCTCACATCTCAGAATGCCCCTCACAAGCTCCTTAAAGCACAATACAGCACAAGCTGATTCAATGATTTTTATTGTTCTGTGCCCACGAGTAAAGTGTCTTCCACTAACAAATCTTAATGGATTACCATACTTTCAATGACTTACTTTAAGTGACTGAAGTGACATTTGTGGAATGGTGATGCCAGGCTAGATCCAACATATAGACCAGTCTTATATGAGAAGAGAATAATGCTTTCTCTTCAGTAATGACATTCATTTCTCAGGATTTTGGAGACTATGAAAACAATTGTCAAAGTCTATTCTTGGGATTTGTGTACTATTCCCATCATGGTGTATTCTCTTGGGTCAGTAAGTGCGCTCTGTGTTTATGGGTTCCTCAGAGTGCAAGCCAAATAAGTCTGACTACATACTATTCTGTTTATTAAAAAAGGATGGATTGTCATGGATTGTGGTAGTGCAATAAATCGTTTCCCTGTCTTGTCCATTTGTAGATGCAAACACAAAGGAGCCTGTCTTACCCTCCTGAGTGCAGACTTTGACCGACATCGCCCTCTCCTGGCCATTGAAGTGCAGCGCGGTGACTGTGACCAAGTACTGCGAATCTGGCTGCAGTTGGGTCAGCAAAGTGGAGTTTTCGTGACTCTGGAGGGTGACTGTTCGGACCACTCCAGAGGGTAGTACCGCATACTCCACCTGGTACCGCCGAACCCGACTGGGCTGCAGCGGGCCCCAGCTCACACGCACGTTGTCTGGGCCCGACTCAGAAATAGAGACCGTGGTTGGACTTAGAATTTCTGGAACATCTGAAAAAGTAGCAAGACATGTATTTGCTTTGAAATAAGTGAGAACACATCCAGTCAAGCCTTTTGGCAGACTTCTGATATTGAATTTGTCCTTCAGAAATATTAAAATAGAACAGTCTTAAGCCTTATTCATCCAGTCTATGGCTTTAAGCAAAACACATGGGTTCCTCTAACATGCTTTGTAGAACCATTTGAGCCATTTTCTATTATATTTTATAAGCATAAACCATTAGAAAACATTAACCTTCAATCCAACCCTTTTTCTATATGGCAGGGAGTTAAAGAAAGATATGAGCTAATGTACCCAGTGAAGTGAGCTACTTCCTGACTCCATGAATTTCCGGCTACTGCACTGTGGTGCAGAAAAAAAAATCCAATTGATGATTGCTGCATCATTTAATTCTTTAATTCTACAATCAATAACTTATATTCCTTCATATTTCAGGAATTAGTTTCACTGACAGTTTCATATCATCTCATCCATCTGCACAGCCCTCCTCTAGTTCTTTGTATTTATTTCTCCCTCTCCTTCTCTGTATCACTTTCTCTCTCACTTCCTCGGGTCATCTTTTTCTCCCTTTCTAACCCCCCCCCCCTCCATTCTGTCTCAGCAGGTGGTGTGCTGCAGCTAATGTCTAGTAGCTTCAGGCTGAACAGGTGGAAGGTGGAGGTGGGTGTGGGGGTGTCTATATGCCCACCCTCTTCTTTCTTTCTTCATCAGTCTCTCTACATGTCTTCCTCTCTTCCTTCTGTCAATGATTCTATTTTGTAGTATTTAAATACCCAATATTGTTTTAATAATGTGTGTTAAGCCTTCTGTCTTTTCCATCTTCCAACTCTCCATATCTCTCTTTGTCCTTTCTCTCCGTCTCCTTCTCTTTTTTCCACATCACCCTCTCTGCTTCTCTTTTCTCTTATTCCTTCTCCCTCTCCTGTTCTTACTCCAACCCTCCCTGCTCTGTCTCTCACCTGATAGTGTGGTGAAGCTCACACTGAGAGTTTTGAGCAGCTGCTGGTTGGACTCAGGTCTGAGTGATGCCGTGTAAGTGGTACCCGGCCTCAGATTGGTCAGCTGCCACGTGCTGTGGTCTCCCGGCAGGGTCTGTCTGACGTACGACCCCCGGTTGGAGCTGGTGCTGGTCCCTGGGCCCCTGACATGCCCTCCCGTCGGTACCCCGTCAGCCGAGGGCCCGTAGTTCAGCTCGTAGGTCCCAGTGTGTGCAGTCAAAACAGGCCTCCACTGCAGGATGGCACTCCTGGAAGTAACATCACGCACCTGGAGTCGATCTGCACGGATGATTTCTGACACAAGGAGGAGAACAAATGGGACAAATAAAAAAAAAACATCATTGGATGGATGGATGGATTCAACTTTATTGTCATCGTGCAGAGTAAGTACAAAGTCAACGAAATACAGTTTGAGGGCTGTTGATGGGCAAACTGTCCGCCTCCTTGTTGTCTCTGTCAAGGTTGCCATGGCCGTGGACACCTTAACAGGCAATTGTCTGGGGGCGAGGGGGCTGATGATGGGCAAAAAAGTCTGCAAAATGTCCGCCTCCTTGTTGTCGTGGACACCTCAACAGGCACAGGCAAGGAGGCATCGGGTGGGGGTGGGGGGGCTTAGTTGGTTGGTTGTCACCAGGATGCAGAGCTAGAGTTCAGTAGGGTGACAGCCGTAGCCGCACATTTCCATAAAGACCTTGGTTTGATCATTTCCCAATCCCACCCCCCTTGACTCTCTCTCCCACACACTTCCTGTCTCTCTCAACTGTCCTATATCCACATAAAAAATATACTTCATCAAAAAGCATCAAGACTGAAGAAACCTCCACTACACTACAACTGTATGGGAGGCAACTGATTCCACTCATCTCATCAATTGCAGTCAAAACACTTCTGAGCCTGTCTGGTATGAGGAGCTGCAGCCACACAGATTGCTCTCATCAACCGTAAACCACAACTGTAAAACAGGTTGATTGATATTCTCTGCTGAAGCAAAGTTGCAAATGGGGTTTTAGCAATAGAAGGCATTATGAGGCAGTGTCCACTCGTAATTCTAAAAGGGTTCATTTGTATTCACCACTCAAGCAAGAGTGAAAATTGCATTTCAGCCTAGTGGGCACTAAAAGCCTCCATTCTGTTTTTGATGGTGTAGATGAGACTGTTAATAGACAGAAGGGTGCGGTACGATCAGTTTGATCCGTACAACCCTTCGGGTGGCAAAGAACTAGATTGATCTGATACAGCCTGTGAGTGTGAGTGTCTGTGTGTGAGTGAGTGTGAAAGAAAGGGGCTGAGAGAAAGTTGGAGAGAAAGAAATAGAGAGAGAGGGTGTGTTACAGAAAAGCAGGAGAGAGATGAAAGGAGACAAGCCAGGGTTCATTAGGAGCATTTAACGAGTCAAAGAGTGGAGCAGTGGAGGAGGGCTGCATAAGTCGCTGTCAGGAAGCTCTCGTCCCTCATCTCCTCGCCTCCCTCTCACTGTGCTCCTGAGAAACCACCCACCCCGCACAGCTGAGATGTTTTGCCACGTGCGAATCTGAAAAGATTCATTATTTGTCGATTGTGAACGCTGTTACATTAAACTGAATAGGCACACGTGGGGATGGGAATTGTTCCAGGGTGTCTTTTTTGGACACTGCTCTTTTCTCTGACGAGCCTGTGAGTTTTCTCCATCTCCTCGTAATTCGCTTTGAGCTCCAAATCAGTCATCTCATGAAACTAAATTAGCCGCGCTTACTGTCCGCACGTTGTCATCTCTGGGCCCAGCTGCACCATCGCTCGGACAGCGCCTTAATATAGCTCACCCGCCCATCTATTATCTTTCATCTAATTTTTTTCCCAAATGACTTTTTCTCTCTTTATACAATCTGTCTCAATCACTTACTCCTTTGGTTTTGACCTCTACATTTCTCTCTCTCAATATTTTTATCTCAATATCATTCGCCTTCCCATCTCTGTGTGTGTGTGTGTGTCTGTGTGTGTGTGTGAGTCTGTGTGTGTGTGTGTGTGTGTGTGTGTGTGTGTGTGTCTGTGTGCAGGGGCGTAGCAAGCGTGGGGGATGTGGGTGTTATAACGTACACACTTTTGCTGGAACACGATTCTATCCCCCACACTTTTTGTCAGATTAAAATGAAAGTAAAACATGGAAATAGACGCTCCCGTACAGAGTTGGAACCGTATCTACCATAACGCACACACAGAGAGACACAAATAGGTCTGTTGATTTGATTGAACGGTCATCCAGCCAATCACATCAAGTTAGCCAGTGAGGAATCAGAGCCGCTCTGATCAAATTCAAAGTGTGCGTCTTACAAGGGTGCCGCTGCTTGGGTCTGCATTATAACGTCTGCAGTGAGCAGATTTCAGGTAGAATTTAAATGATAATTGTTACCGCATTATGCTAATTTAGTAAACCAAAATTCACTGTCTGACTGACAGTTTTTGTTACAATGTAGAAATGCAGGGAGTCAAAGTGAAAACGGGGGTGGGGTGCGCGCACCGAGGCACTTGTTTCTGCAGAAAGGCTACTGTTCTCAGAGCATTATGCTTTCTCTGTCTATGATCTGCAGCTTTTCTTAAACTATGGGCCTCCTCAACAATTAACCTAATGGTACACGTAGCCGCGAAATGAAGTTATGCCCGGTACTTCACACGTCTGATTTGCAGCAAGATTGAATTGGAACCGCGGACTGAAAACAAAAATAAACTAGGCTAAAAGTTTCCGCAATCAAAACTTATAAATTTGGTGTCATTAACTATATAGACATATCGCAGTCAGCACACATGTCTCCAAAACGCTTGGAAAAGATCAGCTTAATTACATCGCGTTCCATTTAGAACGTCTTATTTGGCCTGATCTTACAAACGTCGGCGGCATTTCACTGTCATATGTGTCGTAGTGCTACATCTACTGGAGATCTTATTATCTTAAATACGATCGCGTTCCATGTATAGGCTATATCTTATTTTGATCTTACAAACGGCGGCGTCAAGACAAATTTCTACATCTGAGAACTAAGATTTCCAGCATGTAGAACTCAAATAGAACGCTTATGAGCGCTCATGCAATGTGTGCGTCCCTGCAGCAAGTGAAACTGGAGGTAACGTGGGCTAGAATCAACAATAGTTTAAACAACAACGTGGCTTCCTGTCTGTCAATGGAAAACCAAAGAAACTGCTAATCATAATCTTTAAATTGACATTAATTCAACTGGCTATATGCAACACAATGTTATATTCCCTATGCATAATGGGTGGACTTCAAACGTTTTTGAATTTGAGCTTACAATTCTGTCACTATTCTGTGTCCTTTACATTTATTTAATAGGTATTAGTGATACCTCGAAATTAGGCTGTTATCTGTGAGGCAATTTATTGTAGCCTGCTAACCCACATGCACAAAACATAATTTCTGAAATGATTTCTTGATTTATAACATGAGATATGTTTCCATGTAGGGTAGTGTCAAATAGTGAAGTGATAGCAGGTAGATCATGTAGGCCTACATGTCACATGAGCCACACATAGGCACTGCTTCTTCTGTCCCTCCCAAACTGCATTAAAATGGTGTGTTTAGCAATCAGAATCTCACATTTTTTGAGGGAGATACTCGTCCGCACCCCTCTCAGAAAATACTAGGGAGTTATTTATAATTTGGCCAGATTGTTTCATTTTCCTATCCCACAACCCCCACACTTTTAAAAAGCTTGATACGCCTCTGTCTGTGTGTGTCTGTGTGTGTCTGCGTGTGTGTGTGTCTGTGTGTGTGTCTGTGTCTCTCTCTCTCTCTCTCTCTCCATTTTCTCTTACCAATGATGGCATCTCTGAGGTCCTCTGTGATGATGCTAATGTCATCTACGTCCACAAAGTGCAAGTGGTCTTCCACAGGTGGAGACACCGTGCGACGGAGCACCTGGTAGTTGCTTGAACCCGTGGAGACCGCCAGAACTGCCACGCCTGCTCGCCGGAGCTCTCCCATTGGCTCTTCCACCGGCCCTGGCTCCACCCCGTCCGTCAGCCACAGGAGCACCTTGGGGGGGCCGTCCCTTCTCTTGTCCCCGGGACGGACTCCCAGCAGCCTCTGGGCCAGACGCAGGGCCTCGACCGTGTTGGTGTCGCCCTGGAGCTGCTGGGTGTTGCGTATCGCCCACTGCAGCCCGCTCTGGGCCGTGTGGCCGTCCAGGGCGAACTCAATCCGAGGCTCGGTGCCCACCTGCAGGAGCCCCACCCGGACGTGGCCGCGGCCCAGCTGGAAGGGGCGGAGCAGGTCGGACAGGAAGTGGACCATGTGGGTGAATTCATAGGCGGCCACGCTGCTCGAGGCATCCAGGACGATGACAATGTCCCCCTCGCAGCAGTTAAACACTTGAAACGGAGTAGGGGGAGGGGGGACCACACACCAGGACAGGAGGAGATATACAGGAAAGAGAGAGAGAAAGAAAGGCAAACACAGTCACAATGTTGTCATTATAGCAAACAGTGGAAATCCCCCCACCCCCTGACAGTGCTTGTTTGCTCACAAAAGTGTAATATGTACTTTTTTTCAAAGATCCTATTCATTTTCTTGTGCCTCAATAAGTGAAACAAATAACCGACATTCATAGAAGAGAATCTCTTTGCTATACCTTTCGGAAAATACATGGTTATGGTGTGTTATGCATGGCAGCTTAAATTTGCATGGAGACAACAGCAGCCAACCTTGTACTTGTGGCCTATACACCAGCTCAGATACTGATTACCTCCACAGGCTGGGGGTCTTAGAGAACAATCAGGCTTGTTATAATGAACTCCATTTCACACCCACCGAGAGCTTTGTTTGCTAATGGTATTATTCACCACAGGTGTTTGTTTTTACTCAAGCAACATAAACGTCACATATTTGTTTTCTCTCTCTCTTTTTTTAAATCCACTTAATGTGGTCAGATAGCAAAGCGAACCCTATTCCTATCCATGACAAATTGAGGAAGAGAAAGAGGTGAGGAAAATAAGAGATGAAGAGAAAATGAGAAGAGAACACACCTCTAGCTTCACTCACACACTCTCACACAATCACACTCACACACTCACTCTCACACACTCACTCTCACACACTCACTCTCACACACTCAAGCACACTCACACACACTCACACTCACACCCCTGGCTCTGTGTTGTGAGAAAAACACATAGACTCCTGAGGGGCATTGTGTGAGACTGAGTGCATTTAATGAAGCAGCAACATGATAGCACCCGGGAGTAGAGATGTGGGGACGCTTTTACTGGCCCAACCCGGAGCCCTGTGTGAAATAGTGCAAAGGTAGACCGCAGAACAATGGTGCTAGCCCACACCTGCCGAGGTATGCTCATGCTCACACACACACACACACACACACACACATTACCCCACTAAATCAATACTCAATAATTAGAATCTTATGATGAATGCTCTTAGCATGCTTGTGAACATAATGGCATTGCCTCTCCATTCCTTTGTCTCTCTTTGAGCCTGTGTATTGCTTTTATTCTTTCATCTTGGGGTGAAGACTACTTGAAAAGAAGAGCCGGTGGCCATTAAAGTTTTATGAAGTGCTCAAGAACAAATGAGAGGCAGGAAAGACCAGAAGACACAGAAAGTGGGTGAGAGAAAGAGGCAATGTTATGTAATGCTTCCCTCTCACTCCAGTGTCAAACAGCCTAGTGATATTAACAGCTAAAAGTAGTGGATGAAAATAGCAATATGAAGAAATACAATAAATAGTGCAGAAGGCATAAAATTGAGGAGAGCCATTGGAATTCAATGACGGATAAAAACAGAGGGAGGGAGAGAGAGAGCGAGAGAAAGGGAGAGGGATACCGGAATGACAGAAGGAGGGTGAAGGACTGGAATAGTGTTGGCAACTTATACATGGAGGATCAAAAGAATGTGCCTTCCCTGCATTCCAATGGGGAAAAAGTCCCCTGTGACATGGATACTGTATTTGGATGTGTTTTTGAGAGCTTTCATTTGGACGACCACAGCCTCTCGACACTTAGTTCAAACAGAGTGCTGCCCTGTACCTGCAAGCCACATGTTTGCCTT
Source organism: Alosa pseudoharengus (assembly GCF_046254945.1). Taxonomy (NCBI): domain Eukaryota; kingdom Metazoa; phylum Chordata; class Actinopteri; order Clupeiformes; family Clupeidae; genus Alosa; species Alosa pseudoharengus. Next base: position 27,348,079 of record NW_027468837.1, read on the forward strand.
TTGATTAAGACTTCAGAGCCATGTATATTTATGTGCATCTGGTGTAACCTTTCTTATCTGCCTTCCAAATGAACATTTAATAGTAACAAAAGTAACAAAAATTGCTTTGATTTACAGCCAATAGTTTTTGGCAAGCGAGCCATTGAGGATTCTGTGATTGAAATAATAGTGAAGAAAAACTGTCTTTTTGCTGGACCTGGACACACACACACATACACAGAGAGAAAGAGAGAATAACTGTGATGCTGTGTTGTATCAGTTTACACATACATAGACCACCACAAACACACTTGAGATTAGGCTATCCCTCTAATTCAGTTCACAGCTGTGCCCTTTCTTTATACATGCATTAGTCTCAAATCTGATGACACAAAGTCAGTGGATCACAAATGTTCATTAACCTTGCCAAGGGTAGTATAACAACTATGTGCCAAGTATAACAAACTATTTGTTTCAGTGTGTGTGTATTTGTGTGTGTGTGTGTGTACACAGGCTGTAGGTTTGGACACTTTGGACAAAACAGTTTTAGTGCCTTAGCCTACTTGACGGTTTACCTTCTGGAAGTCCTGCACCTCTGCATACTTCATTATTGAACTCAGTAGTTAATGATCTTCAAATTAAGTGATTTTGCTTTTTAAGAGTTCCCTTAATAACCATCTAGGCAATGAGTAATTAAACTGACCATCTCTTCATGTAGCCTACACTCACCTGTGACAGGTACGGTGTCTTGCGTTTCTGAGGGCCGAAGGAGAACTCCAGCGATCAGGAGGGCTATCGTTGTCCAGCGCATCTTGACGTGCTCACTAACAATGTACTAACAAGGCGAAGAGACCAATTCTACTGCCGAATTTCTTTAGGACGTCGTCCGATTAATTCTTTGACAAAGATGCTGCGCAGTTCGTCCCTCATTTCAAGGATTTCGCCCAACACGGACATATCAGTCTCGAAACTAACCTATATTACATTACATCGATTTCAAGCCTCTTTTGCAATCAAAATTGACACATGTTATGACAACAAATCCCAAGAATTTGCGTCGAAACTCTTGCCGTGGTTCGGCCACCTGCATATCCTGACCGATTGTAATGCAAACTCTTCCTCCAACAGGTTAACAAAAGTTGCGCGCAACTTTCCAGTCTGGCATACCTTCATTGAAAGTCTGGGCCAAGCCTCTCTGGCAATTACTGAATTATAAACCCTCCTTCCGTGAGAGCAAAATGATACAAGCGTCTCCTCTCCCCCTGAGCACTCCGGACGGCTACCGACGACTACGACGTTTTGCTCCCCTCCTTGAGTGTCTTCCTGGCCTCGTGCCTACTCCCTTCCTCAGTCAACGAGTTAATGCGTCACCATTATTGGAACTGGCCCTTTTGTTAGCAGTTAACAACCATACAAGGGAGTTTTCACATGGAGGTCAGGTGATTAAATAAACTAATATGAAACGTATCTGTCTCTCTCTTCTCCACCTCCGAAACTGTAAATTCATCCAAACAAAGAAGACTTTGTTGCATGTTAGAACGTGATGGGCAATTATAAATGTTTCTAGAATGTATGTGTGTGTGTATTGTAACAAGTGTCAAGTGGAAAGCTATTCACCAGTTCTTCCCCCTCATTCTCTGATAAATACTAGAAGATAGATACACTATCTAGAAGAAGAGATACACTGTGATACACTGTGAAATGTGAAGCAGAGACAGGTGTGTGTGTGTGTGTGTCTCTTCTCTGTCTCTGTGTGTTTCTGAATGTGTGTGTGTGTGTGAGAGAGAGAGATCAAATAGTTCTATCAAATTCATGTCCTTGGGTTGCAGTGAAAATGTAGAAGAGTTGGCATCACATCCATCTTTCAGCTGTAACCGTGTCTTTGTATCCATACAGGTCCAAGGAGATGTATTTTCAGTGACACTTTACCTGCATGTACATGCATAGGCCTATGATAAAGCGAAGCGAGGAAAATGTAACCTTGGATAACAGCTCACCCAGGTTGATCCATATATCCCTGTAAAACTGCAAGATAGGGATATTTCTTCCTCAGTAATGCAAGATAAAACAAAAAGTTTCATTAGCATACAATGGGGTTTATGGATGCTTGTGTGTATGTGTGTGTGTGTGTGTTTGTAATCTGTACACCAAGCCATGGACATTGTTTAGCATATTCTCATCCTCTGTCTCTGTGTTTGTGTGTGTGTGTGTGTGTGTGTGTGTGTGTGCGTGCCCGTAAGAGAGTGCTAAAAAATATGCAACAGGAATGATGATTTATCAGAGAAGCAGAGGTTAAGGTCTCCATCCATAAAGAATATAGATGGGAGTTCACTGGCCTGATAAATAGCCAGACGTTAAAACAGTATAATATGGCACAAAAATAACATGTAGTTTGCTTGTCCCTAAGGAGAGTTCATAAGAAAATTCACATTCTTTAAGCTTTCTGTGAGCACGTACGTGTGTGTGTGAAGAGAGTTCATGCATGAGTGGGCTATGTTGTGGTTGAGCTCACAGAGATAAGTTGGCCAGACTACAAACAGTCAGAAAAGGCTTGTGATAATGCAATCGTGGTTCTCTGATTGCCATGACTATTCAAACACAGTGAACTGCCATTGCTGAATGTTTGGTCTGGGAGGTGAGAGTTCCGATACCCCTTGGGCGTGTTTTCATTTTGTTTTGTTTTGTTTTGTTTCTATTTTTGTAATTGAACAGAAGGGAGCCACCCACAGTTTTAACCTTTTTATGGGTCACTCTGTCATAGCAATTGAAACGACAGAGGGATCCATCGATCTGGACATTGGTGTACATGACACACACACACACACACACACACTCTCCATCACTCAATCTGTTGAGGAGGCCACCGCATATTCCTGTTAAGGGATCCATCCAATCTCTCTCAAGTTTCCTTCCTCCACTGATGGCACAAGCAGATAACATACCAGCCTCTTACTGTTGTGTCTCCACTTAATGGGGGAAGTCATGGTCGGGGTGAGGTTGGGTCAGGCTGCTGTTTGGAGGGAGCAAAGTGATGAATTATTACTAAGGGTGACGGTTTTGACTAAATGTTCAGCACGAAAGATGAGCTTCAGAAGTAGTGCACACCTTTTCTCCATGCAAATATCTAAGTGTTTGAAAAACAAAAAGTTGACATGAGAATGTGTTAAAGCATCATAATACTTCTAGACCATAGATCTGTATGCATACGTTCAGTCTGTTTGCAATTGGACAACGGTAATGGTGAATCAAGGACCTGATGCAAATATTGCACTACAGCACTTCATGGCTGAGACACAATAGGCTGTTCATACATTTTTGCTGCTCTGACATTTAAGGGCTGTGAGGGTTTGTACATTTGTACTGCCTTTGCATATTGGCTGATGATGTTTTGCATATCACTGCAGTGGTTGATGTCATTTTCACCAGAGGCAGACAGAGTACACGGCTTCATTACTTGAGTAAAAGTACAGATACCCTTTGCTAAATTTTACTCAAGTACAAGTAAAAGTACAACAGTCAGATGTCTACTTAAGTAAAAGTACTGAAGTACTTGTTTTTAAAAGCACTTGAGTATCAAGAATACAAGAGTAGCCTACATTTTCTAAATATTGTCTAAATATTTCTAAATATTGTTTCTGTACATAAATGTAAGCACTGTGGCAGTAGTATGCTTGCTAGTAGTATGATTGCTAATAGGCTGTCCCAATCAGTGGTGCCTGCACAATCCAATCACATTTGAGAGGGAAACAACAAATTGAGGGTTTCCGAGATTTTTCTTTCCTTTTTTTTAGAAGAAGTAACGGGTACTCACGGTTATGAATAGAAATGTAGCGGAGTAAAGAGTACAATATTTGCCTCTCAAATGTACTTGAGTAAAGTCATGAGTACTCCCCAAAAATGATACTCGAGTAAAGTACAGATCCCTCAAAAGTACTCAAGTAAATGTACTCCGTTACTGTCCGGCTCTGATTTTCACCTTTGCTTATTTTGTTTTGTAACACACACACACACACACCCCATACACACACACACTTTTCAATATACCCCACATACACACACACACACACACACACACACACACACACACACACATTTCTAGATGGTGGAAAGTTCTACCAATTTGACAGCTCTATGGGGCACATTCCTGCGCGGTGCCGTAGAGCCAGGGAGCGGCCTGACAGGAACATCACAGGTATACTGGGAGCCCTAAATGGCTGGTTGGGGGCACATTACAGGGGCCGAATTAACCTTTTTCTGTGCTGCCGCTGTCATTTTCCACGCCTCCCCTGCGCAGGTACCTGTTTGGACCTGCTGGTCCCCTCACTCCTACCCAGCGCTTCCTGAAGAACTCATACCAGCCAAGGTGCTCGGAAACCCCCTTATGTAGCTGAGGTTCTGCACTTGTTTGCACAACAAATTGGCAGCGTGTTCTTTACACATGTGTGGTTTTTAATGTTATGTACGTATACATATCTGTCAACCCGCAGTGCGGTTAGTTCACTAAAACGTTTCATTCAGAGGAAACCTCGTTCGAGGCAGTGATCGCTAGCACAGCACAATCTCAGTGCATTCCAGGAGAGAGATGGCTATCTGCTATCTAAGCTTCATGAAAGAGTGTGCGCTTGTATTTATACAACACCAAATGTATGGGAACCCAGCGAAACTGATTCCTTTCTTGTTGACAGTCACACAGTAGTGCACAGAGGGCACATTCAGCAGCAACTGTGCAAAACGCTTGTGTCTTCTGACACACAAACAAGACGCTCTGTGGAGCGTCCCACTTTCTCATCAGTGATTGTGATTATTCACAAAGAGCAAGTCGCGGAACGACAGCCGAGCATGGCTGCAGTTGTTGCCCTTAATGCCACTGCAGTAATTATGTCATCATACCGGAGGTTGGCATTTGCGCGCCGTGTGCTGCCAATAGAGAGTGGGTTTGTGCCATTGCCGGCCACAGCAGAGCTGCATTGGATGCCCAGCTGAGTGAGCGAATGGAAGTGGCGCCCGGTGTGACAAAGCCCTCATTGAGGCGAACAGAGTCGCAAATTCACCAATGTCTAAATGTCAGATGTCTGATGTCGTTCGATTTGCCTGTCAATCTCTCGTGCTGAAAAGGCCCCTCAGTGGCGCTGAGACAAAAGGAGCCATGTCAGAATCTGTTCTGAGTTAACCTCCGATTGGGGAAGGAAGTCTTAATTAAAACCAATGATGATCTTACTAATTCAGGCCAGTCCTTCACATCCAGGCCTTTTCAATTAGCAGGGATGGCTCTTGTTCTCCCCCAATATGATGTCTGTCAAATGACATCGGAGTGAACTTGTGACCCGTCTCTCTTCCTGCTGATGTCAGGCAGCGGGAATCATTCAAACCATTCTGCAATTATTGGACTGTCATGATCAAATGATTATTTGGGAGCGTTTACAATGACGCCGGCATGAAAAAGTACAGTTACAAGAAATAAATGTGATGGAACTTTATGGAAATAATTTAGATTTTTCCATCCTTGAGCGAGTGTGCTGCTTGGGAAGGGTGCGCAGAGAGAGAGAGAGGGAAGTGTCGGGGTGTTTTTGTAAAGGGCAGAGTCCTGTGGAGATGGAGAGAAAGGGAGAGGAACCGAGGAAGGAAAAGGCCAGGGCTGATTCGCTATGACACAACCTGGAAAGAAGCAGAGCCAGGCCATGTGGAAACTGGAAATACCAGAGCAGGAGAGAAGAGGAGAAAAGAGGAGAGCAGAGGAGAGAGCATTCTTTAGCCAGGGGGAAAAAGGGCCCAGCCCAACCGTTATAAGCCTTTTAATCCTAATTGGAAGGTCTTTTTCTGGTTTCTCTTTGTTAGCCGAGATTGTTACAATGTCATGAGCGTGAATCAAAGCGGAAAGGAAACAACCATGAAATTAGCTGAGATTACACACGGTGTTGAGAGTCACCGACGGCTCACAAATCATTGTGTGCAGTGGGCACGTATGAGAGCCTGTATGAGAGTGAGAGCGATAGAGAGCATATGAGTGTGAAACTGGGTGAGCCTCTATATGTGTGAATCATGGTGGTGTGAGTGTGGGTGTGTGTGTGTGTGTGTGTGTTTGAGTGTGTGTATGGGTGTGGTGTGTGTGTTTGACTGTGTGTGTCTCTCTCTTTCTCTCTCTCTCTCTCTCTCTCTCTCTGTCTGTCTGCCTGTGTGTGTGTGTGTGAATAAGAGAGAAAGAGAGAGACAGAGAGAGAGAAAGAAAAAAAGAATAGGTGGTGGTGGTGTTTGTGTGGTGGGGTGAACGTGATAACAGCACTTGTCTGCTGATGTGAATGTGAATATGACTGTGTGAGAACATATGTACAGCGGGGAAAATAAGTATTGAACACGTCAACATTTTTTTCAGTAAGTATACTTCCAGTGAGGCTATTCGCATGAAATTTTCACCGGACATTAGTATTAACTTAGGTAATCCACACATATATAAAAATCCAAACATTAATGTCTAAAAGTAGTGTTATGAGTAAAAAAGTGGAATGGCACAGGGAAAAAGTATTGAACACGCAGATAAAGCAGTACACAAACGCAAGGAATGGCAAGGAACAAACTGGAATCTATAAGTAGTTAGAGAAATTATCCCTCCTATCTGTGCAAGTTGATATAAGCTGGGTTAGTACATACTGGTGGGCTATAAAAAGGTTTTTTGTTAACAAAGTGTCACACAAGAAACATTTCATGATGGGTAAAAGCAAAGAGCTCTCCCAAGATCTTTCCAACCTTATTGTTGCCAAACATATTAATGGAACTGGTTACAGATGCACTTCAAAACTTCAGAATCATTCAGCAAGCAGTATTGGAGCCATTATTTGCAAGTGGAAGGAACATCACTACATCATCAACTGGCCATGCACAGGATCTCCTTGCATGATTTCTGACCAGGAAGTCAGAAGGATAGTCAGAAGAGTAGCCCAAGAGCCAAGGACCACTCTGAGAAAGCTCCAGAAAGATTTGGAGGCAGCAGGTACAATTGTTTCAGAGAAAATCATAGGTAATGCACTCCACCACCATGGCCTCTATGCACGCTCATCCAGCATGATTCTATTGCTGAAGAAAAACAGGTGGAAGCTCGTTGAAAGTTTGCTACACATGGTGTGGGCTGTTTTTCATCTCATGGTACTAGCAGACTTCATACAGTTGAAGGAATGATGAATGGAGTCATTTTTTTCTGGGAGAATCTTTACATCCACCAGGATGATGAGGATGAGACATGGCTAGACCTTCCAGCAGGACCTAATGATCCTAACCATTCAGCAAAGGATACTCTCAATTGGTTTCAGAGAAAGGAAATCAAGGCCCTGACTTCAATTCAATTGAACAGTTTTGGAAGTTAACTAAAGATCAGGATTTACAAGAGGGACCCCTGAAATCTTCAATATTAAAGGACTATCGGTTTAAAAGAATGGGCCAAACTCACACCAGAATACTCTGACTGATTAGTTTCATCATACAGGAAATACCTTGAAGCTGTCATTACGAATAAAGGCTTTTCCACAAAGGATTTAAGAAATGTCAGCAGGCGTGTTCAATACTTTTTTCCTGTGTCATTCCACTTTATTGCACATAACTCTACCTATGGACTTTAATGTTTGGATTTTTTTATATGGGTGGATTATCTGAGTTAATACTAATGTCTGGTGAAAATTTCATGCAAATAGCCTCATTGGAAGTATACTTACTGAAAAAAATGTTGACGTGTTCAATACTTATTTTCCCCGCTGTATATGGGTGAGAGATTAATCTGTCTGAGCACATTTCACACTAATCACATTAGGAGCAGTGATTATGTTATCATCAGCGGTGTCGGCGATGGCAGCAAAAGGGCGAGATGAAGAGCGAGGAAGAGGAGAGGCACACTCATCCCAGCCAGACTGATGGCCAACAGCAAACAATCATGCGCGCCAACCCTCGTCTGGACACCTCACAGGTCCTTGATGGACTGCCCCGCTAGCCTGTTTATATGTTCCTCTGGTGATCTACAGCACTGGAACCGATGCCAAAATAAACCACTCGTATATCCTGTCACCTGTGAGGAGAGGTGGAGAGGAGGATGAGGGTGGAGGGAAGGCCATGAGGATCCTCACTGGAGCATTTACACAGTCCTGACCACAAAATAAATAAAAATCAGACGACAAATCACCAGAGCCACTGACGGAGTTAGCAAACATCCGTCGGCTGTCCAGTCGTTAGGAGGATTCAAGGCCCTTTGAGGCGGACAGAGAATGTGGGGAAGAATGCACAGGCTCCATGCCAAAAAGCGATGTCCTGAAACACACGCACTCTCCCCCACAGCTCTCTTTGTCCCCTATGTTTAGAGCTAACCGCTACGGTATGAGGGAATAATGAGAGATGGAATTTGGCTTTCTCATTACGCACATGCTTGTGTCAGGGGGAGCACAACGATATAGGTCACTGAAGACCTTCAGTTAGATTCACTCCTGCCCAGTGCAAGGCCCCTGTTAAATGGCGACTGCGCCTTTATAGTTACTGCATAATGACTGCAGAAAAACTGACCTGACAGTTTATGATCCATTACAATCAAGTTGACAAATCAAGTCGTTTATAACTTGGGTGGTGGTCAGGATTCATTCTTCGTCCCTTCCTGAGTCGCCATAGGAACTGGTAACAACTAAATGTATAGGATCTCTGTGTCACACTGGGGTACTGTGGACACTACAATGTTGTACTCACTGAGATACAGTTTCTCTACA
>NW_027468837.1:27359289-27456789 GCF_046254945.1 Alosa pseudoharengus
TAGGAAAATGCACTGATACATATGTATATAAAAATGCACTTATAACGTCAACAGAATTGAAAAGATACATAAATAGAACATAGATCATTACATGGAGTGTATCAAGGTCCTTCTCCTGGACCCTTGCCATTTCTTCACATAGATAACAGCCTGTCCAGTCATTTAATTACCAATGTAAAGGGCAGGAGTTACTAAATGGTACAGTGACTTTGTCTTGAAGTGTGGTCTATTGTCAGATGAAATGAAAATTGCGCTCTTTGGCTAGAAACACGTTAGGTGTGTTTGGCATATATAGAAGAATGACTATACTGAAAAGAATCCCATACCCAATGAGAATTATGATGGAGGCGCTGTGCTATTGTGGGACTGTTTTTATTCCCAAAGGCCCTGGGAATCTAATTAAGGTGCATGGTATCCTGAACAACAAGAAAAACCTGAACATTTTCAAATGAAAATCTGTCAATCTCTGACAAGACACTAAAAGTTGGTCATGATGGATCATTCATCAGGTCAATGAACCAAAACTATCGTCCAGATCGAAACAAATATGGTTTACTGAACATAAAATCAAGCTTCGGCCATTGCCATCTCAGTCCCCTGATCTAAACTGCATAGAATAAAAAGTGGGGTGAGTTAAAGAGGAGAATGCACAAGTGTGGACCTAGGAATGTGGACGATCTGGGGAGATTTTGTAAAGACGAACAGTCTTAAATCTCTTGCTTTGTATTCTCCAACTTTATGGGGTATCATTAGCCTAGAAATCTAGACGCGCCCCTAGCGGCAGCGAATTACATTTGCTGCCAGGGCTAGTCTAGCAACTCTCCGTTGGCTTGTGAGCTCCAGAAATCGAAACTTAATCAGGCCAATGAAATTGTGTATAGAGTCGTTAGGTGGGCTTAACATAATGATTGATGGCAGAGTTGCAACGGTTTGGCTTGAATTCCCTGCTACTTGAAAACAAATAAGATGGATGTTGCTGCTGGCGAACAGTGTGACACGAGTTAAGCTTTTATTAAGTTGGCAAACGTTTGAACTAGCCAACTAGCTCCGCTGGTGGGAAACGCATGGGACTCATAGCGCTGCCGCTGTCCTATTGCGTGCAGAGGGAATTTGAAAGACAACTGATTATCCCGCCCCTTGGACTGAGCACTGCGAACGGTGAGTGTCCAGACCCTACATTTTAATGTGGGTCTGGCTCGTCAGGCTAGGGTATCATAGGAATATTACAAGCTGTTCTATTGGCAGAGGGAACTTAAGAAGGTATTATAAGCAGGGGTGCCAATAATTATGAGTAATGTGTTTTTAAAAAAAATATTTATTTCTTTATGAGATTTTCCTTTTTCTCAAACTAAATTTGCTTCCCTTCAAGGTTGGATTTTTCCAATTTTTTTCATTGTGAGATTACAATAAATCACCAACAGATTATTTTGTATACCTGTTTTTAATCAACTTTGGCAGAGGTGCCAATAATTCTGGAGGGTACTGTATATCACCCCTCAGAATGTACTCTACGTACTACTTGTATGACTGTATGTTTTTCCTGTTTTCCTGAGAGCTGCCTGAGCATGCAATTGCATGGGATTTGCCAAGTCTCTCCTGGGCAGAGGCTTTTGCTGGCAATTACGTACAGCGCCTGAGGTATAAACAAGGCTCTAGCGAGTCTGGGTGGCAGTGAGAGAATCTAGACATGGCAGAAAAGTTTTCTCATTATTTAGGAGGTGGCAGAAAGAGCAAAGAAAGAAGGGGAATATGATGAGGTTCATTATGAGGATAGCTGCAATTTATCTTATGCACACATAGGGCCAGATGTACATTTGCGAAAGTAGCGTTATCAGCGTCATGGACACACCGCAGATTGCGAACGCTGTCAGACCCAAGTTTCCGTCGTATTTATCAATCGTTCAACGCTTAGTGTAAACTGTGCCTTTCTCTGCCCATAAACGCAATTAACGAACGTCCACAACTGAATGGCAGCGCCTACATACAAGCGCAGTTGAATGAAGTTAACTGATGACAACATTAAAAAGAATCAAATGTTTAGCGATCATGAAATAATACCATACATGATAAGATGTAAACAAGCAGGGAGATAATGAAGATCAGTAGTTCTACTCAAACTACTTGTGCACGTAGGCTATGGATGATTGGTCAAATCTAGCAAGTAGGAAAGTTTAAGTGAATGACGTGAAAGTGAAAGTAAGACATTCGAAAAGCCAACAAAAGTTAAGGTTGCTTTTGGTACAAATACTTTCACCACAAAAACTGGTGCTCTAAATAGCGATTCTGTTGTGCATTGAACTGCAATTTGGATTAACACCTGCTTTTACAAGGCGGAAGTATTTAGGCGCAGAATAGACGTGCGCTTTCAGGAGCAGTCTTTGTACAGACCGTGGAATACATAATTAGGTGCTCTTTACTCTTCCCCTCCCATCTTTTTACGCTAAACTCCCACTTTCCCCTGGATCCTCCCATGAATGCATATGCATGACATGACAAACGCAATCTGCCATTTTCAGCTTCCGACAGGCAGTTTGCGCTTTTACATCATTGCGGCCTGTTTGTACATAAGCAAAAGGAAGAAGGAAAGACAGAGTGAGAGATGATGAGAGAGAGAGAGATCAGAAGACAAGTCACACCTGTTCCTGTCTCCAGATGTGACAGAGAGTGAGGAATGCAAGATGTGCCTCTGGTGATCCTACGATGACAAGGAAGCAGCTGTTCCCCGCCTTTGTTTGCTTTTAAACAGTCACATATATTTATTCTAGCACCTTTAAACCTCTCCTTTCTCCTTTCTTCATTTCACTTCCTCTTCAACACGCCTTTTGTTAAACCAGCATTCTCTCTCTCCCTCTCTCTGTTTCGCTTCCTCTCTCTCTTTTTCACACTAGTGAGAACTCACATTCTGTTCCTCTTGTTTTTTCTTTGCTGGCTCCTAAAGTGGTGTAGAGGAGATTATCAGTGTGCATGTACTGTCATGTCATGTGCTCATGTGCTGGTTGGAGGGAGGGGGTGTACATGCATGTGTGTGTGTGTGTCTATGTGTGTCTGTGTGTGTGTGTGTGTGTGTGTTTGTGTGCAGGAGTTTCCCTGAGGCAGTGTTTTCCGCCAGACCCCATCCCCTACATCTACCTGTCTTACCTGCATAGCTTCCATCAGCACAAGAGAGTTCCCTGTCACTTCCACACTGAAAGTGGGTGAGGGTTTAAACTGCCCTGAGGCTGAGTGCATGACATTATGGAGACACAGTGTGTGTGTATGTGTGTGTGTGCGTGTGTTTGTGTGTGTGTGCATGTGTGCATGTATGAAAGACTCTTATTTTGTTGAGGGTGTGGTTGCCTAACAACGCCCTCGTGTGCAGACTCACATTAGTTTTCAGTATCCTCATGTTAGTAGTATTGCCACAGTGTTGGTGGAGTTCATGCAATTGTATAAATACCGAGCGAGTTTACTGCCTATTGCCTTCAGTCTGAGTCTGTCCTTGTTTTCCCGGTCAAATCGAGCATAGAAGTGGTTCAGCTCGTCTGGGAAGGAAGTAGAGGAGGGTAGGGAAGAGTTGCATGGGGATTTGTAGGTGATTTTATGTAGGCCGTGCTCTTCAATCCTTTTCTTGTAGGTGTGTTTGGCCCTAGATATTCCTTTCCCCAGGTAGGATCTGGCTGGCCTCTTGGTCTCCCGACCTGAAGGCTGCATCCGTAGCCTTGAGGAGAAGGCGAACTTCTCTGTTCATCCAGGGTTTCTGGTTAGGGAATGCATGCATGCGTGCGTGAGTGCGTGCGTGCGTGTGGGTGTGTGTGTGTTTGTGTGTGCATGTGTGCATGTGGGTGTGTGCCTAGCAATGAACTGAGTGACTTTCTAAGTGAGAAAGAGTTGACAGTGGTTGACAGAGTATGTTGGCCCATGACTCAATGACTGAATGATTGACGAAGCACTTTCTTCTGCACACTCTCCCATTTCCTGCTGGCTGACATGCAACTCCTCATCAACACCTTTAAATGTTTGTGCGTGTGTGCGTGCGTGTCAGTGTGTCTGTGTCATTGTGTCTGTGTGTCTGTGTGTTTGTTTGTTTGTTTGTGTCTGCATGTGTTGAGTGAGACTGATGAGTGTACTGTGTGTGTGTGTGAGAGAGAGAGAGAGAGAGAGGGAGAGAGAGACAAAGACAGTATCCTAGTTAATTCTGTGGCACTCTCATCATGTTCTTACTGGCTCTCCACTTTTGTGTTCTCAGCTGAAGCAGGTATCACATGGTGGTGATCCGCCTCTATTTGATTTACAGTACGTTCCTTTCATACTTATTCAGATCATGACAAACTGAAGAGGTCTATTTCAATGCTCCCTGGCAGCAATGCTGGTGACAGAGGAAATAATTAATACTGTTTCAACAGTTCATTCAGTTTCAATATATTTTCAAAGTAATGGTGGTCTTTGTCACTTAGTAGAACTGTACCAGTGAGTACAGCGGCCTTATATACCAAATGCGCTTTTGCCTAGGTTTGCATTTGTATTACTGAAGATATGTAAGGTGGGCGTATACTGACAACTGATCATTGTAAAACATTTAGCTACAGTAATAGTACTCCATAGTATTCACTGTGATGCATGATAATGATAATCTTGTCAGTGACCTGTAATCAAATTAATATATCATTATTATAATAAGTGGCTCTCACGCTTAGTAATGTTGCAGAAATTGTAAATGCATATTTGCAGTATACAGTATGCTTGCTTTGCTAGATGTTACTCAGAATGTGTCTGCCAGTTCATTGCGTCACACTGTGTGTAATTGCTTTGCTGTGTTTGTAGATGAATAAGTCTGAGGTTTTTCTCAGTTGCTTTGGTGCTTTTCTCAAATTTGTACAACAGTTAGTGCATTTCTCAAAACAATTTGTGCAAACTGCACCACATAGTGTGTGGCCTGCAAAAGAGTGTATCTGGCTCAAAATGCTTAGTCTATGTCTCAAAAGCAAGTATTTTGATTGCAGAAAGTGGATATGTTTCAAAGTTTTACTGTTGACAGACATTGAGTATAAAGAAAACAAAGGCTTTTACAGCACTGTGCAAAGGGAAAATGACAAATACAGTAAAACACCCCTTGGCCAGAGCAAAGCCAGATTTACTGTATTAGTAAAACTTTATACAATCTGACATTCCTGCCTGTCAGGTCACATACTGTATCTTCTGTCTATTGCAGTTTTTGTCAGACGCTTTGATACATTTCTCAGATCAAAACTGAAATTCTCAAAACTGCTTGTTGAAAAGTCTATATAATCTTCTCTTGTAACTTGTCACTTGTCATCACTTTGAAAAAACAGCACTTTAAAAAAACAATACTGTTGTATCCTGCATTTATGGAGCCGCCACTAGGGTGCAGTAGTGTGAAGTTACATGCAGGAGTTCACTGAGAGATATGTAGTTTGGGAGAAGAATAATATGTGGACTTCACAATATGCTGTTGCTGAGTTTCTATATAGTACCCCAGTGAGTGAAATATAAAAAATACTTTAGTTAGTACATCAGTGCAACTGTGCATAGACACATTTTCTCCTCTCCACCACACAGATGCAAACATTTACATGCACAATGTACACACATATGCACACACAAAGACACACACATACAAACACACACACACACGCTTACTCACACAGACAGTCAGACAGACACACACACGCACATATATACACACACACACACACACACACACACACTTACTCACACAGACAGACAGACACACACACACACACAAAGCGCTTTCAGATATAACCTCCGGAGTACATGCGGAGGTTTGTCAAACGGAGGTCCTACCCTTCGGATGATTCAGATATGATGCTAACCTGCGGACCTAATACTGACCTTATACGGACGTATGTGTGAACGACATACACGCACATTACAGAATCTCCGTGTGGTTGTCGAGTGAGGGGTGGGGGCTTGTAGAGTTCACAAGATGCGAGATATGACGCAGAATATATGCGGCCGCTGCCTGTCACAGCTGCTTTTTGTTTACAACGTGTAGCCTATGCATTATGTAGGCTAAAGAAGACAAATCTATTGTGCGTAGGCTAATACTTGAAGTAGGCTAGTCAAGTAAGCAAACAGTATTTGTATGTGTGCTTCGAATAAACACATTTATCTGTTTTCAACGTTATGTACCAGAATTACTTGGCTATAGAACCCCACATCTGGTTTGCGTTGGAGAGAGAGCATGCACAAACTTTATGGTAGGCTCCCAATTCAGTAGGCTAACTCAAGACTGCAATGCCATCATACAACGTTTTTAAGCAATAAACAAAATACTAACATTACAGTGAAGTTGTTCGTTTTTTCATGGTTTATTTTTTCCAAAAGCATCCTCTCCCCATGTGTCTGTTGCTTTTACGTAAGGAGCCTGTAACAAAGTTGGCTTTTCTTCGTTTTCATTTTCTCTAGGCATATATGCTCAACAAATATCAGCGAGCTCAGCGAGGTATCAATGAACAGAAAACCGTGTTGGCTAACAATTTATTAAATGCTCCTGTTATTGTCGTCAACGACGTCGCTGTAGGCTACTGCCTTTTCAGCGCCTTCTGCTTATGGTGATTCAGTCTTTTGAATTCGTTTGGCCTTGTCATGCAGTTGTAGGCTACAACGTCTCTTGCCGTTCCCTTCATGTGTTCTATCAAAATGTTGTATGCCCTCATGGACAGTAGCTCCGTGATGTCTGCATCTTTCCAGGTCGGAGATTTTCTGGACAGCATTATGCCACTCCATAATAACACTGGCATTTAAGTCAGATCTAACCACATGGACGCACGAAAGAAACATCACCAACACGCCCTCTCACTAGGTGTGAATTTTAACCGCATGTTCAGACACAGCACATTTACATAATGTCCGGAGGAAATACTAGGGGGGGAGTAGTAGAACAACCGGCTAAATTCGGACTTCCATATTCGGTTATGTCGTTCAGATAAAATAATCTCCCGTTTTAGTAAAGCTAAATGTTGACAGGGATGCTTTGTAAACAAAAAGCAGCTGTGACAGGCAGCGGCCGCATATATTCTGCATCATATCTCGCATCTTGTTAACTTTACAAGCCCCCACCCCTCACTCGACAACCACACGGAGATTCTGTAATGTGCGTGTATGTCGTTCACATATACATCCATATTAGGTCAGTATAAGGTCCGCAGGTTAGCATCATATCTGAATCATCCGAAGGGTAGGACCTCCGTTTGACAAACCTCCGCATATACTCCGGAGGTTATATCTGAAAGCGCTTACACACTCACAGCCACTTAGGAGACCGTCGCCCCCGCTGGGTGCTCCATGGCCTTGTTATCCACAACGCAGATTAATTTTTTCCATCTCCTCGGCGAGAGGGAGATCCAATTTACCTCCCCCAGGCTTCGGACTATAACCTCCTGCCTGTGTCCAGGGACTCTCACAGAGAACTGGCCTGCCAGCACCTGGATCCAAATGAAAAGCCCTCATTCAGACTAACCAACACATCTGCAAGAACACTGCCTGAGTGTGGCTGGAGGACACAGGGGGGAAGTGGGGGAAAAGATTGACAGAACAACACAATAACAACCATAACAAAAGAAAAAGAGACACACTGATCTGGATTTGGAGGGGAAAGTAATCAAGGAAGGAGTGAGCTTAGAAGGAGAAGAGAACTGAGCGTGGCCAGAGATTACGTATGCCTGTGGTATGAAGCTCCCCCCACCCAGCCACCCAGTCACCCACCCAGCCAGCCAGCCAGCCAGCCAGCACTCTCTACGAGGGATGGAGAGGAGAAGCAAGCGGGGGTGGGGGGAGAGTGGGTGCAGCATAGATTCCATTGTGATCGCAGGCTCAATTTGGGCTCCTAAAGCACTAAAGGAAAATGGGAAAGTGTGGAAGAGTGAAGTGCGGGGGTGGAGGGAGCAAGCTCAATGCATTGAAAAGAATAGGTATCAAAGTATTACATGTAATGGACAGGATAGATAGATATATATAGATATAGATATATACATTGATATATAGATTGATAGATAGATTGATTGACTGAAAGAAAGACAGACAGATTGTCAGACAGAAAGACTATCTGTCTACCGGACTCACTGAGTTATAGAGAAAGGAATCAATAGCATGAGACAAATAGAGCCTTGCAGACAGTCAGGAGGACTGCACTGACTGATGAGTGGACGATACACAGACAGGTAGACAGCGACAGAGAGAGAGAGAGAAAGAGAGGGAGGGAGATGCATGCTGCCCTTGGAGATGCATCTACTCACATGTGTAAAGAGTTGTGGGTGTCGAATACAACAATGATGGTCATTTTCTCTGTTGGGAAATTGGACACTAGAGTAGGAGAGAGGGAGAGAAAAAGAAAGAGTGAAATAGTGGAAAAGGGAGTGAGAGAGAGGGCAGGGGGCGACGACTGCACATGGGCCAGAAGGGGCAGATACATTTTGCAGGGGGGTGGGGGTGGTAGAGAGAGGGATGGAGAGAGAGTTGAGGGAAAGATGGATATATATGGATATATGTCTGTGTGTAATGGAATGAATGTGTCTATTCTATGTTTCCTATGTGTTTTATGATATTCCTATCAGTGAGACCAAAGATCATTTTCATGCAGGCATGACAATAAAGTATATTCTATTCTATTCTATTCTATTCTATTAAACAAGGACACATCTCCAAACCTTCCTCCTTTAAACAAGGACACATCTCCAGACCTTCCTCCTTTAAACAAGGACACGTCTCCAGACCTTCCTCCTTTGAACAAGGACACATCTCCAATTCCTCCTTTAAACAAGGACACATCTCCAAACCTTCCTCCTTTAAACAAGGACACATCTCCAAACCTTCCTCCTTTAAACAAGGACACGTCTCCAGACCTTCCTCCTTTCTATCACATCACACCCATCAGCTAATTATGCACATTCAGACTGTATCAGAGACAGACAACCATGCCAAAGCTGAATATCACTGAAGCAATTATACGCCTTAAGAAGTGTATATAGGTGCATCGCTAATGTTAGCATTAGCAAACCTAGCTGACTGGTAATGTTACCACTGACTGACTCTGAGAGTTAGACTACTTCCCGTGTCATAGAGAGGCCAAAGTTCAATTATATTAAATTATAAATTATATTTAAAAAATCACAATATATCAACTTGCTTACAGTATGACAATATATTGCAATATGGAATTGTAGCCCCTGCATCATGCTCTGTATCATCACCAGATATTGCTGGCTTGCGTAGCCTATCCGCAGCCCCACTACCCTGTCTACAAGCCTGTGCAGCCTGTGTGACACTGTGTGCTTGTGTGTCAGACTGCCCAGAGAGGAGCAGACGGGTGGCACGTTGAGACAGACTATAAGAGCTGATTGGCTCCACAGTTGGGCCCGTGGCATGGTGGGGGTAAAAATTAGCACTGATTGTGTTTCAGATCTCCACATCATCCCCTCCATTGTGTGGTGTGGTGGGGTGTCATTTTTCCATCCGCTCTCCTCTTCCTCACACATTCTCCCTCTTTGGCAACTCGATTGCTTAATTGTAGCCCGGTGGGTTAAGCAGGCTCTTCAACGAGAGCTGGATTAATTATCGGCCATTACAGCGGGGTTTTTTTTCCCTATGTCAAGTTCCCCTTGAGGGCTTTTCTCTTTGGTCCTGACCGAGAAGCGTCAGAGAGAAGCGCGTGTGGAAGTGAGGTGATTAATGGTGATGATTAACCGCTGATCGCACCACACCCTGCTGCTGCAGACTTCAGAGGGGAGAGTGAGTGAAGTCTTTTATGCTAATGTGTGGAGAATTCATCCGTGTGCCATAGATTTCAGAGCCATACGGTGCTTTGCTAGTGCTATAATCGGAGGTGATCATCGCAAAGGGATATTCACTCAGTCAGACACACACACGCACACACACACACACACACACACACAAACACCACATACAATATAATAAAAAACACACATATAGACCCATTTACAGAAGGACCAGAGATAAACAAAAGGACAAACACAATCGAAAACCCATAAACAGATGTGTGCATTCAAAATGTGTGCATTCAAGCAGAAAGTGCTCACACAGACTCACATCCATACACAAGTTTAATCAAAAATTCACACTTCTGAGCACACATATACTCGGACAGCTGCACCCCAGAAACACAGACAAATCAAAAATCCCAGACACTTGCGTGGACAAACACCTACAAGCACACACACACACACAGATCCAAAAACACACAGAAAACACAAATGTAATGAAAAACATACCAACATACTAACAAACACACACACACAAGAGCAGACACACATCTGCCAAGGGGGCAGGTGGCAAAGTGTGCAACTGAAGACCTTTTTACTATGTGAACAGAGCCCTCCTCTGAGTCACACGGACAGTTGTCTCCCCAGTTCAGGGACCGTTAAACACACATGTGGACAGCAGTCACACAGATTTCATGGAAGCAGAAGAAGAACAGAGACAAAACACCATGCACCATTCTCTCTCTCCCTCCCTCTCTCTCTCCCTCCCTCAGGCTCCTGATGTTGTTCTTTTCTGCCCGCACGAGAGTGTCTGAGCCCCGGCACCATTATGGAGATGTCATCAGAGCCCATTGTGTTGAGCTGATAGAGTAATTGGCAAGAAAATGAGGGGATGAGAGGGAGGCTGTGAGAGAAAGAGAGAGAGAGAAAGAGAACATGCACGTGTTTGAGATGAAGGAAGATTGGGTGGAACGAGGGAGATACAGAGAGGGAGACAGAGAGAGATGGAGATTGACTCAGTTATATTGACATGTTTAGAGAAAGCGCGATTAGAGCGAGAGATATTGGAAAAAAAGATTTAGTGGGATGGAGAGAAAGAAAAATAAGGATATTGTACTGTATGCTTTGGCGACACTTTCTTTATGAATTGTCATGCCAATAGAGCTTTTTGAATTGAGTTGAACTGAGAGAGAGAGAAGGAAAGATGGAGGGAGGGAGAGTGATGAGGGAGGGATGCAGTAAATCAAGAGAGCAGTGGAGCGACACGTCTGGCACTTAGCCCCAGAAATGGAGTCTGATGAGTCAGAGAACACATGATCCAAATGTGGCTAGTCAACTGTGAAGACCTGTGGCCTCCGGACGTTCAATTCGTAATTCAAATTCAGGTGCATTACACACATACAGTATACTCCCACAAGTTGTGGTTCAGGCCAGCTACATCTGGGTTTCTCAATTCTGTTTCATACAAGCTGCTTAGCTCAAGGAGGATTTTGCTGAGTAACTGTAATAGCATAACAGGCACTACCTTTGACCTTTAAAAGGTTACCCCTTTTAAGTTTAAGTTTGTTGACAGTTACCAATTGTATTTTGGAGTGCACTGTTGATCTAGTTCAAATCTTATTACAGGGTCAGGTTCTCTCAACATAAAAATGTCAAAAGCACTCTCTCTCTCTTTCATCTCTCACTCTCCTATTTACACACACTGTCTTTGTCTGTCTGTCTCTTCATCTCTCTCTCTCTCTCTCTCTCTCCATCTCTCTCTCTTTCTTCTATTGCACTGCTCTGCTTTTCCTATGTGGGCCATGTTGAGTGTCACTTCTTTCTGCAGTCCTTGAAAAGGAGCCCAGATTGACGTATTTCAGAGAGCCAGATGCTCTGGGTTATGGGGCCGACAGCTGTGGTCTTACGAAGCGAAACCAAGCCACCACACACACACACACACACACACACACACACATCTCATCCTCAGCACCACCACCCGTTTCAGTTCCGGCCACTCATGCACCTCGTCTGCATTGCACACTTCAAACAGCTCTCTAAGTCGGGGTGTAATCCAGGGAATGTGAGAGCAGGACTCAGTCCAGCTTGGTCCATGTGTGGAGCACAGGCCTTCTGCACGAGGAGTGGTGGTGTGTAAGTGCTGAATGCATTGACACACTCTCAACATCTGCATAGGAGACTCATTAAAGGCTGTCTTACACCTCATCTAATTAAAGGGGGATTTGAATTCCCTTCATTGCAACTAAACATTACTGACTCTTCATGATGTTTAACAGCTTTCATTATGAACAGATTCACTGTCTGATATTGAAAGGCATTCATCATCACCAATTTGTCATGGATTTTACATGTTTAGGTACCATGCAGTACAGAGTGAATGTATTTTGTAAATGTATGTATATATGTATGTATAACTGTATAATCAAATGGATGCATTTGATGTATACCACGTATCATGTATGTTTACCCACTCTATGGACATTATTATTGCATTATCAGTGCTATGGAAATATGGGTTTTATTATGTGTAATACAGCAATGTATATGCATATACCTCATCTGACTGTATGTACTGACTGTACATGAACTGCATATGCATCTGTATGAATGTGAAGGCTCTGCTGTATGAGGGCCGATGGTTTCTTTCAAAGCTGGATGCGTACATCCCGCACAGCGCTGGCTATATTTATGACTCTGCGTGCGTGCGTGTGTGAGCTGGCCTTTGATTTGTGTGTGAGTTTTGGTGAGGACTTTGGTGGATATTTCTGCTGCTGATTTACAGGAGAGGATGAAAGAGGAACGAACAGAGCAGCTGCAGCAGTTGATAAACGTTCAACAGCAAGAATCCACCTAAATGGGGACAGGGGTCTCTGATAACCGAATGCAGTTTTGGTCAACAGTGTTTGTGGGTGTGTGGGTGTGTGTGTGTGTGTGTGTGTGTGGGGGTGTGTGTGTGAGTGTGTGTGCATGTTCGTGTGTGTTTGTGTGTGTGTATTTGGTCAACAAGTTTGGTTCCATTATTGGAGTGGTTCTAATTGCTTTTCATTTTGAACAAGTTGCTTCAATGTGGATTTAATGTTTAAAGCAATTTGATTGTCCTCAGGATAGCTACCATTTACTGTTGTCAATTTAATATTTTTCCCTTTTGTTTATATGGGTTTATTTCTCTCTTCCTCTCTCTGCTATTTTGTCTAAGGTCAGCATGTGTAATTGGGTCCATCCCATGCTTTACACATCACTGATCTCTTTACCTTTTGTACAGGGTTCTTACAGTGTGGCTAATAATCATCACCATCATTACCAGAACATGTCTGGTCTTTTTCCATTTCATTTTGTTGCCATGGCGAGAGCCTCGTCGCCATGGTGACAAATCAGTATGTGGTAGTTGTGGGACAG
Organism: Alosa pseudoharengus; assembly: GCF_046254945.1. Lineage (NCBI taxonomy): Eukaryota > Metazoa > Chordata > Actinopteri > Clupeiformes > Clupeidae > Alosa > Alosa pseudoharengus. Next base: position 27,372,423 of record NW_027468837.1, read on the forward strand.
GGCACTTTAACACGGCTCTAAGTTAACATTTGATTTTCCTAAGCTAAGGTCCCAGTTCTAGGTTGATTCAGAGGCTGCTAAACTCCCATTCAAAAAACTCTTTGACAAGAGCTGCCATCATTTTGCTTTCATAACACATTTGGTTTATCTAGCACCGACCTGCATAGAATACCAAATGGGTCTAGTCTACCGATTGCTTCTCTCAGGTTACAGCACTGCAGATGCTTCGATTATTTTTGTTGTGGTGACCTGAGTGCATCTTTTTCAGGTGTATATGTGGTGCCTGAAAAAAAAAGAAAAACAGACGCTGTGCATTAGCATACTGTTTGAGCAGGCATCCTCAGAGGCCCTGGCCTTCTGTTCAGACATTTGTGCAAACAGCATTCTTGTCAGCCGCCTGTTCGTGTGACATATACACACACTTAACCAAGTGTCCAGGCACCCTGCGCTGAATGGGGATTCAATTGACGATGTACGCCCAACATCAGACTTCTTTTCTTTTTGAGTCCTGCAATCGCAATCACGTTTCACATCTTGTAGTGTATAATATGCCTCATCAATCACTGATTTGATTAAAAGATTTCTATAATCTCCATTTTCCTGTCGATATGGAGGAAATGTGTACCACAAGACCCACCGGAACTTCCCCTGAGGCCAAAAAATAGCTCCTGAACCACTAGGCTTCTACTGTGATATTCTTGTATAATACCGTACATTCATCAGCGTTTGGTATGGGCGACTGTCGTGGTGAATGTCCCAGAAAATGGCTTCCCACCAACACAGCTGCCACCAATAATTGAGTAAATACATCAGAAAATGGCATTAGCATGCTGCTGCTTCAGAAGACAAAGAAGATGGCCTTTCTGACAGTCATAAATATGTAATAGCACTACGCGTGTCCATTTACCCTATTTTTTGTGCCGCCTGTGGAATGTGATGCTGTGTGGTGACATGTTTTGGAGCGACATGCTTGGCAGCGGACGGTGGAGCTCCCGCAGAGTTGTGAGCACCTGGAGATAAGGAAAATGGCCTCCATAGGACGGTGAATGGTGATGAGCACAACCTCCAGGAAAGATTAGGGAAAAACAAAAACGCATTTAGTGTCTGATAGTAGCCTTCACCCAAAACTAAAAGGCCCCAAAAAAGGTTTTTGAATGTACCCAATATTTTTTATTTGGTCTTTTTTTTTATTAGTTGGTCACTTTTTTTTTTTTTTTTTTTTTTTGTTGTTGTTTTCCTGCAGGATTTGAAATGTGAGTCACAGATCTTCCTTCGCTTCAAAACAGAATAACTTCAGTGAGTTTCTCTTACTTTACTGGTTTCTCTTTAATAACATTCATCTAGGTAACAGTGACACAGACCTGCTACTATGATAATCAGAAACATAGAAGTCACACGAAAATTAGTGCATACATATTAACAGCATCTGGAAATTCACAAGCATAGATGTTTACTTACTCAGATGAAATCATTTAATTAAGAGTCTTTCTGCATCTCTCTGTGTGTGTGTGTGTGTGTGTGTGTGTGAGAGAGAGAGAGAGAGAGAGAGAGAGTGAGTGAGGGTGTGTCTGACACAGAGAGAGAAATTACAATTATGGGCAATTTAAATACTAGATCATACAATTCCAAGTAATCTTTGTACAAACGGTGACATTTACAGCCAAAGCTACTTCTATCCTCAATCCGCTCGATTTGGAAAATTACCACCAGAGGATTCCTAATGCTAGTTGCTGAGTGCCTGAGTCTGTGTACTCAATTCTGGATCACGACATTTGAATCACACACTATATTCAACACATCCTCCACATTCCTTTAACGACACAAACACCATTTCTAATGATGTTTACAAGTGACTCTCAATTATAAAACAAATCTAAACCAACCTCTTGGAAACTGAGTCTTAAACGTAGATGTATCATACTACCTGAAACATAGCATACTACAGACATATTGTGCTCTATTTTGACGTACAGTAACTCCACTCTAACTGCATCCATCCCCGAGCACCTCTCGCGAGCTAGCATGGACTAATTCACTAACATTAATTAACTTACATAATTCGTAAAGCTGGAAATATTTATATACTCAAAAGATAGCATCAGCATGATAATGCCTTCTCACTATCCCCAAAATAAAATTCATAGTGAGCAGCATAACTAGTGGCTATAAATACCTTACGGCAATAAAGTTGTTATAACTGTGACAGGTATGTAGAGTAGATATAACTTAGGGATACAAATGGACTATTTTTTCTTCTCCTGCTGCTGCTGTTGTAAATGTGACGTGTTCGTGGTGTAACCTGCACTTTAACAAGATTCCGTAGTTTTCACAGCATTATTGCTGTTTACTGAACAAATGCCTACTGCATATCTGTATGCAATCATGGCCACATTGCCGTACCGTCATCAACACTGTGTCTGACCAGTGAAAGTACACTTTCAGAGATTATATAAATGCCTCATAAGAGCTCACTGAACTGAAAGAGTAAGTACAAGAGTACAATTCCACTCTGCAATGTTTTAGTGCCACTTTAATATGGTGTTTCTGAAAGACCTTAAAGCTTTGGAATAAAGTTCTATATCTGGTGTATCACACAGCTACATACTAAGCCTACTGCCCATAAGCAAAGCAAGTCAGCACTATTTGTTCTAGGTCACCATAGGCAGACCCTCAAATGGATGAGATTTGTGAGTCCACCCCTTTTTAGGCTGCTGAAATGATTGTTGAAAATGCCAGAAACTTCATCAGCATATTACAGTATAATGGCCCATTCGTATAGTACATAACCTAGTGAGTTACACTGTAAGTTGAGTGACACTCTTACAATGCATCCTTTTCAGCTCTTGTGATACAGTGCAACCTTAGTTTCATATGTGCTCATACCTTTTTTCTTTCCTTAAAATGAATATTGAAAATTGATAATTAAAGTTAAATAAATACATAAATAAGGTACAAAAATACAGTATTTACATTTAAAATACATTTACACCCACAGCTGTAGGCTACTCCATTGGTCATAGACGAGATTGCAGGAACTCAGTACTTTTCTACGCAACGATATCCTTTTCTGAAGCAGTGCTTCCCAAACTGAACAGAAACAAACTACTGAAGCTGTTAGATAGTAGGCCACTGGATGGAAATAAATAAAGAACACTTTATATATACATAACATTAGATGGACACTACTTTTGGTGTACTGTGTGCTTGTGAAAGTCCTTTTTTCCCTTCTGATACTCCTGCTAAGCACCCCTCTCCATTGTTCTAACACGGAAAGAGACATAGACAGTACATTTCCCAGGGGAATTTTGCTAAGCTACACTGACCTCCAATTTCTAGTTAAAGAATCACAGAGTCTGTCGGATGGATAGAAAGTTGCATAAACACATCCTCCTCTCATCTCCTGTCTTATTAAAGATTGTCCAAGCCTAACCTTTAACTGGGTAAATATTGCATCTGTTCAATGACAAACAGACATGCACCTCAACCTTTTTTAGTCCAATTAGATTGTGTGTATTGGTTTCCAATGTATATTAAGTTGTCACTAATGTCTTTAGTAAGCCAGGACCTGAGACTAATGAGGTTGCTGTTATGATTTGAGATAAGGCGACTCTAGCATATAACCTGCTCCCAGCCTGGTAGGTGAAACATACCTGCAGATGTGGATGTGAAAATGGACTGACTCAGCTGAGGTACAAATGACCGGCCTGCCCTTAAGGGTGTGAATCATCTACATAACTAGCCTCTGTGAACATGCCAAAACACGTCTGTCTAGCCCGTTTGCAAATAAATAAAAAAGAGATCATCTAGGCCTGCTGAATTTCGTTATGAACTGAAGATCTATGGTGTACTTCTCTGAGTGCATAGCCGAACGTTGGTATTAGCCTATGTCATTTATGTTGAATCACACTGAAACACAAAGCCTGCCTGGCATCACCATTTACTCTCCTGCTGGAAAAGTGCATCGATCTAAACAAAGTGCCGTGTTAAAACAATAGGATGGGTGCTTGTCAAATCGCACAGTCCCCAACACTGTGAAAACCTGTTAGTGATGTTTATATGATGCTCCTCAGAAGCTGACCTTTGACCACTGAGGTCACCTCCCCACTGTGTGTGTATGTATGGGTGTGTGTGTCACACCCAGGCACGCAGGTCCCCACTCCACCCAAAGCTGCGGCCGCGGTACCAGGCGCTATTGATTGGCTGAAACAGCCAGAAGAGGCGGAGCCGGCGAAGCAACCCACAGAAGGTTGCTGCAGCAACCACCACCAGCGGTGACATCATGACAAAGCCAAGGATGATAAGAGCAGAACAGCTGTTGTCGTCAAGGTAATGACATAGGGCAGAGGGGGACGCCATCACCTGTGGAGGGGAGAAGGTGGTTAAAGTTGGTTTAAAGTCTGTAAGTGGTGTGTGTGTGTGTGTGTGTGTGTGTGTGTGTGTGTGTGTGTGTGTGTGTGTGTATGTGCGTGTGTGTTTGTGTGTGTGTGTATGTGCGTGTGTGTGTGTGTGTGTGTGTGTGTGTGTGTGTGTGTGTGTGTGTGTGTGTGTGTGTGTGTGTGTGTGTGTGTATGTACACTACTCATATGTACCTTTACTGACAGACAAACGCATATGTATTTATTCAAATAGTTATGTTTCTGAATCTGTCTTTGTGTGGCATTGTGTGCAAGTGTTTGTAAGTGTTGGTGCAGGTTTGTGTGTATTTGTTTGTGTAAATGTTTGTACTGTGTGTTTACATATGTGTAGGTGTGCCTCTGTGCCGTCATACTGGGTGTCCGTGTGTGAGACAGTGCGACAGAAGGTAACAGTGTGTGACAGGCTCCTGTCCCGGCTCCCTCCTCATGTTAGATAAGATACAGGCCCCTGAGCTGTCAATAACACCCCCCTGAGTTGTCAATCACCTGCCAGCTCCACACAATATCCACAAAGCTGTGGAGAGCAGGAGGGAGAGAGAGGGGGGGGGGGGAGATGGAGGGAGAGAGAAGGTACAGAAAGAGAGGGGAGCTGGAGAAGACAGTTGGGGAGGAAAAACAGAAAAGAAGACAAAGACACAAATGCTGAACAACAGAAACAGAAAAAGAAGGTGCGGAGGACAATGCTGTCAGAGACAAAACAGAGGCTGGAAAAAAGAGAGATGAAAGCATAGCGTAGACAAAAGAGATTCAAATAGGGAACAAGACAATGAGTAGAATACTAAGAGAAAGTATGAGCTGAACCATAAAACTCCTAGCCAATAGCGTGATAGGGGCAACACAACACAAATGATATACTGCATGAAGCACCCATAAATTACACTTAGCTGGAGGACTAATGGGCAGATATATCATAGATATCATCCGGCTGTAATGACCTTCTAGACAAATATACACAGATTAAAGAATGTTTACACACACATACTCATATACTACACACACACACACACACACACACACACACACACACTTTGGGAGAGCAAGAGAAATGGAGACAGAGCAATAAATAGAGACAGAAAGAGAGAGAGAGCAAGAGAGAGATATACAGATAGACGAAAAGCAAGGTAGAGAAAGAGGGAGGGAGAGGGAGAGAGGAAAGAGAGTGTAAATGGGTGAGAGGCTGAGAGGCTGAGAGAGAGAGAGAGAGAGAGAGATGGAAGTGGAGCGAGCGAGAGATTCAGGTGGAACACAGGGATCAAAGAGCTCCTTACATGTGGCCATTTTACGCGTCAGCATTTCTCAGAAGCATGCCATAACCTCCCTCAGCCCACATCACTAGGGAGAGGCTTAATCACCCCCTCCAACCAGCCTCATCAGCACACCTCAGACCTGCGGTGCCACACATCCTTCCTGCTCTTTCCCCTGTGTTGGGCCCGAGGGGCTGGCAGTGCCGATTGCCAAAAAACCTGGATTGTTTGTTTTGAGCTCATTCAGACAGCGCTATGGGTCAGGTCTGCACAGACACCCCGCACAAGCTTGTACAGAGCTGCGGGCCCTGATAGACACTCCCTCGAGTTGTGTTTGAAGGGCCCGGCCCAAACACACTGAATGATTAATGTGTGGTCCTGACAAATGTCCCTCACTGTGTCTGAAAAGCAACTTGGTTTGCGACCTTTTGGGACTGTAGCTTCAATTTTAATTTCAACTGTGGCTCATTGAGTGTATTTTGTCTAACAAAATGGGAATTGTAAGTCAGTGGATCAAAATAGCTCCATTTGATCTGTCCATTAGCCAAATATGAAAGAAAATAATATCTTGTGTCACTTTTTGTATGACCTTCCCGGCTCTGTGACAAGAGTTACATGGAGTGCTTCCCTGTGCAGAGTGGTCTGCCTTTGTGTTAGGAGTGAACTCATGTGTGGCTGGTGTTTCATTTAAAACTGTTATATATATCAGACCAATATAGCCTTGCTGCTCTAACAAGACAATAAAATAGACACAGCCCAGCCTGTTTGGAATTACCTTAATATAAAAGACTATCAAGAGCTCTAGCCAACTAGCATAATTGTAAACAAAGCCAGCAGGTTGCAGCAAATGAGATAATGATTGTGCTGCTTTCTCCAGCAGTGGGAGACTATCATTGGGGTCTATAATGCACTTAAACTGCTTTTAAGTCTTTATAAGGATTATTTTAGGTTGTGTGGTGCCCTTGTTTACTCTGGCTCTGAATGATGGTTGTGTTTAATGGGTATGTAAGGCAACGGATGGCACATAGTCAACTCTGAACGTCTCACCCGCGAGTGGCAGAGAAAGCCTGCGTAAAGCAGCAGTCCAGCGGGAAGCAGCACCATGGCGAAGACGGTCGCCAGCAGTATCACACATGTCACGGCCAGGACGACGTTCCATAGGACCAGCCACGCTCCGAACACCAGGCAGCCGCACCGACTCCGGCGGCCGCCCCACACGCTGCCCTCGCAGTGCGCTGTGGGAGGGGGAAGCATGCGGACCCCCTCGGCCATGGCGAACTCATCTTCTTGGTCTCTTTCGTCATCACCCACGCCACCGTCATCCAAGTCCGAGTCCACGCCACACATCCTAGTATATACAATACATACATACAAAACACAGGAAGAAATTACATCTGACTGGTAGACTATGAGACGCGGGAATGGAACAAGCGCACAAGGCGTAATGAGAAAGAATAAAATGGTAAAATACAGATTGCTAACTTGCTGCCATCGGACTACATTAGGCTTTTTGAGAAAGCATGAGCGCAGAGAAATTGAGATTCATGGGATGGCACTGCTAGCCGGGGCGTTTACAGAAAGAATCAATTCCTCCGACAGTTGAACCGGGACACTTGTAAAACAGTTCCAAACACAAGTCAACAAGAGTCAAAACAACTAGAAAGGTATCAATGTCGTCAAACATCTTGAAGTAGTACCCACAAGCTTTGCACCTCTAGCAAGTTACCTGTAACCTATGTAATGGCGATTCCAATACATTTCAACCAGGTAAGTCAGATATAGGCCTAGACCAGCTATGATAAATACATTCGGTTGGGTTAAGGTTTAGTTTGAAAACATGGGTGCATAAAACATTTTACGCATGGCAAAATGTCATTACGCACAGAATTACATGGCTTTTGGGAAGTCATGCTTTGGACATAAGATGTTTCACATAGTCTTAAAATATGAAAGGTAAATATTGGTTTTGATGATTAAGTAATGATGAATCAAAATGACATATTTCACTGAAGCCTCCCAATTGATTGCGCAAATCGATCCGATCCTCCGAGGTTCTGATAGATCTGTCACTCGAAATTCAATTATTAGAGCACCTCTGGTTTTCTTCTTCAGAGCTGTGGCATCACCAAAACGTAACATCTCAACATGTCATTTAATTCTTTTGAGGAGTATTTTTATCATCATCCCGACCACCCATCGTGCCAAAATTGATTGTAAACTGTCATTTTTAAATTAAAAGCTAATATATCACGATAAAAGTAATATATATATATATATATATACAGAATATATAATATATCTATATATTATGTTGTGTGTTTTTAGCCTATAACTTTCCTTTGCATTACGAAAACTGCTACATACCCGCTGATGTTGTTGCCGGAAAAAAGACCTCGGGTTCCAGTAATGCGCTCGGTTTGCTTTGAATTCACAATATTTCCAGACACGCGCGGTGTTAACAATAACAATATTGCTGTTGCAGAATGTCACACACCTCTAATGCCTTGTTACCGATATAAGCAGTCCGAAATTTGCCAGCGTGCGTCTTTCTCGCTCACTTGCTTTCTCTCACACACACACTTCACTTCTCTGTCCTCTCGCTGCCGTACTCTCTTGCTTATTCTCTCTCTCCCTGTCTATCCCTGCAGCGTGGCTCTGCGAAATAAGGGATAGAAAGAGAGAGCGAGAGAGCCAGAAAGATACAGAGAAAGAGAGAAAGACCCTGGTTACCACAATAAGAAATTCCCACCATTTTCATAAACATCTCTCTTCCTGAGTAGTCTTTTATTACCAACAAGAGATTATACTGAATGACCACTCATGTGAGTAATAGGGTCATTTGTTTTCTCAATAATTATGCATTCCCCCCTCCCATTCCAACCCAATCCAGATGCTCTGTCCTCTCTAATCCCATGTGGCATCTGAAACAAACAAGTGAAAAATACAAACAGAATAATTAAAGCAGCACTGCATTCATCCCTTGTTTTATTATTTGACCTCCTTGCCAGTGACACCCCCCCCCCCCCCCCCCCCAAGACACCCAAAAATGCCTGTAGTAAAAGGCAAACCTTATTAAGGCTGTGTCCAATTCACTGCCACCACTGCAGAACTGAATCAATAAACGGCGGAATCAAATATGCATCACAGCAGATGGAGGGTGGAGGGGCAGGGTGTGAGCTCCTCGGCTGAGGTGGCACCAGGGAGGAGGTGGTGTCGCAGGAGGGAGGGGGATATAGGGGGAAGATATATTATACATTATACATTACAGTCCCCTAGAAGGAATGGACCTGTCGCTGGGTGTCCATCTTAGGCAACTGCAACCGGTCAAGGACAGGTAGTGAGTGAGCAGAAAAAGGAAGAGAAGAGGGAGAGAGAGAGAGAGCCACGGAGAGAGGAGGAAAGAGAAGAGGGGCAAATAGTTCAAGGAGAGATTTTAGAGAGATATGAGGGGGTGAAGAAGTGAATTAAAAACTTGAAAAGAGAAAATGAGATACAGCAAGAGAGGGAAAGAGAGTCAAAGGAAAATGAGCATATAGAGTCAGTGGATGAGAAGGGGGAGAGATGAGATGAGAGAAGAGGAGGAGGAGGAGGAGGAGGAGGAGGGACAGTTGAGGAGGAAGAGGAGGAGGAGAGAGGAAGAAGGGACATGGCATTGTTCTGAGTAGCTGACTGCTGATCCTATTGTAAGCTGCCCTAAGCTCATTAGACATGACAAGGCCTCATGCATTTTGCACAAGGCAGATGAGCAGAGGTGAAGAGGGGGGTGGGTGGGGTGAGTGCTGCTGCTGCTGCTGCTGGTGCTGCTGCTGGTGGTGCTGGTGGTGCTGGTGTTGGAGGTGTGTGTTTGTGGGGGGGGGGGGGGGGGTGCTGAAGGTGATAATAGAAAACTGAACAAGTTGTACGGGTCTGAAATTAGGTATACCGATAGGCGCATCACTCATTTATTCTGCTGGTTATGATACCCTTGGTCCTTTGCCCCTTCCCTCTCCGCTCACACTGTCCATCACTCTCTCTCTCTCTCTCTCTCTCTCTCACACACTCCCCACCACCACCACCCCACATTCTCTCTCATGCACACAATCTTTTTCTTTCACCCACTCACTCATTTCTGTCATTAGACAAACTGAGAATGATTTGATGAGCCTGGTATAAATAGAACGGATTGGGCTGCAAGTGCTGTGTTTTGGAGATAAGAGGGAGATGGATTGATTCGTTGGAGGCATTAAATCCATCCCCATTCAGGGTTTCTCTCTCTCTCTCTCTCTTTCTCTCTCTCTCTCTCTCTCTCTCTCTCTCATGTGTGTGCCTTTTTCTCTCTTGCCATCTTCCAGCATCAGCAAAGGAGGCTGACAGAAGTACGAGTAATGGAACAGAAAATTCAGAGAGGACAGGGAGAGAGGACAAGGATGTGGGGTGGTGACAGGGGAGAGACAGGGAAAGAAAGTGTAAGCATGAGACAGACAAGACACAGTTGGGGAAAGCAACAGAGAAAGTCAGAGAGAGAGAGACTGACTCTAGGGAGGGGTGGAAGAAAGGGGGAAGAGGCGGAGGAGGAGGAGGAGGAGGAGAGAACAGGGAATGACGGATAATTAAATTGCCATTTCAGGGCTAATAGCAGTCTCTCTTATCTGCCTCTTTCGACTGGGAGAAAATGTAAGTCCATTAAATTGACAGAGCAGAAAAGCACAGAAACAGGAAAATGTTTGAGAGCACAGGAGACAGACAAATGGAAAAGAGGAGAAGAATGGACAGATATAGAGAAAAAGGCATGGGCATAACACTAGCCATCTAGGTCTGTTTGGGGGGGGGGGGGGGCAGGACCACCCACACCCTTACCAGTGACATCCTGAGGTTTCTGCTTGGTGCTATTCCGGTGAATTTTTAAACAATACTGTGAATTTTTAAGACAAAAAAAACAAAAACATTTGTATGGTCATACTGACACTTGCTGGCTATTTGTGGTATTTTATGTATCACACTTCTGTGAATGTACTGCAACATTAGTCCTCATTCACTTCTTCTTTGTAGTCCATGACATTTGGAACATTGAAGTAACATAACCTAACTACTGACAGCTATTAAGTCCTTGAAAATAGGCAGGGGCGCCGCTAGGGGTCGGGGGACTTACGACGATTCTAAGGGCCCAGCACTGACAGGGGGCCCTTAGAATCGTCGAGATTCCACCTGGTTCCTTGCCATTCCTTGCCTTTGTGTACTGCTTTTTCTTAGCGTGTTCAATACTTTTTTCCTGTGTCATTCCACTTTATTACACATTACTCTTCTTATGGACTTTAATGTTTGGATTTTTTTTATATGGGTGGATTATCTGAGTTAATACATAATGTCTGGTAAAAATGTTATGCAAATAGCCTCATTGGAAGTATACTTACTCAAACAAATGTTCAATACTTATTTTCCCCACTGTATAAGGCCCAGAATTATTGTCTGTCATAGGGCCCAAATTTTCTAGCAGTGCCCCGGAAAATAGGTTACATCAATGTCTACATTTCGGATGAAGACGCTTTGTGTTCCATTTTCTTGCTTTGCTGACTTAGATTGATTGCAACCCACTTTCTGGCTACTGCATTCAGCTACAAGCACTAGCCAGAAAGTCATGACAAAAGAGTCCTTACGGTTTATGCTGAACAGGAGCTTTCTCCGTATTCCTACAGAGCTCTCTACAGGGTACCCAACACGCAACAGGCCGAGTGCGGGACTAATGGCATGGAGAGCTCTCGGCGTGACCTTACACTCGGTTGCCTCTCAAAAAAATCATTCGACCCACATGGCTATTAACCTCTGACGCATGTCCTGTTTTTGGTTACTATGGTTACAGCCACCAGAAAAAGACAGCCTTTTGCCTTTGTCAAGTTTTTTTTTTTTTTTTCTCATGGCCAGCGGTCTGAGGTGTGTAGGAGGCCTCACCTTCCTCTTAATCTTAATCTTGTGCGTAAAACTAAGGGTGGACTTGCCACCTATAAGTTTTGACATCTTATTCATGAATTCTCTTAGGCTTGTTAATAGGAGCCTCTCAGAGCAGTGTTAAAACATAAACATAATTATTCTCTTTGGCAAATCTCCAAAAGACATGTGTCAGATGAAATTGATTGAAGCATATCAGATGTATGAATTATTCCCCTAATAACTTTTTTAATTGCTGTCAGTTACTCAACTCATCGCAGTCTCTAATAAGAGCACATCACTGAAAGAAAGTTTCTAGACCTCATTTGAACCCTGAACTGGATGAAGCAATGTGCCTTTTACACTGCAGTCATTATGAAACACAATCTGCTGCGTTCTCTCTCTGCTTCTACCCTCCCTGTTACAGGCAATCTGTATTTTGTAGATTGTAGGTTCACAAAGTAGCCTGTTTTGTGAACCTACAATATACAAAATATATATGTGTGTATATTTGTTTATATATTTTATATGTGTGTGTGTGTGTGTGTGTGTATGTGTGTGTGTGTGTGTGTGTGAGGGTGTGTGTGTGGGTGTCACTCCCACTCAAGGCATGATTGTTGACATGGTTACAGGGTGTCAGGTTCTGACTGATGTTTGTTCTTAGCTCTACGCTGCTATTTCATGTGGCATATTTATGTGGTCATGATGCTTTGTGCATAACGGTGCTGATAAAAGGCCTATACAAACAAGACAGCACAGCAGTTGTGCAAAAGATGGCAACCAAACCTTTGCCTGTCATCCTCCACTATCCTATTACATTAAAGGCATAAAAAGTCCAAAAATATATACTTTAAAAAAAAAAAACTTATGTAGTTGATAAGTATTCTCCATTTCATAAGGCTGTCTGAAAGTCCCTCAGAGTTGCTGTGTTCACTCAGCTGGTCCACTCATGCGTTCTCAGGCTGAGGTGCAGTACCACCAGTCTCCAGCAGAGGACATACATGAGAGATCGGATAAACTTTTGAAGATGAGATATAGATCTTTTTAATGATTCTCTGTCATTCTCTAGTGAGAGAGGGCAAATACTTTCAACCTGTCCATTCAACCGGTCTCAAGATTGGAGATTTTAATTAAACGAACAAATATCAGATGAACAAACTAATATAAATTGCATAATTTGATCATTAATATGGAAAATTGAAACTTCAAAAATAGGAAATATCTGACACAGCCATCTCTGTGACTCCCTTCTCCAAGGATAATGGCTATAATGCTTCAAACTATCAACAACATATGACACTTTTATGCAACCTGCCTAAATAAAACCTCCAGCTACATCACACGCAGTAAAAAGCAGCATACAATCTACACAAGCCGTTAGTGGTCTCTCGACGCAAATGATGGCCACATGTAGAAAGAGAATCCAGCGTACCAAACCACACTTTGGTGGAGATGAACAGTGCATCTAGTGTTCGTCTTTTCACTCTCTCGCCACACAGCGAACCTCCCGACGGCTATGGACAGAATGAAAAGGTCAGAGCCATTTTCCCCCCACTCTTCTCTCCCCATGGCTGTGCCATTTCCCCTTTCACCTGCACCACACAGCTGGGCCGCACCACCTTTACCCCATAAACCCCTCATATCCCAGAGTGCACCGGGGTATTTGCATTTTACTGGGCCCATGATAAGGGTCCTCGCCAGTCTCACAAAACTGTCCAGAGAAAGTGCCAGCAGGCAGGGGTATTTATAGATCAATGTTTTGATATGTAATGCTAATTACACATGTGTGGACGAAAATGTTAAGAAAATTAATGTGTGTGCAATTAGTATTCCAGACACACACAAACCAGATAGGAAAGTATGTGGCCTTAGTAGGATTTATGACTGAGATAATTACATCTTTTCAGTATACGCCACTTAAAAATTACTCAGGGATAATCATCTATTTATAAGCTTTTAAAGACAGAGACATTCTGTTTTGAAGTACTTAATAAAAACTCTAATAATGGTGAGAGCCATATGTCTTTCATCTGGTTTACAGGAATGGAAAACCAATGTGATGAAACAATTTTTTTAGATTTCCATTATTTAAGGCAAACAACAACACAAGAGTTTGAAAAAAAAATCTGGAGATCTGGTTCTTTGAAGCCTGCCAGCAACAGAGTTCTGATAATCCTTTTCAAAAGCTTAGGGGTTATGGCGCTTAAAGCTATACATAGTGGTATTGACTGAGGGATGCCACCACAAAGGCTCATGTGGTCCTGAAGAAATAAATACACAGATGGAGAGCCAGATGTTTGTAAATACAAACAGCTTTATCCAAGCCAGCACAATACACCCAATGTATGAATCATTTCAAGTGGATCAACTGAACTTTTTACCTTTCTAAAACTCCATATAAAGTGTTACTAGGAGGAAAGGCATTTTTCTTGACTCAACAATTTACTGTGTTGTTTAGTTAGACTTGCGCAAGTGAGGCGACAGAAAAGGCAGCACAGAACACAGAGGCCTTTAGAGACATAATCTGATGATTTGCGTGTTTGTGCGTGTATGTTTGTTTGTGTTTTTGTGTGTGTGTGTGTGTGTGTGTGTACATGATTTTGATTGTCTCTTAAATGGGAAAATGTATGTGCGCCTCTGTGAGCAATGATTTAAGTGTGCTTTCAATGTATAATCAGACACAGAGCGTGGATGTTCGTGCTACGTGTGCCACTGGAGTATCTGAATCTATGCTAATGAAAAGTGTTCAAATATATTACTGTATGTGAATGTCTGCGTGTGTGTTTGTGTTAGATTTTCAGTTTACTTTGTGCTTTGTGATCATTTTTGGTAACTGTGTATATGCACGCTGGTTTTGTTTCATACATTCCTGTCTAAAAGCTTTATTTTTGCAAAATGTGGTGTTATTCATAAAAGTGCTGAAGTTCTGCCAGAGTACAAAATCACAGACCAACTCAAACAGTGAGGAGAGAGAGAGAAAGAGAGAGAGAGAGAGAGAGAGAGAGAGAGAGAGGAGGAGAAGGAGGGAGGAGGGTGAATACAGATACAGAGAGGAGCACAGTTGAACTTATCCTCCCTCAGATGTGTCTGTGTGTGGCAGTGGATCAGCGAGTGTGTCGGGATGGTGTGGGTGTGAGAGTTTGTGCCTGTGAGGGTGCGGGTGGGGGTGAGGGTGAGGGTGCGGGTGGGGGTGGACTTCGGCGCTGCTGCCGTCAGGCAGGGACGCGTGATCGATGGAGCTCTCCGAGGGAGACTGCTGCGTGAGGGCCCCCTCCTGGTCACCCTCTTTACTGCAGGACTGGCAACTGCACTGCAGGATGCGCTCCACCAATTTGTCAACACGAGGAGTGTCCTCATTGCCTGGACACTGCAAAGTCACCTGAGGGGGCAGTACAAAGAGAAGTGACATACACATACAGATAGGACTCAATATATGAAGGATACATATATACTGTAGGTCCACCATTCATTTACTCTCTCTTTAAAAGTTCTCTCTCGCACTCTCGTTCACATATACACAGAGCAAGCAAGAGAGAGAGAGAGAAAGAGAGAGAGAGAGAGAGAGAGAGAGAGAAACACACACAATGCTATTTGAAATGATGAATATTTGGCTGGTCACACAGTCACCTGTGGCTGCACTCCTACTCTTCCACCCTACCTGGCATCATCTCAACATAAATATACCACAGTTCTCAGTCTCTGGAGCCAGCACACTGAAACGAAAGGAGCAGAATAACTAACTGCTGAGAGAGGTGAGAGGATGTCAAAGAGATCAAAGAGACAAGGGCGGGGAGGGGAAAAAAGAATCTGAATCTGCATCTTCCACTTCCTATTCACTCGGTCATTTAGTGTCACAGATGACTGGAAAAGATAGGAATCCTTTTTAGCGGAGTATTCTTTCTGCTTGAGACTTGTCGATGTGCAGCACTACTGCCTGACCAAACTTGGATTGTAACTTGACAAACTTGACCAGGATTGTAAAAATGTGCAGTCTGTGATTCTGGCAAAGGTTTGTTGATATTTGAGCTCACCAGCAAATACATTTACACTCATCCATTCCAGGCTCCTTAAGCAATGTGATGATTGGTTGGAATGATGTATGACTCAGTCTCAACCAACTTTGTTTGTTTCCCATTTACAGAGCCCAAACTGTTTCCGAGCACCAGGGAATGACTGAGCGCACACACACACACACACATAATCTCATAATCTCTCATAACTGTTTTATCCGCTGCTTATAAAATATAATACAATGCTGATGTAATCCAAAGTATTCAAAATATGTCACTCACTTTGAGTAATCTACAGGAATATGTTACACATTTTTAGGGCTGTCAAAATAACTGATTAATTTCGATTAATTAATTTGAGAAAAAATAACTGATTAAAAAAAATAACGCAGATTAATCGATTCCGTATGACCTTTGACCCCGATCAGTTGTAGTCAGTAACCATTAGACTGTAAAATGAAGGAGAGAGAAGAAAATGTGCTGCCTAGATCATTGATTGGAACATTTACTTTTAAAAAACGGCCTGATGGTGTTGATTAAAATAAAGCCCTCTGCAATGTCTGCAGCAAGGAATTTACATATCACCGGAGTTCATCAACTCTAAAGTCGCACATCAATGCAAAGAAATAGTGTTGACATTGAGGGGAGTGTTAATTTATTTTCATTGTGTCCCCTAGGTTATATATGTGGCCTGAAATACCTTGCATGAAAAAAAAACCTTCTTCCCGAAGCACTTTTGAATTTATTTCCTCAGCATATTAGGTCATATCATAGATTATTATTGCTATTATTAAAATAATAATAAAAGAGTTTTTGAACTTTAATGCCACTAATGCTGATTATTCAATGATTCATTTGAATTTAAATATTTAAAATACTTTCACAGCGAAAATTATATATGCGATTAATTTAGATCAATTAATCACAGAGTATGTAATTAATTAGAATTTTTTTTTTAAATCGATTGACAGCCCTACAAATGTTATGTATGTTACATTTTAAAAGTAACCTTCCACAGTGTGTGTGTGTGCGTGTGTGTGTGTGTGTGTGTGTGTGTGTGAGAGAGAGAGAGAGAGAGAGAGAGTGAGAGAGAAACAGACAGACAGACAACGAGAGAGAAAAAGAGTTTGTTTTGAAGCACAGAGCGTTCAGCTGGACACGCGGGCCCGTGGCCTCTCCTACTCACCACTTCCCACTGGGTCTCTGCTGGCATGCAGGAGTCACAGTGCACCAGGGACTCAGTGGACTGAGGAAAGGTGTTGGGCACGCTGTAACTGAAACACTGTCCCAGGCATGCCCTGTCAGGAAGCCAGGAGTTCATCGCTCAGTATCTTTTACATTCACCAGAGATTGATACAGTTTGGCAAGAAAAACTGACTGAAGCAATAGCAGGTCTGTAGTCACAAAATCAACTAACTCACATAAAATAACTCACACAGCATAATTTTCGATTTTAAGGCTAGTATTGACCATGAGTAATCTTATGATCTTATCAAATCAACCATGTGTTCCTACATGGATATGCATAATATTTAGTTATATGTGCTAATCTATGCAACCATCTTTGAGGAACTGCCTTAGGAAGCACAGCTGGGGTGTTCCGCCTGTGGGTCTCGGTCAGTGAGTTTCCTCTAGTTGTACTGACCTGTTTTCTATGGAGCGGGATTGGCAGCCTGTGTGCCCGACTATCTGTGTGATGTTCTTGGCTTCGCACCAGGCGCTCTTGTCAGGGAACAGCGCCAAACGGTTGATGTGCGCAGGAGGAGGCGCAGAACACAGCGCGAGGAACGCACAGCCAATCAGCGCACCAAGCCACATAACTGCACCTGGAACAGGTCAGGGAGAAGTTTTATGACATATCAATTCCCCCTTTCTTATTTTTGTGTGTGGTACTATAGCTAAGAAATGGACGCCCATCATTGTTCGAAAAAGCAAGTGTGTGCGTGAGAGGGACTTAAAGGTCTCCGAATTTATTTTGACGTCTATACACAAAATTGTCAAAGTTGCGATATTTAAACCACTATTTGATTCACCCCTGTCTTTTTGTCATTCAGTGCGACTGAAGACTAGCCGTTGTACCAATCAAATTCGGATCATTCATGTGGCCGGCCTTTTTGGCCCCGTGTGCGCCAAGACTGGAGAAGAACAATACCGCTGGCTCAGACTAGGGCAACCAGAGACGGGGAAAGATGTCTGTAAGATATCGCCTGACTTCAATAAACTACAGGAACACTGCGTAACGATGCGGCCACGAAAGAGAGCCTTTGTTTTAAAACTGCAACCGCATGTACATGAGAGTAAAAATCGGCTTCAAAAAGTTACATTTGATCTCAAGCCACCCACGTGTAATTAAAAGTGACAAAAGGCGTTTATAACTAAAATATAAAAAAAGCCCAAATAGACTATACTGCTTTGCCATGCTTTCACACAACTGGCATTCCACACAAATTCAATATCCATGCCCGACTTCCTAGCAGCCTGCGGCGGTTAAAGCGAGTGCGTGAGAAGCATCAGGGAGTAAGAGTGAGAGTGTGGGCGAGGGTGGGGACAACAACTAAATTGGTTATTAAATAGGATATTTAACAATTGCTACATTTTGAATAAATATGTTTGCTTGTTTTCGGCCATTTGACACATGCATGAAGGGGTGACTAAAGGTCTATCAATGAATCATTAGTTTGGTAAATTAGACATTGTTGATGCCAAGGTGCTGCTGAAGTGAAGCATCTCATATTGAGCTAAAATCGAGCTAAACTTAATCACAGGTCTTGAAACAAATGTGCCCTCATGACATCGGTTTATGGATTAGCTTAATTAATAAGCCTACATGTAGCCTTGGCTTTTTGAACTAACGTTCTCTTAGGCTGGGCTGGCTTATAAACAGAGGGAGTTTCATGTCATGTTACAAATACTGTTACAAATAAACTCATTGCTGACCAATGACCATTTTCTACTTTAAAAACCATCCTGTCCATGTTTTCCTCACGCATAGACTACAGTAGTCCCCAAATTGCAGTCACTGCTAAGGTAAGTAGAAACTAATTATACTTACGGTTGGGAACCACTGAAACGTCCGCTGGCACCAGAGATATTGCCCGCTGAATCCCCTTTTCCCAAACCGACCGCCTCTCACCGCGGCCCCTCTCTGTCCGACCCACTGGACACCAGAGAGACTAAGAAATGAGTGATGACGATGAGTTGCAGATAGGAAATTTTAATTTCAAATGCGGACGGAAAAACAGACAATGTTCCTCTCGCGTCCGATCTTAAACAATTACATCACCGAACGAAGGGATGAGGAGCTAAAACCGTGCAAGGAGCGCACGTAAGAAACCCAATCTATCTACATCAACTTCCCTGGGTCCCTCCCCTCTGTACTTTATATCTCTTCTCCTCCTTTTCTTCGTGGAAATGGAATAAATTAGACAGATTTTAGAAATTTGAAAAGTTTTGTGCGCAGTCAGTCTGTTCCTGTCGCTACCGCTTTCTCTTGCTGTGCTATGGGCTCATCTGACTAGGCGCGGCATCGAGGCTTGCCTGGCTGCACGCTGCGTATCTGATTGAACAAAAAAAAAGTGGGGATGTAGAGAGTTCGTCAGGTCGAAATGTTTACGGCCTGGTGACAACATCAGTGAACCCTCTGAATCCATACAGACAGTCGTCAAGGCGTGTCCCTCCCTGTCAAGTCTAGCCAAATAATGTTTGAGGACAAATTGGTGACTTCCCCCTGCTTTTGGCGAGATTCTTATGATTTGAGAGGACAATGTTGCAACGGTTCAGTAGTAGGTGTAGGTTATGTCAGAAGTTTTCCCCCCTCTGAATTGCATGATGCAGTCACTTAGAGCCCTATTTGACATGTGTGGAGAAACTTGTTGACAATTTAATGGTATATGGTCAACACTTGTTGACAATTTAATGGTATATGGTTATGTGCTAAGACATAAAGATAGCCTATTGGTCAACATACATTTTTATGCATTTTTGGTCCTGTCTCTGGGGTTTTGCACAGTCCTACAAGCCCTATGAAATACAATACACTAAAATAGGAAAACAAATCCCTCTGAATAAACATGAGGTGTGTATATTATATCATGCTTTCCAAATAGTAAGGTTGGAGGCACTTTTGTCTTTAGAAACAAAAGTTATATTATGTGTTTGTCAGGCAAATCCTAGCATTACATGTTTTGTCAGTAGCAGTAGACTACACCTTTTGCAGTTCATTTCTGTCCTGGCTGAATAGGGCCTTTGTAGACCATGATCACACCACTGGACATTTGCAAGGGAATTCTACATCCTAGCTTTTGTCCAGAACATTATGTGGTTGTCAGACCAATTAGATTTCAGAAGAGAGTAAGAAATGTTGCTCTGGTAGCCAATCGGTATCAGAATGCTCAGAATCAGGGGTGGGGCCATCCACACCTCAAACAATCTGTAAGTCCATCTCTGTGCAACCCATAGCTGAAGTGCTGCTGACTTAAATGCACACTACTGTAGCAATCACATACAGGGGTTAGCCTATATCAAGAAAATTCTTAGGCTGAGGACAAACTGTATGATATCTTTACTCACATGTTTATTAAGAGTCAAGAGTCAATGAACTTGAAAATGAAAAGGTTTTAAATTCAGCCCAGGTATGGAAGAGTGCAAGACCATCCTTTCTAACAGCAGAGGTCTTGTCCTCTTTGATAACATGCTGGATAATCCTAAGAGCCTGCCAAGAGTTCATCAGTAGAAGTCAACAAAAAAAGAACCACAATAAGCAGACCATGACTGTTTAGGACACTAAATGTTGGTGATCCATCAGAATCATGATTCTATGTAAAACGCATCTGTTAGACAGGCACAGACAGGTACTAAAGGCTTCTCTCATACCCCTGCCTCCCTCTTCGGTTAGCACTTGTGCCTGCACTCTGTCTACTTGCAGGTGTTCAGCTTGGATTCCATCCACAAGAACCTCCACCCAAAGCCACTTCTTTCACTTCACTTACAGACAAATGCCTTGATTGACAGGAGAAGACAAACAACTGAGGCATTTTTGTAAAAGTGCAAACATGTCTGCCCACATAGAAAATAAATGCATCAGTGACTTTGAGAGCAAGCAGCTATGATCAAAATTCAGCTCTGGTGGGATTTTGTGGTTTGTGCATCTGTGAATATGCATGCTTTTGTTCGGTATCTGTCTGTATATGACATTGAGATTTTTTGCACTGGGCCGGACTCACCTGTTAGTAATAACTGTTGAGCCCCTGTCCAGAGCTGGCATTCTAGAACATTCCAAGCATTCTGCTGCACCAGGGGGCTGGACAAACACACGGCTTATGATCTCCCTCTACACACATGCATACACACTCTCACTTACTATAAATGATGGCACCTAACAAAACCAGTCCGGGGCAGACATATTTCACAGTCACAGAAGCTCGCAGGGAGTCTGCTTTCCAAAAAAAAAAAAAAGTGACAGCCAATCGTTACGTGCCACTCTGTTCCACCAGGTATGCTCTGTGCTTGCAACCCTCTTAAGCTCAGCCCATTTATGTAGGGGTCAGGGTATGGAAGGAGAGAGAAAGCAGAACGTCGCAGACATTACACGTGGAGCACTGCCTCTGATTATCTTCTCCCCGCTGTGCAGGTCTGTTTCTGCGTATGTGTGGATTGCCCAGCAGCTGCTGATGAAATCATCGCTTGGCCGTTCTGCCCTGCTCTGTGGTCGGACGACATCTTGATTTGAGAGCGTCCATTTCGGCATATTTGAGGACAATTATGGGAAATAACACTCATTAGTACATGATTAACTGCTCTCTCCTCTGTGCAATTATCCTTTAATGCTGAAACTACTCCGGCCCTGGAAAACAAGCAGATCTCCCATTCCTGGTCAGACTCTGCACGGTCTCATTTTAATATGCTGTTCACCTATTGATTTTGCAGTTAAATTCAACTTGTTCTGCTGTTATTTTTCATGCTTTTCCCCCTCTTACTCCCACACTCTCATAATTTCTCTCTTCTTCCATCTGTCTCTCCCTCTCATTCTCTCTCTCTCTCTCCCTTCATCCCTTTCCTTTAGGGCTGCAGGTGCTGAACCTGGCTTCCATTCCAAAACAGCAGGAGACAAACTCTCCTACTCATTAACACACAAAAACACTCATTCTCTTCCTCTCGCCCTCACGGATGTGCATACCACGAGAGCTACGCCAAAGGACTCGCAGTCAAAACTGAATTATGTGGACAGCTTTAAAGCAGCCACAATGGCATAACACAAAATCCAGACACACAAACCGAAGCCTTTTGATGTTTGTTTTTTTTTATTTTTTATTTTAAATGTCGTTACTTTAATTATTTTCATTATAGTGTGATTAAATAAACAACATTCTTTCCAGACGCAGCAATTACAATGGTGACCGGGAACAGGAACACGTGGAGGTAGCGAACAAAAGAACGTCAAGCAAACAGAAATGAACAGCATGACGGATGACAGCAAAGACCAGCACCTCCCATGCTCCTCTACTGATCCTGCAAGAGAGAGAAAGAGCACAGAAACGCTTGAGAGGAAAAAGAGTGCAAGAAAAAGAAGAGAGTAGGCGGCCAAGGCCTCTATATTCAACCACAGCAACCCCCCCCCCACACACACACACACACACACACACACACACACACACACACACACACACACACACACACACACACACACACATACACTGGCCAGAATCAAGCAATATGATATCAATCATGACACAGAGGTTCTGATTCCAATATATTGTGATACTGTAAGGCCAGCGCTATGCTTTTTTAATTTTTTATCTAATGTCAGGAAAACTGTCCACATGCATAAAATAAGTAAACACTTTTCATACAATCAGAACAGTGGGATCTCCAATTACACTGATCACAATCCCAGTAGTATCCCACATACATAATCACTAAACCTAATATTGCAAAACTCAAATGTACTCTATATTTTCCTACAACCCTACATGCCATATGAACCCACTATAATGACCACTTGTACTGATCCATGCAAGCTTTAGCACAATCATTTATATCTTATGAAGCTCTGTGAGGTACTGATATTCGATGGCCAATATTGAATTCCTCCCCGGTCAACTAGGTAATTTTCCTGAGCATGCCCACCTTAACCATGTGTCCGTGCAGCAGGTACGGTGACCTGAAGTCCTGCTGGCAGTTGGAGTAGGCCATGCCCAGCCCCATTCCTGCACTAAACGCCACTGGCCATGTGCGGCCTACACATGAAATAAACAAACAAACAGACAAACAGGTAAACAACGAACATGTACAAAACGAAACCGCACACACTTCATACTACATGCAAACTATTACAAGCAACTATTAACTCACAAAACTGCACTTGCATGTCTGGTATACCCAACTGGTACCCTCTTGTGCAAAAGAATTTCTCCTTCATTTTGTTTCAGTTCATTTGCAAAAAGGTGTACACCATACAGTTGTGTGGCAACGTTGGGGCTAAACTGAAAGATCAAGGCGCCAACAAGCAACCCCAATGTGCTGGGGTTGATATTAATGGAGCACTCCTACTGAGGAACAAATACATTCGCACAGTAATGTCAGGTACATACATAGATAGATAGATACTTTATTGATCCCCAAGGGGAAATTCAACATTGGACAAAAGCATCTGCTAAATAAATAATTGAAAATATAGTTGCTTGGGTGTAATTTCACAGCCAAAACCTATAATAGTACATCCACAACACGGCATTGATATTAAGTGAAAGAATAATAAAAAATACTTTGTGACACTCAAGGTGAGGGGTGTGGTGGTATGCAACTCACGTTTGAATAACGTGACGGAGAGAACTATGCCAACTCCAAGACCGGTCGCTGAGGGGGAAGAGAGAGAGAAATGGAAAGAAAGTTGGTGGGGATACTCTAAAAACAAAACACCAGTCTACAACATGCTGGGAAATTAACAGCAACAGTCCTTCACACACACACACACACACACACACACACACACACACACACACACACACACACACACACACACACACACACACACACACACACACACACACACACACACACACACACACACACACACACACACACACACACACACACACACACACACACACACACACACACACACACACACACACACACACACACACACAGGTATAGTGTGTCCAACATGGGAGGAAGTACATGTGTGCCAATAACACAAGGTGGGTGGGGGATGTTAATGTGACCTCTGCCCCTCAAACTGGTAAACAGCACCTGCCCGCCAGACGACATCCATTAAACAGGAGGAGGGGGGGGCATAAACACTGACAACAAATAGAGGGAAGAACGGGTCACAACAACAAACTTTGGGGACAAGAAAATGGGCAGGGATTGTAGACATCCTAGAACAGCGGGATACAACTGGACAGACGGATGGACAGACAGACAAAAAGACCAATCCCAAGAGAGTTCATTTGAGGAAAAAAATAACATAAACACAGAGGAACAAAGGAAACCATGGAGAGATGAGAATAGGTAAGATGACAGCAAAGCAGTGTGTGTGTGTGTGTGTGTGTGTGTGTGTGTGTGTGTGTGTGTGTGTGTGTGTATGTGTGTGATCAGACCCAGGCAGGGGCCCAAGTGAGAGGGGAATATGCTCTGGACAGCAGAGCGGCTGAGGAGCCGAGGATTGTGGGACAGGAATGTGTTTGTGTTCTCAGCTTCACCTCACTGTGCTGTACTGTGCTGTGCTGCTCTGCACTTCGGGCAGCCTCGCCCCACCCAGCTCCGCTCCACGCCAGCCAGCAACAGCAGAGCAGCAGCAACACACACAAACAATCGCACTCCATCTCTCTGCCACTCTCTCGTTTCTCTCTCACTCTCTTCGACTCCCCCTTACTCTCTCGCGCTCTTCTCCTGTACCTCCGCTGTACACCTCCCCCCGTCTAATCTCTCCTCTCTTTCTCCCGCAGCTCTCCTGCTCCTTCTCTCCACGCTCACCCAAAAGCCCTCTCATCCTCTCCTGCTTTCTCTCCTCTGGCATTCTCTTTTCTTTTAGCTCTCCTTTCCTTTCTATGCTTCTCTCTTCTACCTTAACCCCCCCCCCCCCTCATTTAATTTTCTTCTTCTCTTCCGTCCTTCTCTCTTCTCCTCCAGCTGCCCTTCTCTCCCCCCCCCCCCCCCCCGCTCCTCAGCCTTTTAATTTGATTCAGAGGCATGTGGCGTAGCCATCGCTTGGCTGCCAGAACACTGCACTCTGCTTACCATTACACAACCGACAAATGTCGAGCACGACCGCGAAGAGGGGGAAAAAATAAAATAAAAACACCCAACTTGTCTTCATTACTTCAGGAGGGGGCCCTGCAAATCATGGCCTGTTCCATAAACTTCCAGCCCCCCTTCTCCCCACGCCAACCCAATCTCCCCCACTGTCTTTCTTGCACAACTGCAGTCTGAGTTTTCTAGTAAAAGCTTGAGCAGAACATCCCTCTGTCCCTCCCTCTGCGCTTCACTCGCTTCCAAACCACTCTCTCACTCTCTCTATTCCTCTCTCCTTCTCTCTCTTTCCCTCCCCATCCAGAGTGGCAGCAGCAGCAACCGAGCCCCAGCAGTCCTGTCTGCCAAATGTGCCTGCGGCAGCACAACAATCAGGATTGTCTTGAGCCGCCCTCACAATATTTATGCACTTTGGCCCACCCTCCGTCTCTCTTTCTATGCCCCATCCTTTCCTGTCCTTCTTCCCCCCCCTCCTCTTCCTCCTCTGCACTCTTCAGTGTGGATCCACGGCCGATTCCCCTTCGAATTAATCATGTCAGATATGGCCCTTTAATGTCCAAGGTCTCATGGAAGTTATGGAGGCTGCAGCTATTCTATGAGCCTTTGAAAGTGATGGCATGTGGTGGAGGCATTAAAAAAAAAAAGGAATCAGCAGACATTTGGAACAAATCAAAATAATGCAAAAGGTGACGGCAAAACAAGCGAGGTTTGCCCACAATCGTAATCTTCCTAATGGAGGGAGAGCACGAATGGAAATATACTGGCTCTGATAGCGATTAACAAATGGAATTTCAGAGCAAGTCATGGACCAAGATCAACAATGACGTAGTGTAACGCAAGGTAAACACACACCACATCAAATGACTGCATATGCAGTCACTTATAGACTGTGTCATATACACATATTACCTTTGCAAATGTGCTCATGACAAATACAGAGAAAATTCCACCTATTTCAGTTTATGAAAAACTCTAATGTTATTGACAGCTGTGCAAAAATACATTTCAAATTTTAAAAATAAATTAATTATTAATCAAATCAACCTAATAATCTGTCAGCCCAATTAAAATAAAGGTAATCCATGTCAAATTATACCTAACTGATCCCCACAATCCTTTAAGAGAGGAAGAGCTAGGAAATTACTCAAATGGACAGGCCGTCATCTGCTTGGTGTGTGTTCATGCACACACAATTCTGTTACACCCACCAATTATAGGAGACATGCCCACACTGGCAAACCGGCATGACGGCCTTGTTCTGAAGGAATGCATCCAATCAAAACATGTGTTAAAAACAGAAATATTTATGGGCCAGCATGAACTGGTACTTCATGACGTCACAGGAGCACACGTATTTCTTTGGGGTTCAGCGAATACTCCTAGATATTACCAATTTGCCATCTGGTGGTGGTGTTTGAGTGGCAAATTCTCAGCAAAACAAAAATCTTTTGTTGTTTGTAATTGCCTAGGGGGCTTTACATAGAATAAAGGCATGCAAACATACAGGGACAAAAAAAATGAAACAGTAATGCTGACAACATTTTACACAAGATAGGCCTAGTAGCCTATGTAAGAAGAGCACATGTAAGGTTGTATGAGATGATTAACCAGAAAAACATGTAGCCTAACTCTTGTTTCAACATTTAAGGAGGCAAAAAGTAGGCTACTACACATCATATCTACAATTTTAAACTTTAAATTACAAATCATTTTTGATATTTCAAAGTAATGTGCCCACTTAGCACAATTCTTGAACAAAATATGAGTGGTTCCTGCAGTTTGCTTTTCTTGATACTCAATCAAAAACTTGTCTTTGAAATCTAGACGATGCATTCACTTCCTTTCCATTGATTGAAAAAAGCTCATTATGGACTCGGTGTGAAAAATTGACGTGTCACCTGAGCACTGAGCCTCAGAACTAGGCCTACTATTATATGGGATTTCTAGGTCTACATCTTTATATTATTCCACCAGTAACTAAGCTTGGTTTGTTTCACGCTCAGCTGATCTCTCAAAAAAGTAACAGGCTGCCAATCCAACACACATGACCGTGAGCATTAATGCCACCTGGCCACATGTTGACATTTTGAAGGACTGTCGTGAGGACACTGCCCCTAAGCACCAAGGGAAGCTCATTTTTGTCCACCCCAAGTCACTAACACCATCTTAATCAACCATTTTCATTATCTCGTTTTATATTGTCCGGTGATCTGCTGCATAACCTAATCGTTGCAATAACAGTGCAGTAGGCTACATCTAGCCTATAAGCTACGATGACCTCTCCGGGAGCGGCCCGTCAGTGTTTACAGTAAATCTGCCGTATGATCGCAGTCGCAGTTCATCACTTGGATGGCATTTCTTAATTAAACGTAGCGTGCTTCTTTTCTTTAATTACCGATTTTGACAGCGCTGTCAGCAAGGCACCGGTCCCATTTACGTCCGTACTCTTCCTCCATGATAAGGCTGCAGAGCGATTGAGCGCAGTGTTTCAAATCTCGCGAGAAACAAAGGAGCTACCGGTCATGTGGCAGCCAAGCGTCATTCTTAAAGCTATACAAAGCTTGTTGTGAAAATCGTGTTACAGCAGGCCATATTGTAGGCCTACTTTTATCGTTAGCATGGACAATAAGACGTCTTTCAGCCTTCATTTTTTAAATAAAGGGCAGTGACATGGCCATAGACACAAGGTAGTCTACTCTGAGAACTCACCTTGAATGTAGGGCAGTCTAGTCTCTGTCATAAAACGTAGGTCATATAGGCAATATTTGCTCTCCGGGGTCTACCGGGAGACCATTGATCTATATTATCTGCCTCTCTGCCTGTCTATATCTACGCCTAAGTCCATCATTTTATTTTACACTAAAGTTGTATGGAAATTGTCTATGAGAAATTATGTTAAGGTTAATTCCTGCAGAAACAAGCCTTCCTCTGTTTATGCTTTTTAAACTTAAAAAATAATGTAGGGAAGGTTTAAAGAAGTTTGCTTGGCCTGTTAGGCTAAACAGCAGCAACAAAATAAAACTGTATTTGGTGCACTTCCTTTCTCTTCAAAACGGTGTCAATCTGTCGTTTTCTGGTAGCCTACTTGGCAAGTTGGTTGTTTGATGTGGGCCTAGGGTTAATCCCAAATTACACTTGTTTCTGGCAGTTCTGGTTGATGGCCTTAGCTTTTCCATGTACAGTGAGTGTTGTTTGCCTTAGGAATTATTGTTTAGGCCTACACTTGTTACATTGACAAACATTTTCTGTTGATACAAGAAAAACAAACGTGCATGCTGGGGAGAGAAAAAAAGAATAACATGAGAAAATAAGAGTCATTAAGTCTAGGCCTATATTCATTTTTTGTTTCCATTGTGTTTGCGACAGCAGTGATGCACCCGAGTCATTTTGGAGATCCAAGCCGCCCAGACAATTATATGCGCTTAACATCGATCCGACCACGCACATTTCTAAATTAAACGACTAGGTGCCCGTTCAAACATGCCATTCCTGTAGAAAACCTGTTGGCCAATTACATGCCCGCAGGTATACCTGCTTTAAAAATAGGATGATAGGGAAATACATCATTCCAGTTAAGCATTCAATAATGAATGCTGAATATTATATTATTATTATTATTATTATTATTATTATTATATATTAGCCTATAACTATGCCTAATGTGCAGTAAGCGGAATTTAGGCATGGCTGCAAGTGACTTTTTTACAGACCAACCCGCAACCCGCAACATTACGCAAATCTCACCCGCACCCGCCTGACCAGTGGGTGCTCTCAGGTCATAAGCCAGTCTGTGCAACTGAGCAGTCTTGCCTATGCTCTAGTCATTCAAAAAAGGCCTACTGGAACTGTTATAGGTTCAAATTATTAGGCTAATGCATTATTCAAGCTATATTTTCACAATTCACAATTTCAGTGATAAAAGCAGCAAAAAAAACAGTGTCTACTAAGAAGCTGATTTTTGTCGGTGGAGTGAGTTGTATGGTATTATTACACTATTCAGTAGACTGATTACAATCTGGTGACAGTCATCTAATTGCATCTGTCAACGACCTACACTCAAACTACTCAAACATCTTACTGAGATTTAACGTCAACCCTTCGCTATCACCCCCTGCCGTTCTGTTCGTATGTCTAGTCTTTTTGTTACTCCTCCTATCTTTCCATACTTGGCCATGCCTTCCTTACCCCTCTCTGATTGGTCAGCTGAGAGACTGGGTATGGTGACCCGGATATGCAAGCGCCGCTTGTTTTCCCTGTGCCCCTTCCTGTACCCCCGGTTGAGGAAGTGAATTCGCTGACAGGGCTGGGTTCCGCAAGGGAGCTGAAGAGAAATAACATCGGGAGGGGCAAAAATAATAACTAAATAATACACCGAGTCGAGCGAGCACAATAATTCGACAGCTGCGAGACACCAGTGAACGTTTATTTCCCTTGTGAGATCATCATCGAGAGCCGCAGACATGGTAAGGCCGCGGAGCTGGGCTGGAAGAAACGGAGATGGGTATAGCCAATTTTTGGTGGGGGTGCTAAGGAATATTAGCTGGTGTCCTTTTATAGGATGTGGGCTACGTTGCAACTCTGCGGTGTCACCTAAATACAGCATCAAATCTGCAAACCATAGTATAACTTACAAGCACGTTGTAAGTAAGTCGAACAAGTAGGAAGTTAACCGACTCACAAAAGCATTGTTAAATGGCTAATGTTAACATTAGCTAGGTAGTTAGCTTGCAAGCATAGCTAGCAGGCTAATTTTAACAGTAGTGGACGAAGTGCGTTAGCTTGTCCCAGGATGTTTTGAATTTGCAGAGTTGACTCTTAGGAGCTGCTCGGGTTGTGATACCAACACCCCTCCTTCGGCAAACCTGTACCCCGTGTTTAAAATAGTTACAAGTGCTGGTTTGCCTGTCGCCAAAACCGGTCTGCTCCGCCCATTCCCACCCCTTTAGAGTGCAACGAGCCATTAAACAAGCTTTTTGTGGTCAAACATTTTTTGTATCTTGTTGATCATTGCAGTTATGTCACTATACATCCTTACCTATTTGTTCAGAACATGAAACTATGTGATGTAAGGCTGGTGTATGAGAGGTTTGTAGGTAAATAAGCCTATTCAAATTGACTGACATGGCTGACTTGTTGATACCTCTTTTTGATCACCACACCGTCCATTTTATCTGTTTGAACTGTACTGATGAAAGTGATTGCAGACTTGCAAATCACATCAGTGGAGGTTAAAGTTTGTGCATGGTCATCCCTGCAGAAGTTGAGAATGTAATCCTCCTAGGTGTCAGGCAGTGGCAGTGACATCCCATTAGAAGGGGGGGCTGCCTGCAATAGGAGAGGAGCTAATATACTAATCCCTTAGTAGTAGTTCAACTCTACCAAAGAAGCTTTCAAAGCTTAGTTACATCTGAACATGTGAACATGGTAAACATTCCCTTTAAAAGCAGTCAGGTCCTGTAAACGCCGGGAAGGAGAGGGGGGAGAACCCTCTTAGAGTTGCAAGGCTGCAACGTTCTGATTACTTTACAGATGAGAACAGGTGGTTCGACTCTGCAGCCACTCTCCACACACTTACCCCAAACTCATTCATCTGCTGGGCCTGCCTGCCTGCACCGTGACCCCTCTCTGGCCCAGCTGCCCTGGTGTTGGCTGGGCTATCTGTAAACAGTGTCAGAGAGTGCAGGTGTCTGCTGTGCGCAGTCTAAATACGACCTCACCGGTAATGGTAGATTTCAGAACGGTTTATAAATGGGGAGACTCCAGGGAGGTGTTGGAAGTGGAAGACGGCCCTGTTTTTGGCAGCTGGAGGTCCTGCGTGTATTGTTTGTGTTCTCTCCTTGTAAAGGGTGTACGTATTTACATGCCGTGGATTTGATGGATTCTGTGTGTGTACTGGAATGTGGGTGGTTTCTTCTTCGTTTTTCTGTGGCTCAGTATCAAGATGGATGATGGTCAATTTGATTACTCTTACTAACTTACTAGCTGCAGTCTGAATGAACCGTTTACATTTATCAACAGAGGATGTATAGACACAGATTCACAGACAGTTGTGTAAGTGAGTGGTTTATTCTTCATTCCATTCTGGTTATGGAGTGCACATGGATTCATGGATTGAGTTACAGTCCGTTTGTGTGCATCTAGTCCAGTGATTACATTTGCAACAATTACGGTTCACCCCAAAAAATGTTTTGTTTGTAACATCCTAGCAACTTAGAGACATTCTGTTTATCGTTTGTGGATTTATATTATATGTGTCATGTGATGTGTCTGCATCACATTGATTTTAGATATATAGGTCAACAATAGCATGGAGGACTGATGTCTCTAGCCCTCTAGGCATTGCACATCAGTCAGCTTACAATGGTTGCATTTGTCCTCTTTCCTGGCAAAATTAGAATAATATCTTTAGAAATCTAATAGTAAGGTGCTGGCTGCCAAATACCAGTTAGCTGGTATTGTTTTGGAGCGAGGCTAGATAAAGACTTTTTGCTGCAAGGACTGGAATGTTCAGTCAGGTTAGGCGTTGTCTCAGTGTAGACCTCCCTCTCCCCTCCACTTCTGTTCCCCGGCTGTAGTTTCATGTTGTGGCTGGCCCTGCCTTGGCCTCCGTACATGTATGGAGCTCTGAGTGCACGGCTTTACATTCTTATGTGAGAGACGTGCCCTGTGGGAGAGAAGCCTGCAGCTGAACATCCGACCTTCCCATCGTTCGACTGAAGGGGCTTCACCAGATGTCTACTTCAGAAGTTTTTCAATGTGAAATATTTCATGTTGTGATTATGTGTCAGTGAATATTTTCAAATGTTAAATTATGTCAAGTTTGATTGATTTTCACTGAAACAGTGTTAGCATAAACAGGCACCCAGGTGTCATCTCCATAGTGTTGCTTGTCCAGCATTGGTCAAACACCAGCGCTCAAGGTTAGGGCGGCCAACTTGTTCTCTAGTTAACAGGGACTGTTAAGTGCTAGGGTGCTCATTATCCTCCCTTCAGGTTCACAGATAATGTCTACCTCAGAAAGTGCCAAAGGTTACAGCGGTTAGAAGAGAAACTGGAAAAGGAGACCCTCTGCACTGAAGTAGAAATAATATTCAAGCGATTGTGCCAAACATTAGAGCACTACTTTGTGCTTTGTTTCTGAAGAACAGGAAGTTCTTGAGGTCCCTTGGGCTTATGTGGAGTGTATGACTCAGGCTGTTTGAAGAGTTGAGTGACAGGTTGAGCTTGAACATTGACTGTGGTGGGCATTGCCGCCAGGGAGAAAAAAAGAGTTTGGGAAAACGTTGAATGGGATGTGGTTGCTGTGCCACATTTGCCTTAATCACTGAACATAATCAGACCCATCATCTGCTGCCAGGGTTTCATTCTGACTGGCGTGTGGGATTTTGTGGACAGATACATTGCAGTGTCAACGTTTTCTGGATATTTGAATTATGTATTGATTTTGATGTTACTGTGAATATAATGACTGGATTTACATTATAGTGGACCAAGCAAAAGGTAGGCCTATCATGTTAAGTGTGTTTTATTTCTGTTATAAAACAGAGACTTTTACAGAGGTTTGGAAGTTTGATGGCACAGTATGTCCAAAGGAGACAGTCCCCATCTGTTTTGCTTGAAGCGGTCACCCGTGTTTCTCATAGGATTGGATTTGCTTAGCTCAAACAAGAGTTATTTGAAGAGGTGATCAGTGTCTCGGTGGTATGTAAATAGAAGTAAGTGGTCTGTTGCGACTGTGGTAGTTAAAACAGCAGAATAGGAAGTCCATCATGAAAGCTAGCTTTGGATTGGGTTGGAACAAGATCTGACACGATAAAATAATATGTTGTTCTCCAACCAACTGTTTCCAAAAACTCACCACAGACATCAAGTCTTTCAAAACAATGAATGATTAACTAGTGAGTCAGTAGTAGTAAGAACAAGAGAATCAGGTTGTGTGTGTTTAGCACAACCCAGCAGACACACAAGTGACCTGACACAGGTCAGGCTGGGCTTTCTCGCAGACACTCGCTCACTCGTCCACTCATCCACAGGTGAGTGTGATCGTCACGACAACAGGGGCCTCTCTGTCACCGGCCGGTGGGAACGTTGTCGGTCGCCAATCGCCCCCAGCCCAAGTCCAGCCCGTCCCAGGAGGCAGACTGGGGGCCTCACACTCAGTGTCACATGCCCAGGGCCGTCTGGCCGCTGGACGGCTCCAGCCACTTCCTTAATTCTCGGCCACAGTGGGCCCTGTTGTTCTCATGGGCCTGTGTGTGGTGTGCTGGGGTGAGGTGGGGGGGAGGCGGAGGGGGAGGGGGGGGAAGAAGCCCCGCTCCTGTTCTCTAACTCGCCTCAGGCCACTCTCCTTCTGGGAAGCTCAGCTGCTGTCACGCGCGCTGGAAAAAAGGAGGCCGCCGCGGCTCGGGCCATTGAGTGTCGCAGCGGGCCGATAACGATGGTGGCATTTAAATGTGCTTCCTCAAACCTCCGCCACCCACTTCACACTCGTTTGCACTTTGATGGTGATAATGGTTGTGACGGAACTTGTTGATGCTGGTGTGAGTGCTTGTGGGGGTTGTGCGTATAGCAGCACCCACAAATGCAGTATTATCTAGGATATACCGCCTTCTCTTAACATAATGTGTGTGTGTGTGTGCTGTAAGAGAACTATAATATGTGTGTGTGTGTGTGTATTTACATCTGTGCTCCTATTTTTTATGGCTAGTACTGTAAGTTGGGTGTGTGTGTATGTGTGTGTTTGTTCAAAGAGTATAAGGAAATTAGTGTTGATGTATTTTTGTCTCTGTGTAGTCACTGTTTTGGAGCAGCTGGATTGTGTTTGTGTGTGTGTGTGTGAGAGAGAGAGAAGGGGGGGTAATTAGTTTTGATGTATTTCTGCAGCTGTTTAAGTAGTCAGAACGTAACCCTTAACTGTTTGTTTCTTTCTTTCTTCCTTCCCATCCTCCCTCTGATTCCATCCATCTTTCTGCTCCCTTCTCTTTCTGTTTCTCTTACACATTTACCCTCTCTGCCTCCCTCTCCTCCTCATCTGCATCCCTCTGTATGCATTCTTCTTTGATTTTCTCTCTCCTGCTCCCCCTCTCTGGGTCTCTACCTTCTCTACCTTCTTCTCTCTTTCCATCCCCCTCTACCTGTCTCTCTCTACACCTCTTTCTGTCTGCTTTCCTTTTTCCATCTCTCCCCTTCCTCCCTTTCTGTCTCTTTCTTTCTCTTTCCATCTGTTTCTCACTTTCTTCCCTTCTCCCTTACTCCCCCCTCTCTCTCCCTCCCTCTCCCTCCTCCCTCTCTCTCTCTCTCTCTGTCTCTCAGAATGACCAGCAGCTCGACTGTGCCCTGGACCTGATGAGGCGCTTGCCTCCCCAGCAGATCGAGAAGAATCTCAGCGACCTCATCGACCTGGTGAGTGACATGGCCACTGCTTGCTCTCCGCCAATCGGTAGATGCCCAGCAACGGCCTGACCGCGTGCCGCGACCCCTGGTCCGGTCCCGGTCCACTCTCCTGTCGGGCGCTAATGAGTGACACCGTCACGTGGCGTTCGGTGAACCCAAGGAGCCCGGCGTGGTACTGAAACGGCTCCACATGAAAGTGCTGTTCTCACCCTGCGTGCTGTCTTAACCTTTTCCACTTTGATATCTACTTAGAGCTGCTGTTCCCTGCTCTCACTACACACACACACACACACACACACACACTCACACTCACACTCACACTCACACACCTGTGTAGACATAGCTACAAACACACACACACACACACACACACACACACACCTGTGTAGACATATACACAGATACATAGGTACACACACACACACACACACACACACACACACACACCAGCAGCATCACAGCAGTCTTTCCTGGCTCCCTCTGTGTTGTGCGGTTGTTAGCGGTCATTAGCAGAGCTGTCAGTCACTCAGCATGGTGACCCGTCGGCCCGCCCTCCTCTCACCTCCCTTCCTGCCTGCCAAACTGTCCCTGGCCTGCTGATGGAGAGCACCTGGACTCTGTCCTCAGCTTCATATTCCCTCTCTCCCTCTCTCGCCCCTGCTCCTCCCCTTCGTCCCCTCAAGGGCATGCTCTCCCTCGCTCTGGCGTTCATACTATATCAGTAACCTCTGTTAGCGCTATCGCTGTTGGTTGTCTCTTGCATGTTCACTGTTCTATTTGCTTGCACCACACCATGCCACACCCCATGTCTGTTTGTCTTTCTCTTCTGTTGCTGTCTTTGATTGCGTTCTGAGTCAGTTTCTTTTGCATTCTGTTCTCTTCCCTGGCATGATGCTCTATCTCCGACATCTTTGTCTGTGCATGTTTGCCCTCCCCCTTCTCTCTCTCTCTCTCTCTCTCTCGCTCTCTCTCTCTCTCTCTCTTTCTCTATCCCTCTGTCCTCCTGGGTCTCTTGGCCTGGTGGCTGTTGGCAGGTGTATGTGAGTGTGACAGAAAGAACAGCCTAGCCTTTGTGTGTGCGTGTGTGTGTATGTGTGCGCGCATGTGTGTCTGAAGAGGGGTTTCCATGTCAGTCTGTGAGAAGTCATTTGTCCTGCTTTGTCCCGCCAAGGCTCTTTGCCTGCTCATATCACAGCGCATTCTTTCCCCCCTCTCCCCTTCTCTCTCTTTCTCTCTCTCTCTCTCTCTCTCTCTCTCTCTTTCTTTCTTTCTTTCTTTCTTTCTTTCTTTCTTTCTCTCTCTCTCTCTCTCCACCCCTTCCTTGGGGGTGCTGTTATATAGAGGAAGGGAAATGGGAAACCCAAACCCCTAAGCCCTCGTTTGCCTCATATTGATTTCATCAGCGGCCTTAATTAAAGAGGGTCACGTCTCTCTCTGCCCACTGGCTCACCAGCCCCCCCCCCCCCCACACACACACACACACACACACACACACACACACACCACCCCTCCCCCAGCGTGGCAGCTATTTTCATTAGAGACTTCTTGTGAATGCCCTGCTTTCAGCAGCATTCTTCAGGTGGTTGATGCTTAACCTTGAAGAAGAACTTGGTCGGGAAGCAAAACTAGATATGTAATATAGAGAGATCATCCTTAAAATTGCTTGAGAATATTTGTTTTAAGTGTATGTAAAGGTATGTTATGTTTATTTTTTATTGTTTTAATGAACTTAGTATGAAGATGTTTTTAGACTCTTGAGATACTGAGTGAAGAAAATTGGAAGGTTATTGTATTTGTTGAGTGAAACCTCCTGGACTTTGTTACTTTCATTAGCCTGTCACGCCCATTTTGCCTTATTAAAAGTGTGTGTGTGTGTTTGTGTGTGTGTGTGTGTGTGTGTGTGTGTGTGTGTGTGTGTGTGTGTGTGTGTGTGTGTGTGTGTGTGTGTGTGTGTGTGTGTGTGTGTGTGTGTGTGTGTGTGTGTGTGTGTGTTGATAGGTACCCAGCCTGTGTGAGGACCTGCTCTCCTCTGTGGACCAGCCCCTGAAGATTGCCAGAGACAGGGTGGTGGGAAAGGACTACTTGCTCTGTGACTATAATCGCGATGGTGACTCCTACAGGTTAGACCTAGAATTGCATACAAAATAACAACCCACCCTACTCTATTCATCTAGCCTGGCGGGCCATCCTATATCATTGACATGTATAGTCTGGCATCGAATCATTCACCTCGCTTAATCCAAGGGGCGGGCAGAGAATTGTCTTTCAAACTGCCTAGGCATGCAATAGGCCAGCGCTACGACCATATCCGTATCCGGTCGGCAAAACGGCAAATACATCCTTCTTCGAAAGGAATGACTTAAGTGCATTGTGTTGATCTACTTTCAAAGAAAAGCACAAGTCCAACTCCTCCAAAGTTGACGCCAACGCCGATTCAAACAACCGCTCTTCGTTTGCCATAGCCACCTTCCTTGTTGTTCACCGTCGCAGGATGTCGTTATCCTGTTAAGCCCGCCTTAAGACTCTCTAATGAAATAGAGTGCTGTGATTGGCCGTCATCCACGGTGTTAAGCCAATAGAAATTCCTATGGTTCGATACTAGACGTACAAGCTGAGCAAATTAATTTGCCGCCGCTAGGGTGCGTCTAGATTTCTAGGCTACTATTCATCATATCGTACACGTGATATGCCTACACACATGCATTACTGCTGTGGATGTTAGTTTGTTCAGTGTCAAAATCGTTGTGTTTTGACTGCATGTTACATTCAGTCTACAAGTATGGATACACACAGTGTTATGGACACATGGGCCTGGTGTGTGTTTAGTGTGTTTGTGCGTATACAGCTCACTAATTACTCTCCTCCCCACTGCCTCAGATCCCCCTGGAGTAATAAGTATGAGCCCCCCATTGATGATGGTGCCATGCCCTCTGCACGCCTGCGCAAGCTGGAGGTGGAAGCAAACAATGCCTTCGACCAGTACAGAGACCTGTAAGTGTGCTGCCCTGCACCACACCACACTATACCACACCATACCACCCCACCACACTATACCACACAACACCACACTATACCACACCCCACCACACTATACCACACCACATTATACCACACTACACTATACCACACCACACTATACCACACCACACTATACCACACCCCACCACACCACACTATACCACACCACACTATTCCACACCACACTATACCACACCATACCACCACACTACACTATACCACATCCCAACACACTATACCACACCACACTATACCACACCACACTATACCACACCATACCACACTATACCACACTACACTATACCACACCACACCACACCACACCATACCACCCCACCACACTATACCATACAACACGACACTACACTATACCACACCACACTGTACCACACCACACTATTCCACACCACACCACACTATAACACACCACACTATACCACACCACACTATACCACACCACACTATACCACACCACACTATACCACACCACACTATACCACACCACACTATACCACGCCACACCACGCCACGCCACGCCACACCACAATATACTACACTTTACCACACTCCACTATACCATACCACACCACACTATACCCCACCACACTATACCACACCCCACCACACTATACCACACACACACCACACTGTACCACACCACACCACACTATGCCACACTTTACCACACCACACCACACAATACCACACACCACTATACCATACACCACTATACCATACCCCACTATACCATACCACACCATACCACACCCCACCACACTATACCACACACACACCACACTATACCACACCATACCATACCACACTTCACCACACCACACCACACTATGCCACACTTTACCACACCACACTATACCACACCCCACTATACCATACCACACCACACTATACCACACCTCACTATACCATACCACACCTCACTATACCATACCACACCACACTATACCACACCACACTATTCCATACCACACCACAAAACGCCACCCTGAGGAAATGCAGTGTTGGTTAGTTGATTAGACGGGTGAATTACTAACACTAATATGCTTCACAACATCAACCAGTAGTTTAAGCATCATTCCTATAAACCTTTCAACATATACATGTATGCATGTGTACACTACACAGACCCATCACTGATCACCCATGTTTGTTGATGTGTTGAACAGACACTCACTAAGTCCGGCACATGAGCATGACTCGCGTACTTTGTGTTTGAATGCTCCAGGTACTTTGAGGGGGGCGTCTCCTCGGTGTACCTCTGGGACCTGGACCATGGGTTTGCCGGGGTCATCCTCATCAAGAAGGCCGGAGACGGCTCCAAGAAAATCAAGGGATGCTGGGACTCCATCCATGTGGTGGAGGTGCAGGTGAGGGAATGAGAGCGGGAGGAAGACAGATAGAGGGAGGGAGGGAGGGAGGGAGAGATCGAGAGAGAAAAATTGTAATTGTAATGGACATAAGAAAATGTGAATGGGAAAAAAGTGTCCATGTTTCTGCTTTGTATGTGTCTTTGTTATATCTGTGTGTGTGTGTGTGTGTGTGTGTGTGTGTGTGTGTGTGTGTGTGTGTGTGTGTGTGTGTGTGTGTGTGTGTGTGTGTGTGTGTGTGTGTGTGTGTGTGTGTGTGTGTGTGTGTGTGTGTGTGTCTTCTGACCACAGGAGAAGTCTAGTGGACGCACGGCCCACTACAAGCTGACCTCCACTGTGATGCTGTGGTTGCAGACGACCAAGACCGGCTCCGGCACCATGAACCTGGGGGGCAGTCTGACCAGACAAGTAGGCACCCCCACTCTTTTCTTTTTAGGCACAAACACAATCGTGCAATCAGTGCTGTTCACCAAAAGTTCCATTGGATGATTCAATTCGTGTGACCTTTTCCGGAGCTGTGAAGATCGAATAAACAGAGATTTTAAAGTATTAACCACACCAATCCTCTGGAAAAAAAGACTCTGACCTTTTCCATTCACTGGAATTCTGGAATGACTTAGGTGGGGGGTGGGGTGTTATCCAAATAACATTAGAATAACAATTGAGAGTAAGTGTAGTTAACATTAGAATAGCATTAAAAGTAAGTTAAAAGCAATACAAATCAGGACCATTTTCACAGGTTCTTCTCAGGTGAAAGGAGACACTGGATTAATTAATTAATGAACTTGGTTCAACTTTCAAAGCGCAACGCGGGCGTATTCAATTGACAGACACGTTTGTGTTGCTTAGGAACGAGACAAAACTTATTATGGTCTGAGCGTTGCGTTACGTTTGCCGCTGCCGGTTGCTGCTGGCTAATGTGATCCTCGCCTTACTCTATTGTAAACTGCCATAGTTCTCCTTCAGGGGCCAGGTCATGTGTTTGCCCTGCAAATGTTCCTCAACTCAACCTCAACTTTTGCCCTGAAGAAGACTTTTGCTGAAGGAATATCGTGATTGATGGATCTCCGCTCTTGAGTGTAGCAGCATAGAATGCCCTGAGCTATCTGGATGACAGATATTTCAACAATATGTACAGTGTCATGAGTAGAATATCAGGGTCATGGTTTCAGTTGCACTATGTATACATCTTTAAGTCTTGTTTAAATCTGCTTTTTAAGCAGCTTTATAAAAGTAGAATGGCTAGTGGACTTTGTGCGCTCACGCATATGTGCATGCAGTGAGCATAGCTGACAGTTGCATCATGGTGCACAAACGGGGTCATCTGCTTGTAACGCTCCACTGCCGTTAAAAACCATCTGACCTACTAAAGAAAAAAAACAAGCCATAAAACAGTGCCATAAATGGTCTTACATGAATATTGTTGCACTTAAACCTCTAATCCTCTCTCTCTTTTTTATTAGTGAGGACACTTGGTAGGTTACACACATGTAGTGCAATAATGGCAGGCGTTGCCTTCTTGAGCAAAGTGATTTTTCGGTGGCATTCTATGACTTCTCACACACAGCTGGTGTTGCCCATGGGCATGTGTCACGGAGGGACCAAAACACAAATGCCAAACTCACTCAAGACCTTTAACTCAACCCCCCGTTGCGTAGTTGGCATTTGGCATGATGCGCGTGCTAACAATGTTGTTTTACCTAAATACAAGACAGCAATTGTATACCGTTGGTGTGTCTTTTTGAGAATGTACATTTGGTGATTCAAGACGTGTCTGCACCTTGGACTTCATTATGAAATGTATGGATTTTAGCAAGAAAAACAATTCTTAACAGGGAAGAACAGGGATTCTCATTATTTGCTGTGGTTTGATCAGCAAGTGAAATTATTCCCATTCAGACAAAAAGCAGATTGTAGGGTGAAGGTGATTAGTCGAAACACATGGCTTTGGATTAGTTTATACCTCTAGTGGTGTCTCTCTCTCTCTCTCTCTCTCTCTCTCTCTCTCTCTCTCTGTTTCTCCCTCCTCCTCCTGTACTCATCTGTGCGCTTCGCTGTCAATTATCAGATGGAGAAAGACGAGACGGTCAGCGAGTCCTCCCCCCACATCGCCAACATCGGACGCCTAGTGGAGGTGAGAGCGTTTGTCTTTGGCTACTCTGGTCGGCTCGTAAACTACTCTGAGTGCAGCCTCCCCCTCTTCCCTCTTCCCTCTGTCGTATACGTCTCCCCTTTGCTGTTTATGTCTCTGTCACGCGAAAGCAAATTACTCTCACTGCCTGGCTTGCGCACACGCACACACGCACACACACACACACACACACACGCACACACACCTTATGTACTATTATGTACTTATTGTGTGTATTATTCCATACACACAAATGCAGTACACGCCCACCACACACACACACACCTGTATGTTGTTTATGGACCCCCCCCCCCAACCCTCCCAACCTGTCTGCCTCTTAACACATCTCTGGTCCCTGTGTAGAGAGAATGTTCCACTGCCCCAGCTGCCCCCGCTGTAGTAAACCCCCCCCCCCCTCCATCCGCCCTCTCCTTCACGTCCTGCCCTAAACGTTACCACAAGACTCCAATTAAAAATGAAGGCCTCCGCTCTGCATGTGTTTCATACTTTATGAGGTTTACAGATGGGGGCGGAGGGAGGTGCGGTCGAGTTGGGTGCGGTGGGATGGGATGTGTGTGTTAACCTCTCTGGTTTCACACTCGAGAGAGGGTTGCTAATGTGTGAATGGTTTCTCTCTCTGTGTGTGTGTGTGTGTGTGTGTGTGTGTGTGTGTGTGGTCAGAGTGCCTGGGCTGATTCTTATATTTGTGTATGTATCAGACCAGACCGTTTCAGTTTACCTTTCTGTTTCTCTCTCTCTCCCCCCCTCTCGCTCTCTCTCTCTCTCTCTCTCCCCCCCCCTCTCTCTCTCCCCCTCCCTCCCTCCCTCTCACTCACTCACTACACAGGACATGGAGAATAAGATCCGCTCCACTCTGAACGAGATCTACTTTGGCAAGACCAAGGACATCGTCAACGGCCTAAGGTACGGCAGAGCCACACACTCGCCACAAAAACAAGCCGACTGTCTGCCACACCTGCGGGGACTTCTCTTACATCATTACGGCTCCTACATCATCTCCAGTTGCCCACAGGCACATGCCTGAGCAGATCTGCAAAGTGGCATTTGTCTGGAAGGGCAACATCTGTTTGTCACCATATTACCAGGGATTGTCTGAGAAGTGGGCAAGCAACATGGGTTCAGGAAATAAAGAGATTCATGTTGACTGCCACATAGTGGAGAGCAGAGAGGTCTATGTAGAAAATACCACAGTGACTTAAGATGTTTTCCTAAACTTCGAAGTGGTACAGCCAAATTCTTGTGCTTTTGATGGATTTTGAGGTTACTACATAGAGACATATTTTGGAGAGTCTTTTTCTCTCCCGTCATGGTTTGGCCAGAGGAGAGTGATTTTTGGCTGAGTTGTGTAATCTCTGTGGGGGATCCTCTCGCTCCAAACTTCCCTTTTGTTTTCCCTGCGTTCTCATTCTGTCATGTGACACCCTGAGTTGTTTGGGTTGCGTCTCTCCTCTCCTCTGTGCTTTCATCTCCTGATTCGATTTTCTTCCTTTATCATGCCTCTCTCTCTGTCTCTCTCTCTCTCTCTCTCTCTCTCTCTCGCTTTGTCTCTCTCTCTTTATCTCTCTCTCTCTCTCTCTCTCTCTGCCCTTAGTGCTCTCCCTCTCTGCTTCTCCGTTCCCCTTACTCATTCATTATTGTCATTCTTACTCAATGTTATCTCTCCATTTTGTTCCCTTTGGTGTCTGTGCTTTTTACCTTTTAGTCCCCATGCACACATGCCTTTTTGTTCACCTCTCTCTCCCTCCCCTCTCCTCCCATCCTCCACTCCTCTTGCTCTTCCCCCTCTTTTCCCCCTCTTTTTTTTGACTCTCTCCTCCTCCTCCTCTTCATCTCTCTGCCACCCTTCTGTTCTTCTCTCATTTATTCCCTCTCTTATTGGACTCCCTCCCTCTGTTCTTTCTTTCCTCTCTCCTCCCCCTTCTCTCCTCCTTTTCTCCACTCCTCCTCTCCTCCAGATCTATTGAGTCTTTGCCTGATAACCAAAAGTACCGGCAGCTCCAGAGAGAGCTCTCTCAGGTCCTCACCCAGCGCCAGATCTACATTGACTAGGGCAGGAGGTATAGGGCTCTGGCCAGCAGTGTGCAGGGGTCTATGTGTGTGTGTGTGTGTGTGTGTGTGTGTGTGTGTGTGTGTGTGTGTGTGTGTGTGTGTGAGAGAGAGAGTGTGTGTGTCAGAGAGAGAGAGAGAAGTAAACGTGTGGTGTGTGTGTTGTGTGTGTGTTGTGTGTGTGTGTGTGTGTGTGTGTGTGTGTGTGTGTGTGTGTGTGTGTGTGTGTGTGTAAGAGAGAGATTGCATGCATGCATAAACAGACATATTATGTCTGCTTATGTTACTGTGCATAGGCAGTGTGCCAGAGTGAACTTTTAACACTTGCATCCCCAATGCACCCTGGGAAATTGAGTATAACATAACAGCCGAATGTCAGAGTGTAACAGCTGTTAACTGCATGTGAAGCCGGCTGTTAAAAGTGCAGCTCATTTTCGAAGCGTGGTGTATGTGTGTACGATGTGAAATTCTAACCCGGCCCATCCTGTTTCCCTGATTGAGATGGAGAAGGTTATGAAAAATGTGTGGTGACATTCCCCATGTCCTAACAAGCAACCAACCCTTATTTCATTCCTGTGGTTTTCCTTTAGTTTATCTCTTTGTTTTTTACTTGTTGTTGAATCTGTCCATTTGTCTTTCCTCACAGGAGTGTCCAGACCCTGGCTGATAAGTCCAAGCAAGAGTCCCTGAGGAATGACCTTATGGAGGCGCTCAAACGCAAGCAGCAAAGTTAGACATGCTGTAGTCCTCTCTCTCTGTCTCTCTCTCTCGCTCAAACGCAAGCAGCAAAGTTAGACATGCTGTAGTCCTCTCTCTCTGTCTCTCTCTCTCTCTCTCTCTCTCTCTCTAGCTCTCTCTCTAGCTCTCTCTCTCTCTGTCTCTCTCTCTCTCACTCTCTCTCCATCTCCGTCTTTCTCTCCCTGTCTCTCTCTTACACAAAATCTCCTCACCTCACTCTTGCTACTCCTTCTTTTTTCTGTTTGTTTTTGTTTTGATTTTGTTTGTTTTTTTGTTTGTTTTTTTGTTTGTTTTCTTGTCCGTCTCTGTTGGTCCCTCTCACCACCTGTCTCAGTGCTGCACTCTTGGAAAAGGAAAAAAGGAGAAAACGCTTAGCTTTGTATTTTTTTTTTTTTTCTTATTTGTGTTTCTTTGTTGAGGCATCATCATTCTCATTGAAGCCATTCACCACTCTCATTTCTCTCCCTCTTTGTTTCTCTCTGTTTCTCTCTGTTTCTCTCTCTTTCTCTGATGTTAAGTTTAATAATATTCGGATAGTATTATGACGGTTAATGAACACATTGCAGAATGAGAGTGGCTTGTGCACTCCACTCAGCTCTCTCGCTCACACACACACACACACACACACACACACATACATACATACAGACACGCAGACACACACCGACAGATACATGCAGACACACACACGTGTGTATGTGTGCGTGTGTGACTAGCCTTACCTCTGTAGCATCACTAAGGCCCACAGATTTAGGACCCCTACACCTTGAAAGGATGATCCTGGTAACAACTTTGCCGATCTTAGCCGAATTCCACACATGCCTCCCAACATCAGATGGAAACTTTTTTTTGTTGTTTTTTTTGTTTTGTTTTGTTTTTTCACTGGTATAATTTCTGATAAAGCCCCAACCTCCTATATCTGTATGAAATATAACTGTTGCTCCTAAAGAAAGATGTACTGTAACAAAGGTTATTAAGAGGGTCAAGCTAGATTTGTATTATCATTACAGCAATTATTATTTTTAATATTATTATTATTGTTGCAATCGATGGTTGGTATACCTCACAACTCCCTCTATCCATACCAGTGTTAGTGTACGGAGGTTCGAGTTGGGTTGGGGGTGTGGGAGGAGAGATGGTTGACCTTGAAAGTGACCCTATGACCTTGCAAACATGGCTTGACTGAAATGAGGGAGGAGAGGTGAAGTATACTGTGGATTGCGAGCATTTCAGCGAGGAGCCCCCCCCCCCCCTTCTCTCTTACTGTGTACTACCACATCAGTTCGTGTCCCTATCTTTTTTTTTCTCTCTCTCTCTTTTCTCTGGTCTAGGGTCT
Organism: Alosa pseudoharengus; assembly: GCF_046254945.1. Classification (NCBI taxonomy): domain Eukaryota; kingdom Metazoa; phylum Chordata; class Actinopteri; order Clupeiformes; family Clupeidae; genus Alosa; species Alosa pseudoharengus. The sequence continues at coordinate 27,417,313 of NW_027468837.1, forward strand.
TGTTTTCTGTCTCGGAGTCTTGTCCGGAAGCTTCTTGGCTGTCTGTTCTTTTGGGTGGGGGTTGGGTGTGGGGCTGGTGGATTTATCATATGTTGTCAAAATTGTTTTTTTTTGTTGTTTTTTTTTTGTAAAGCTTATGATTCATGTTGTATTAGAGCCTCCAGCAACAATAAAAAACTGTAAAATGCTAAATGTGTGTGTGTGTACCACATTTGTGTAACTGCATAAATGTGTGTGGAGCACAGTTTCTTCCTGGAAATATCCCGTCATGGGATTTTTGAAATCTACTGCTGTGTTAATGTTATTCATAACATTACATAAAACTGTCCATAGTAACAATCTAGTCCATTGCTATTAAATTGTTTCAATTTCCCTAAACATCAGACTGTAGATGAAGGTAACACCAAGCACAGTCCATGGTTCAGGTTGCTACATTAAACTAATAAACGTTTCAAATGTGGGTTGTGCAACAACCTCTGCTAAATGTGTACATTTGTTCTCAGTTCAGTAGAGGTGCTAACTGAACTTTCAAGGGCAAAGAACTGGGACATGAGAACCATGCAAAGAAATGCATTGTGTAGCAAATGCCAAAATATATTTAGATTTGATATATAAAATACTGAAATTGTAAAGTGAAGTTGTATTTGTATAATATTTTCAAGGCCAAATGACATGACAATCCTGAACAATACACAATCGAACAATTGAACAATAAAAAATGTCTAACACTGGACCAGAGAAGTCACTCATATTCCATTTAGGCTTAAACTAACATGGAGAAAGGCACACTGCTATATTCTTATGAAGACCATATAAATAGATAATCATTCTTATGAAGCTAATTTTTATGTTAGGCCTACTCTGTATTTTTATATGATATGAATTTCAATTATCCTTGTATTTTTTAATTTCTAAGTTTAATATCCGAAGCATGATGACCACTGTGTTTGAAATATGTTGTGTAAATGAATGAATAAAAATGAATATTTTAAATAAATAGCCCATCCCTAATCAAACGTGCAGAAGGCCTAGGCTAGTAGCCTAGAAATCTAGACGCGCCCCTAGCGGCAAATTACATTTGCTGCCAGGGCTAGTCTAGCAACTCTCTGTTGACTTGTGAGCTCTAGAAATCGAAACTAAATCTGGCATTGAAATCGTGTATAGAGTCGTTTGTTGGGCTTAACATAATGATTGATGGCAGAGTTGCAACGGTTTGGCTTGAATTCCCTGCTACTTGAAAACAAATATCCTATTGCGTCCTTGCGTGCAGAGGGAATTTGAAAGACAACTGATTATCCCGACCCTCGGACTGAGCACTGCGAACGGTGAGTGCCCAGACCCTACATTTTAATGTGGGTCTGGCTCGCCAGGCTACTAGGCTAGGCCAGTGGTTTTCAAAGTGGGGGCCAAGGGCCACAAAGGGGTGCTAGGGGGGCCGCAGCAAGTTGGAAGAAAAAATAAAAGCAAAAACATACATTTGAAAATGTTTAAATATACCTATTACTATGAGGGTTGTTATACAATGCCATTATAATAATTTGTCGCATATCTGAACATTATATTTTCCATGATAATGACTGGGAATAATTGTAGCGTGATAGCTCTCATATAGCAGAAAGCCCCAAATGCAATTTTTACACACTGTATACTCCATCGCGAAGTGTTTGTGGCTAAAATAATTATTAGGATTAGCTTAATATATTTTTACATTTACCGTATTGTTGTCAATAGCTTTAATAACACATCAATGGGGTCCTTGGCCAGAACCTAGTGGTATTTGGGGGAAAGGTTTGGGAACCCCTGGGCTAGGCTACATGTCTGGTCGCTTTGCAACAGTCGGCATTGGTGGTAAACCAGATTGTCAGCCCGCTAAAACCTTGGTGAGTGCCAAACGAACACATGAGACGTGATTTCCCTTTTACAATGTTTCGGTGGTCGACTTTTCTTAGTAGGCTACACTGCATATAGGCTGTGAAGTGTGGGGCTTTCGAACTTGCATAGATGCAGATCTGCTTGCTTCTGACGTAACAGTGCAAAGGGGCAATTCCATGAAAAATTACGTTTTTTGTAACATCCATAACGCCAATAAAATGTGATGGTATGGTATGATGTGAATGATTACATGAAATTTGAGCATTTGCTATTTTTGGCTGAAGAATGTACATGAGAAAAATGCACAAAAAAAGGAATATCATTCACATCATACAAATGCCAAGGCATTTCACTGGCGTTATGGATGTGACAAAAAGTCAATTTTCCGTGGAATTGCCCAAAGCTGTTTCCACCCTGCCCAAAGCTGTTTCAACCCTGCTTGCTCTCTGTCTGCACACCTGAACAGCTATGCATGATATGGACAGCAGGGGGCAGCAAAGGGACGGACAGGAGTCTGGACCTCGCAGATCGGGTCCACATGCGGATCGTATTTCGGCTGCTTGGCTTAATCTTCTTTTGCGCTGAAAAACACTGATGCAATCTGAGGCAGTTGGTGTGCAAAATGTTTTTATTTTGGTACCGATAGGCCTAGTGAGTCTATTAGCCTACTGTTACTGTAATGAATTACAGTGTCACAAAAGGCTATGATTAGCCTATACATACTGCAGTTTAGGACAAAATATGTTTCCCTTCACCCTTTAAAGTAGTGAAAGATGATAATTGATATTTAAACTTTAGAGTGTGATGTGCGTCGACTTCAGTCTACATTGAGTTGCACCGCTGACCCTGCTGAGGAGCAAAGCCTTTTCTCATTCAAGATGTAGAAAATGCTCTCAGCATGACTCCTCTTTGTCAAATGACGGGATTGTTGGCCGTCCGCTGGATCTACTGGCCTGGCTGCTTTTAGTGATATTTAAATGAAGAATGTCTAGTAAGATTTACGATCCCCTTCTCCGTCCACTTTTATGAGGAGGAGCTGAAAAGCAACAGCACAGAGACTGCGGGCATCCAAGAGTGGTTAATGTGTTTTGGAGCACAGAAGTGGATTCTTATGGTTACGGGTAGGCTAATGTGGTTGCTTGGCCAGAAAAAAAATGAAAATCGACTAAATCAAATTTAAAATGGTCTGTAGGATACAAATGAAATCCATCCAAATTATTAAAAAGTCAATGTATTCCCATACTGTAGTCTATTAAGTTCACCTGCACACTATACCTCAATGGTAGGCTAATTTAATTGGCAAGTAATTTTGGAACGAACCAGACAAATCTTTCCCCTGTCCCAAAAAAACCCAAAACAAAACAACAACAACAACAAAGAAGCCCATTGACCCCTAGTAAAGGTAGACTGCTAAAACAAGTGGTCTTTCACAGTTGAGTTCCTTGTAATATGGTATCCTGTCGTTATCCATAGGCTATGTCCCACCCACCCCCTCTCCCCCCTCTCACTATTTGAACAGGTTTATGGTAATGAGAAGCCTCAAGGCGCAGCACTAGTCGGAGCCATTTTAATCATTCACGCCAACAGAGTGAAGGTGTCGGCGTGGTAGAGGAGAGTGTGTGTGTGTGTGTATGTATATGTGTGTGGCTCTGGCAAGGAGACTGCGGTTTCTCACAATTCTGCTGGATTAGCTACTGTGGAGTAGTGGAAGCATGGATACGCCGCAACAAAAGGGAACTACGAGACGGAAAGTTTGAAGGAAGGCTGGCGCAATTTCATAAACCGGAGTCCCAAAGAACAGAACTGAGAAGCGATATGTTCGTCATAAAGTGGGATTTGTTGTTTGTTATTTTCGGGTTGTGCAAAGTAATCTCCCTGGCGAATGGCTACATTGTACACATCAACGAGGATGCGGAACCGGGGACCGTCATTTCAAGTGTGGAACAGAGTGGGGCTTGCACTTTGGACCAGGTAATAGCTCCGAAATTCACAAAGCCCTTTATTGAAACTGATGAGGCGGCGGGCATTGTGTCCGTTTCGGGTGCTTTGCATTGTGACTTGTTCCTTTCAAACCCTTTCTCTGTGTATACTGTTGCGGATTGTGTGAGTCACGTCCCCGGTTTCAGGCACCTTCTAACTACGGAGTATAATGTGCATGTTCACGGCAGAAACTGTTTAAACAAACACAAGCGTAAAACGAAATGGGACCTTGATGTGATAAGTTTGTTAAATGTCAATAGCCATCAGCCCGAGTGCTATAAGGCTGGCACTTATCTTTTCTCTGTATGGGCTCTATTGCCCGGTTCTCTGACCTCCAGCAATGTGGGCTGCAATGTTACTGCGAGTTCGGATTTTTACCTTTCTGATGGACAATTATTTGTTTCACGGGGTATATGCTTTAAACACGAAACTTTGTTGGAGTTTGACCTGCGCTGCAACAGACGCGGTAAGGGCGCCGCCGAGAGCGTGTTGAAACGGAGGCATGAGAATGCCTATGACATCTCCGTGCACTGGCGTGTGGGTCAGGGCTCTTTCAGGCAAGGCTATCTGGAGAAGCTGCTGAAGAGAGCGGCCCTGTCTGACTCTGGTCTAATAAGCAGAAGGAAGCGGAATGTCAACAGTAGCCCACAGTTTCAGCCACCCATGTACCAGGTGTCAGTGCCAGAAAACAAGCCAGCTGGCACTCCTGTGATTGTTTTGAAAGCTGTGGACCCTGATGAGGGGGAGGCAGGCAGACTGGATTACTTCATTGAGGCTCTGTTCGACAGCCGCTCCAACAATCTTTTTGCCGTTGACTCTGTCAGTGGGATCGTTTCCACGGTTGAGATACTGGATAGGGAGACCAAGGACACGCATGTGTTTCGAGTGACTGCAGTGGATCATGGCACACCAAGGCGCACAGCAATGGCAACACTGACTATAACAGTGAGCGACACGAATGACCACGACCCTGTCTTTGAACAGCAGGACTACAAAGAGAGTGTGCGTGAAAACTTGGAGATTGGCTATGAGGTTCTGACTGTGCGTGCCACTGATGGAGATGCACCTGTCAACGGAAACATCTTCTACCACGTGATCAACAGCAACGGCACCAATGACGTGTTTGAGATCGACTCACGCTCAGGGGTGATTCGTACCAAGGGTCCTGTAGACCGCGAATCTGTTGATGCCTACATGCTTCTGGTAGAGGCCAATGACCAAGGTCAGGAGCCAGGCCCACGCAGTGCTACGGCAACCGTACATATTGTGGTGGAGGACGAAAATGACAATGCACCTCAGTTTAGCGAAAAGCGATACGTGGTGCGGGTGCCTGAAGACCTGGCGCCCAACACAGAGATCCTCCAGGTGACCGCCACGGACCAGGACAAGGGTAGCAACGCGGTGGTCCACTTCAGCATCATGAGCGGTAACACGCGAGGCCAGTTCTACATCGACGCCCAGAGTGGCAAGATGGACCTTGTAAGCCAGCTGGACTATGAGGCCAACAAGGAATACACACTCCGCATCCGTGCGCAGGACGGCGGTCGCCCCCCGCTCTCCAACATCAGCGGTCTGGTCACGGTGCAGGTGCTCGACGTCAATGACAACGCACCCATTTTCGTGAGCACCCCCTTCCAGGCCACCGTGCTGGAGAACGTTCCCGTGGGCTACTCGGTCATCCATATCCAGGCAGTAGACGCCGACTCTGGGGACAACTCGCGTCTGGATTACCGCCTGGTGGAGACCACCCCCAACTTCCCCTTCACCATCAACAACAGCACAGGCTGGATTGTGGTGGCGGCTGAGCTTGACCGAGAGAGTGTGGACTTCTATAACTTCGGCGTCGAGGCTCGTGACCATGGGACACCCATCATGTCCTCCTCGGCCAGCATCAGCATGACCATTCTCGACGTGAACGACAACAATCCAGAGTTCACGCAGAAGGCCTACTACATGCGTCTGAATGAGGACGCTGCTGTGGGGACAAGCGTGGTGACCGTGTCGGCCGTGGACCAGGACATCAATAGCGTGGTGACCTACCAGATCTCTAGTGGTAACACGCGCAACCGGTTCTCCATCACGAGCCAGAGCGGTGGTGGTCTCATCACGCTGGCTTTGCCGCTGGACTACAAGCTCGAACGACAGTACGTGCTAAGCGTCACTGCCTCAGACGGCACACGATTTGACACCACCAAGGTCTACATCAACGTGACTGACGCCAACACGCACCGGCCAGTGTTTCAGAGCTCCCACTACACTGTGAACATCAACGAGGACCGACCCGTTGGGACCACCGTGGTGGTGATTAGTGCCACAGACGAGGATACTGGGGAGAACGCACGAATCACTTACTTCATGGACGACAGCATCCCGCAGTTCAACATCGACCCCGACACGGGAGCGGTTACAACGCAAATGGAGCTGGACTATGAAGACCAGTTGTCCTACACGCTGGCCATCACAGCCCGGGACAATGGCATCCCACAGAAGTCCGACACAACCTACTTGGAGATCTTAGTGAGCGACGTAAACGATAATTCCCCACGTTTCATCCGAGATCGCTACACGGGCTCGGTGATGGAGGACGTGCCGGTGTTCACCAGCGTGGTCCAGGTGTCTGCCACAGACCGCGACTCTGGGCTCAACGGACGCGTGTTCTACACCTTCCAAGGTGGTGAAGATGGCGATGGTGACTTCATCATCGAGTCCACCTCTGGGATTGTCCGCACGCTGCGACGCCTTGACCGTGAAAACATGCCGATTTACAACCTGCAGGCTTACGCGGTGGATAAAGGAGTGCCGGCTCTCAAAACACCCGTGGACATCCAGGTGACAATCCTGGACGTGAACGATAACCCTCCCGTGTTTGAGAAAGACGAGTTTGACATCTTGGTGGAAGAGAACAGCCCCATTGGGCTGGTGGTCGCCCACATATCAGCCTCTGACCCCGATGAGGGGAGCAACGCTCAGATCATGTACCAGATTGTGGAGGGCAACATCCCTGAGGTGTTCCAGCTGGACATCTTCTCTGGGGAACTCACTGCGCTGATGGACCTGGACTACGAGGTCCGCTCTGAGTACGTGATCGTGGTCCAGGCCACCTCTGCCCCACTGGTGAGCCGAGCCACGGTCCACATCAAGCTAATCGACAAGAACGACAACGTCCCCGTCCTCAAAAACTTCCAGATCATCTTCAACAACTATGTGACGGACAAGTCCAACAGCTTCCCCACAGGTGTGATTGGCCGGATCCCGGCTTTCGACCCGGATGTGTCGGACCAGCTGCATTACAGCTTTGAGGCTGGAAATGAGTTGAATCTGGTCTTGCTCAACCAGAGCACTGGAGAGATTCGCCTGAGCCGTGACCTGGACAACAACAGACCCCTGGAGGCTTCCATGAGGATTGCCGTCTCAGGTGAGTGAATGGCTTTTTTTATTCTTACATCTTCTTAGACCTCTTCATTGTTTTAAGATTATAAAAGTGATCTCCCTGACAGACTTAACTTTCAACCCTTAACCTTATTCAGTATTTAGAAGAAATTTGATAGTTTTTGAATGTTTTGTCCTACAACCTACAAGTCCAGTGCAATCTGAAAACAAGTATAAAAGTTCTTTAAAATATTGCACCATGACTAAACTCTTAAGGTCATAAGTCAAGGTCTCATTTGTTAATTATTCAAATCTGGAAAAGATCTGGTCCTGAACAGAACCAGGACCAGATCTGGTGTGAAACCACAGAACAGAACCACACTGTATCTGGTCCTGGATCTGGTGTGGAACCACAGAACAGAACCACACCAGTTCTCGTCCAGAATCTGGTGTGGAACCACAGAACAGAACCACACCATATCTGGTCACCTGCTTTGTGCTTTTGAGATTAGAGACATTTTTCTATACGCCTAACACTCACGGATTGCTGTTGCTTTGAAGAGGTCCTCATGAAATGTTTAATGTAGGAGCCGCTCCACACTCTGCCCGGCAGTGCTCCGAGCTTCTATATTAAACATGAAGAGGAATAATTAACATTCAAAGAATGAGGCTGATATGTGTGCTCAGTAGATGCAACGGTGTGGTTAATACGTGGGATTAGTCATCCCTACTCTGGCCTTTTTAGCATTCTGCAGTGCCGCTGGGCTCCCAGTCCGCTTGCAGAGGTGGACAGATTTATGAAGACGTTGGTTGTGGAAACGTTGCGTTTGGGTTACCGGGGAGCGCTGCCCTCTCTGTCGCTCCCTGTCATTTGTCATCTTGTTAGGCCGTGCATGGTGCCACAGTGACTTGATTGTGATCAATGTGCTGTCATGAATTTAAATGGCAGTTTGTGTGGGTGTAATGCTTGTTGCAGGATTGCCGGGACCTTTGGGAGATGCTAGAGAGGGTTGTTTTTTTCTGTCAAACAGAATCACACTCATGCAATGTTTTGGCACAACAGGAAAGGGTAGTGGTCACTTCAGGTGAAATAATGTTTACCTGGATTGCCTGGATCTTTGCCTGGATGGTTTTAGTTTTCCCTCCCATATATTATTGGCAAATTTGTAAACACTGTAAATGTGTATTCCAGGAAGACTGCCTGGAAATTGTACAATCAATAGTCCTGAGAGCTGTGTCAGATTGAGCTTTTAACACCGTATTCACCTCACTGACACTTTTCAGATAAGTTAATTGCCCTTCTCATCTATCACACAAAATCTGTTTAGCCCAAATATAACCCCAAACATGGAGGCTAATGTTTTTTTTTATATCAGACCTGATGTTGCTGTCTAAACAGAGCCAAGACTTTGGGGGGCGGGGGGGATTCAATTGTTCTGTGTACTCTAGTCATTTTATTAGATTTAAGCAGCCAATAAATTCTCGGTTGACGTAGCAAATTACAGATTTGATTCTTTGCAGAAAAATGTGACTGAACTGGTAGAGCGGCGGTTTCTGTTTGTGTCTGCCTATGTTATTATGAGTCACTGAGTCATATGAGGCTGTCCTCATCTGTGACCTTGAACACTTACAGGCCCATCCAGCAGCCTTATCTACATTTTACCTCTTTGTAAGAAGCTTTAGCAGCTGATATTAAGAGCACAAGGAGAGAGGTTACATTGCTCATCTCTTTAGAATATCATTGTAGGTTTAAGGACTTGGAGTTGGGGGTCTTACTGACAAGGGAATATGATGGGAGAGGGACATAATCGTAATGGTAATGCTGATGATTTTTATTTTGTTCCCTCCACCCCTCCCCACCCTTGTTGTCATGGGGTTCGTTACCTCTGCTGGATCATCGCCTTGGCGCTGTGCCATGGCAACGCCTTGTATTTTTTTGTTGTTGTTTATGGTCAGGTGTCCCATGAGTCCCTTTAAGATGGAAGAAGGTCCCCTGGTGACGGATGAAAGGGGCTGTCCTCTTCTTGGAGCAGACACAAAGCTGCCAGATCGATCTCCACGGCTTGGGGGGCTTCTGCTGAATCCTGGGATGGGGGGGGGGGTATGGGGAAGGACAGGAGGGGAACAGCTGTGGGCCAGTCTAGACCAATTAGAAAGCCGGACTCTTCAGAGCATGATTCTGCACCTGCTGAGTGTGTGTCAGAGAGCGAGGGCAAGAAAGAAAAATGAGACGCATGGAAGAGAGAGGGGGGAGAAAAATGAGGGAGGTATAAATAGGTGAGATGGGATATAAGAAAGGAAGGATTAAGAAAGAGAGGAGCTAAAAGTGGGGGAGGGGGAGAGAGGTGTAGAGATAAGAATAGAGAGTAGCTAAGAGGTGTGTGTGTGTGTGTGGGGGGGGGGGGGGGGGGTTCTGTATAACAAACTGAATATGCACACACACAAGTAATAACACACGTGCTGCTGGGAGTCGAGCTGGCTGTGGAGTCAGTCAGCAGAGCCGAACTAACAGATGTGTACGTGCTGTAGTGTGTAGATGTTTTTCATGTTCCAACTCATGCTTGAAGCACCCCCACCCCCCACCCCCACCCAGATTGCTGTCCCAGATGCTTCTTCTCACCTGACTGCTCTTTTCTGTTCTGTTCTGTTATATAACACCCCCTTGCTCACTTCACACAGTCCACTCACAATGCAACAGCGGCCTTTGTTGTGTGTGCCATGACTGGATGTGTGCGACGAGGTGGGACTTTGTGCTGTACATTCAATCCGGATGGCAGATGGGCAATTAGAAGTAGAGCTATCTGTATGTTGTGAGCCCATTTCAAATCACCCCGTCTCTAGATGCTGGGTTCAATTAAACACTTTAAGAATTTTTGTATTTCAGATTTTCTTCTAAATGTGCTTCTCCTGAAAACAAATAATATCAGCGATTATGCAGATATTATATTAAACAGTAAATACACTTATATATATTAGTGTGCACATAAATGCAGATCAGAGAAAGATGCCTAACTTGTGGGTTCTATATAACGTTATACTGGCTGGTCTGTTCACTTGTCTGGTTCAGCTCCAGTGCAAATGGAGTTTAATCCCTCCTCCAGCCTTGCTGTAGGTTGTTTGTCCTGGGAAGCCCCCCTTTTGGCCAGACCTGTCAAAATAGAGGCCTGTCGTCCGCAACACCCCTCCATTCCTGTCTCCAAAACCCGGGTCCTGTTGCCGCCCTGGCTCACACTGGCGGCCATTGGATGTTACATTAATCCACTATGCACTCAATTAGGGAGCCAGATTAAATGGCATGGCGCCTAGAGGAGCTCAAGGCTGCTAGAGACACACCCACACCCCCCCCGGTTAATATGCTGGATTAAGAATGCTTACTCGTAGTATCGTTGCTCATGGAGAACCGTGGGTACCAGTGTGATTCTCAAACCTAGATTACAGTTGTAAAGGCAGCTGATGAAGAGATTTGGCGCTTGGTTCACACAGCGTCTGATGCGAAGTCCTCCCCGAGAGCTGTGAATGCCCAGCAACCTCCAGTAAAGATGGAAGTTACGAGTCTTGGCGAGCAGGGGTGAAGGCCCCAAGCAGAGGCTGTGTGAATGGGTGAAGCTTTAGGCTGTGTGTGCGTATGTGTCAGTCTGTGACTAAAAATGTCAAGGTGCCTTTTGATTTTCCTGCCAGTTCTTAATTGTTGTTTTTAATAGAAGGGGTCTGGCAGAGATTGTCTGTGTGTGTGTGTGTTTTGGTATTTGCTCTGACTGGGTGTGTGCCTGTAGGTCACACACAGCGCAAACCAAAGCTCTCACGGTGCGTCAGCTCTCTCCACATAGGTGGTCTGAGTTGCCTCTGGCTCTCTCTCTCTCTCTCTCTCTCTCTCTCTCTCTCTCTCTCTCTCTCTCTCTCTCTCTCTCTCTCTCTCTCTCTCTCTCTCTCTCTCTCTCTCTCTCTCTCTCTCTCTCTCTCTCTCTCTCTCTCTCTCTCTCTCTCTCTCTCTCTCTCTCTCTCTCTCTCTCTCTCTCTCTCTCTCTCTCTCATCCCTACCCTGTGTCTGGCAGGTCTGAGCTTATACAGGGGAACTCCGGAGGGCACTCATCAAACCCCTCATCATGGCTAATGCTGAACTTTTGACCTCTGCTCTGTAAAGGTTGATGTCTTGTGTTGCCACAGACATGCACACACTTTCAGTAATACTGTGATTTAAATTAGGTTCTTGGTGGGTTCTTGATTGAGTCCTCTGCTGCTTAATGAAAGGGTTCCTTAAGTGGGTTGCTCAGAGTTCCTTAAGCGGGTTGCTCAGGGTATTAAAGTTTTCTATGAATCATTCTCACATAGCAACGTAGTGGGCTCAAAATTGTTTTGCTGGCTGAGTCTGTATGAATGCGAAATCGACCCGCCAGTGTCTGAGCACGTCAAATATTCAAATGAGTGTTTTGAATACTGGACTGTTTCATTCTTGTGTACACATAGTCGCTGGCGCTCGGTGGCTTTGAACTGCCTTCTGCGTGGGAGAGCTGCATGTTTTCTCTTTTCTCTTTTCGCTGTTTGCCTTTCTATCTCTCCCCTCTGAGTGGCATGGGTTGTGAGTCTACTCCTCTTGGATTCTCTCTCTCTCTCTCTCTCTCTCTCTCACACACACACACACCCCGGTCCCCTCCTCATGTAGAATCCATCCTGTGTCCTGCCTCTGCCCGAGTTCACCAGCTCCGTTGCGGCCGGCGCTCCCTAATGTCATTATGGGAGATTAGGAATGTGAGCTCCGAGGGGGATAGTGTTCCTCGCGCTCCCTTCCCCGCCCCACCTCGCCCACTCCAGCACCAGTGCCCGCCGCCAGCTTCGCCTGTAATATTAGCTCCGCACCTCTGGCCACACTCAATTAGCTCTGTATTGAATAGATAAAAAGCGGCGAGTTAGCAGCTGAATTTTTTTTCTTTTTTTAAGCTGGTGGAGTTCATACTGACCCCTTAAGATGATGGGAGAACAGGACGTATCCTGTGTCCAAGTTATTCTCCGAGTTATTGTTCGAGTTATTCTCTGGCCGAGCTGGGATGAAGAGCTGGAGGTCAGTGGCCTCTTAAAGTGAAGTCTAAAGGACACCTGTGTTTGACCTACTGTCTCTGAATAGTTGAGGTGTAGTAGGAATGTTGTGAATGTAGGTCTGTGTTGTGTGGGGGAGGAGGGGAGGTGCTGGATGTGGGTCTGTGTTGTGTGGGGGAGGAGGGGAGGTGCTGGATGTGGGTCTGTGTTGTGTGGGGGAGGAGGGGAGGGGAGGTGCTGGATGTGGGTCTGTGTTGTGTGGGGGAGGAGGGGAGGAGAGGTGCTGGATGTGGGTCTGTGTTGTGTGGGGGAGGAGGGGAGGGGAGGTGCTGGATGTGGGTCTGTGTTGTGTGGGGGAGGAGGGGAGGTGCTGCATGTGGGTCTGTGTTGTGTGGGGGAGGAGGGGAGGAGAGGTGCTGGATGTGGGTCTGTGTTGTGTGGGGGAGGAGGGGAGGAGAGGTGCTGGATGTGTAGCTCTGTGCTCTACTTCCCCTCTGGCCCACGTTCACCTCCCATGAGCTCATTGGTCAAAGGCCTTCATGGAAATCTTGGATTTTTTTTTTCATTCCATTTTTTTTCTTGTTTTTCTGCCGTTCCCTCCATCACTATCTTTCTCTCTTTCTCTCACTTACCTGTCGCTCCAGTGCTATTGATTTGACCTGCTTTTAGTTCTGCACTTTTTCTGTTTTGTAGCGTTCGCTCCTTCTTTTTTGTGCTGTTCAACCTTTTCTTTTCATCACTTTGCTCTCCCGCATTCGTCCTGTACCTAAAATGCTCAACTCTTTCACCCTCTATTCCTCCCTCCTGTCTTCTCTCCCTTTCCCTTATTCTGTCAAGTCCACCCCTCAGCCACCACAGCCACCTCTTTTCTTTTTTCATATGACTCTCTCTCTCTCTCTCTCTCTCTCTCTCTCTCTCTCTTTCCCTCTTGCTCTCTGTCTCTGTCCGCTCAAAGGGAAGAATGGCCAAGAGAAATGCTTTGTTAAGCAAGCGGTTGTCATAGTGACCCCAGCAATGCTTGAGAAATTCCTGGTGGGTGGGGACCATGGGGGGAGGGTCCCTTTGTGGACCTAAAGACAAGGGGGGGGGGGGGGGGGGTCAGGGGGAGGGGTAGCCCATAAGTTCTTAGAGTGTTGGCAGGGACGCCAATTTTTAAGGCCAACTGGCCCTCTTCTCGGACTGTGGCCCAGTACCATGACCCCGTAGCTCAGCGGCTAATCCTCTATCATTTAGTGACCTTTTGACACTGCTGGGGCCCTCAAGTAACCAATAAGAGTTAGCCTTAATACGGGGGCCTCCATCCGTACCCCTGGGTTTGGATGTCTAGAAATTGCCCTTTACTGTAGGAGTTTCAAATGTATTTTTTACACGGATTATATTTGTATCTCTCGTGGGGAATTTCAACATTGTGTGTTATTCAGAGTATATATGAGCATAAATGACTCTCCCTGTTGCTTTGTTCATGAATAGCAGCCATTCTGATGACGTATAAGAGCTGATTATGGCCGCACTAATTTGTGATCTCATGAGCGTAATCTAATTTGGGAGGATGGCATGTCGGAGGCATGTTTGTGTGTGTGTGTGTGTGTGTGTGTGTGTGTGTGAGTAGTCTTGGCAGATTTAGGATGGACTGGGTAAAGGGTGTAGCATGTGAGTAAGGTTAAGTGTGTGTGTGTGTGTGTGTGTGTGTGGGGTGGGGGGTGTTGGTATCTGATTTCCTGCCGTTGGCTCATCTCACAATGGCAGTGTCTCCTTTGTGAGCCGGCCTCGCCTCTGCTGCGCTCTGCGCTCCTGTCCGGATGAGCCGGAGGGGCATTTTGGGATGACATCATCTGAATGTTTTGAACGGGACAGGGGCAGAGGATTAGGGGCTGCCCATTGGAAGGGTTCGAGTCCGTGTCGGTTTAGGCATATCTGCCGGTCCTATCACACTGTGCCCCCCCCCCCACACCAGACAATGGGCTGCTGAGTGTTGCCCAGGCCTGGCTGGATTCGAGCCGCTCCACTCTTTGTTCCTCACGCTGAAACTGTTTCCGCACCTCTCCAAAAAAAAAAAAAAAAAACTTTGGCCAGGGAAACCGCCTGTGCGTGGGGGCAAAACGCCAGAGAATTAAAACACACCATGGTCCTCCTGAAGGTCTTGGCAACGTCAGTGTAACCATCGTTCTTTTTTTCTTCTCTCCCCCACTCTTCATCAAAAAGTTGTTCACTTATTCTCTTTGACCTAGTTTTCCCCTTCATGTATTCTGTGCAATACATGATAAAGAAAAGCAGGGTAATATTTAACGTTTGAAGTTATTTATTTATTGCCATGTTATATATGAACTCAACTGTGCTAATATTTGGTGAGCTGTGCCACCCTAATATAGGTTCAATTCAAACTGACAAGATCATTGGATTTCCTATTGTTCATGCCCAATGAAGCATGTTACCAGCTTATGAATTATTGTAAACATGCTGTTAGTGTTGTTTTGTGATGTTAATAATGTTTTGGTTTGGTTTAAGTCAGTGTTAGTAACTACTAGTAAGAGGACTGGAGGCAGTGCAGCTAACTAGCCAGATGGCCTCACTTGGAGCTGTGCCAGAACAAGTGGGTTTTGTTATGGTTTGGTGGCTCTGTAAGAAAACCTATCATTTTACTTATTCAGCTGTTCCCGGCAAATGGACTGAGCACAAAGGGCATTTCTCTACAGATGCAAAATGTACTGGGAATTTAAACCAAATCTGCTCTTGCCGCTTCTCGGGATTAGTCTAAATGGAAAGGGCATTAGTGGCAGTATTTGTTTATTTGTTTGTGGAAATTGTTTGTGTTTATGTTTTTGAGAGTTTGCCCTCATTAGGCCTGGCTTAATTGGGGGCTTTTTTTCCCTCAATGGTGTGTCGCTGAGCTTTTCCGACTCGCTTTTGAAGTCGAAGCATTGATTTGATTTGAAATAATGATGTGGCTGGGGAATGGCTGCAAATAATGCCGCTCAAAGTGGAGCGCGCCCCACTCGTTGCGATTCTGAACGTGACCTTGAGGAAAGTGAGCGTTGAGTGAGCACTCTAGTTGGAAACTCGCACTCGGTCACGCTCGGTCCGCCGCAGTGACTAATCTCCCCCTTGCTGCTTTACTTGTGCTGACGGAACAGTCTGCTTTTAACATGCAAATGCACCCATCGATTGCGAGACCCTGCTTAAATCCACCTCTCTGGCCCTGTGTCGCATCATAATGGAGAAATATTTCTGGAATGTTTTTTTCCTCCACTGCGTTAAGCATACGATCATCGCCCAGAAATGTGTGCTAATGTTCCAATCACCCAGTCACTCGGTCCTGGATGACCTTGTGGGTTTTTTTTTTTTTAGTGGTGTTGTTTAGAAGAGCCATTCTCCTTCATGAGATGATTATCTTTAGGCTTGGGGGGCAGAGACCTGATAAATCTATTACCATAGCATGAACCAATATTTTATCACAAGAGTGATTGATTTTTCTGGTCTGAAGAGGTTAAAGGGATTTATGTGTTGCTTCATTAAATGTAAATCTCCCATCCCTTTTCTTCTGCATTACTGTATTCCCTCTTTACTGTTATACTCTCACAATCACAGATACACACACACACACACACACACACACACACACACACACACACAGACTTACACTTATACAGTTGCCCAAAGAAAACCTTAATCCCTTTTGCTACAGCTGTATTCTAGAATAAGCTCTTTCTGCATTATTTAATCGACGACTTATTGTGATGCAGAACAAATTGTCATGATTTTTTTTTTTCTGTTCACCATCCAGATAGATTATACAGCACCTCCTCCTCTTCTCCCTCCTCCTCTCCTCTTCTTTATTTTTGATATGCCCACAAAAATCAGCATTGTAGGCGTTTGTTTGTTTTCTTATAAGTATATATACTCTTTTGATCCCGTGAGGAAAATTCTTATGCTTCAGTCTAAGAGCCAGTGAGCTCTGCTCTGGTCTGAGGCTGGTGGAGATCTCCTCTGACCTCCCAGTGATATATGGAGGTCCCATGTTAATGTGGAGACCATCCTGCTCCTAGGGAGCAGCTGTCCCTGGACAACAGGAGGATTCCCCCATTAACCCTCCACCTCCTGGCCAGCCCCATTGTCTTGCCCCTCCGCCCATGGTCGCTTGATGGCTTGGGTTATTCTCTCTTTCTCTCTCTCTCTCTCTCTCTCTCTCTCTCTCTCTCTCTAAACTTGTGATGGTCTTTATTAATGATCAACTGTAGCCCAAGCATGACTGATTTGCGTCAGCCAATAGGAGTTCACGATTCATTTAAAAAAAAAAAAGTCCAACCCCCACTCCATACCATATTCTCTGGCTGTGTGTGCAGTCTTGTTAATATTCAGGGATTGAGGCATGTTTGTTTGCTGTGTGCTCTCCCTGTGTGCTGCTCTTGTTGCTGGGAAGTAGAGCTCCAACGGCTTGGTGGATCTGGGGTAGTCCTGTGTAGGATGTGTTTGACGAAGGAAGGAGCGAGCCAGGATAGATATGTCGGCCACTCAGCCAAGGGTCTTCCCCTACAGTACGCTGGGGCATTTTTTGTAGGGTGGGAAGGGAAGCTGTTGGACCGTTGGTTGGCTTTCTTGGCTGGGGGTATCAAGGAGCACTTTAACCCCCCCTGCCCCCCCCTCCCTCCATCTTCCCCTCATCCCCAACCCTCCATGGCAACAGCACAGCAAGTAGTAAATTGCAGTAGTCAGTTCACTCGGCACATTCCCCAATGACATTTCTAATGCTCTCTCTCTTACTCACTCTCTCTCTCTTTTTCTCTCTCTCTCTCTGCTGCAGTTCTGCCTTTGATCCCCCCGCTTTACCAGGCGCCACTCCTGTTTATTTCTCTCTCTGTTTTCCTTGCCCCTAATTGAAGGAACATCAGCAAACGAAGACGGCGGCAGGATTTTGCTAACGAGTTACTTATTAGCATTAACTCACAAGAAGCATGTGACCTTTTTTTTTGTAACCTTTTTTCTTTTTTTCTTTTTGACGCATCAGCCTTGACTTGGTTGTCAGATCAACAGCTCTTGTAAAAATCTTCCCCCCATCTAGTTAGCAGCATGGGGTAAAAGAGTGCCCCTGCCTTCTCTCTTTAACCTGCCTGCTCCTCGCTAATGTCTACTGAAGGCTGACTTCCTCACTCTCTCAGGTCGGGGGGGCCCCTCAATGAGGGTGCGCTCCCCCGCCTATCTATTGGTCGGCGCGGCGGTGGTTGGATTAAAAGACCCTGCACCCCACTGAGCGCGCTCTGTTTCTGCATATGTCTGTGTTCAGGTGGAACAGGAGCTCTAATTTGGTTCCCATGACACCCATCTGCCCCATAGCAACGGGGGATTCGAGATAAACTTGTGATTAGAACTTGCATAAGGGGCTCTCATTTGCCTCCATCCCCATCTTAGGCAGCCTATTGTTCTGCCAAGGACTGGAGGCAGAGCTTTTTCCCTTGCTATTTCAATGTTGTGTTTTCATAGGAGAGCCATATAAAGAGCCATATTATCAGAACACAGAAGTCAGGTGCAGAATAATTTCTGTGATCCCGGTGATCCGCGTTTGATTGGCCTCACGGCGGCCCGGTGTAATTATGACACAAACCAGGCCTGGGGAAGCGCCAAGCTCCCGCTGTCAGCGTGATTGGAAGCAGCCGTGTAATTACAGTAGTGGAGATGGCACATGAAGACGTCCAAACAAAACCTCGCTGATGTGCGGCACATGGAAACAGCGGACGAAAGTACTGTAAGGGGAGGGCAGCGTGTGACCCAGTTCACAAACGAATGAACAGAACGAGCTTGGCTTGGCTCTCTCGCTGAGGCCATGGCGACAGTTTGGAAAGGTCTCGGCTGTTGTTGTAATTACAGTGACATTTCTGGGGTCACTCCCCGATAGGTAATTAGATGAAGTTTAAGCATATGATTTGTCTGTCGTCGGAGAACCTTGGTGTCTTGGAGCGCCACAGGTTTTCTGAGAGCTGTAAGCCTAGCTCAGTGTTTCTTGTCTAGAATAAGCAGGGGAGCAGAAAAATCAGGTAGCTTTTCTTCTTTCTGTAAAAATTCTTGTGAAGAGACTCTGCAAAGGCCTTGAGCTTTTTGTGTGCGGAGACTCACCCTACGTTCCCCCAGCTTTCTCATTTTCAAACATCCAACCTCTTGTTCACCCTGAGTGGAGTGGAGTGGCTCTTGAGCAAACTCCTGCTTTAAGACAAGCCAGAATCCCCCAAGTTGAAAAAAATGCAGATGAGGCGAGTGTTGGATAGAAGAAGTCCCCATCAGCGGTGGAGCGTTTGAAGAGATGGATACCCCTGTGACGAGAGAGAGAGAGAGAGAGAGAGAAAGACACGGAGAGAGAGATAGAGAGAGAGAGAAATGAGGGGGCATTGATGAATTAAAACATACAGTAGAGTCTGCCTCCACTCCACTTCCCCACACAGATCACTAATGCATGAACTTGACCCCAATCTTTGAAAGCACACAAACGCGCCTCTGCGTCACTGGATTCTTTGATGTGTGTGTGTGTGCGTGTGCGTGTGCGTGTGCGTGTGCGTGCGTGTGCGTGTGCGTGTGCGTGTGTGCGTCCGTGTATTTGCTTCTATGACTGAGTATTTCTATAAGCCTGTGTGTGTGTGTGTAGACACGATCATGCATCCAGGTGTGTGTATGTGTAAGACAGAAAATATTAGCATCCATCTGCGTGTGTGATATATGCATGTATGTGCACTAGTGTGGCAGTTGCTATCTCTGGATCGGTAATGCTAGGGATTGGTTTTCCCCAGGCATGCGGCTCAGGCATGCAGTTTTCCTGATGTGCTGCTTATCTCCGGCCGTGTCCTTGGCGGCGTTTTTAATGCGTCTGGCGCTCCCATCCGCACGCGCCTTTCCCCATGTCTCCTAATCACTCTAGTCGTCCGCTACAGACAGTGGGCAGTGTATGCGCGTCCAACATAAAGCCAGTTCCGTGTGTGTGTGTGTGTGTGTGTGTAGGTCTAGGAAAAGCTGTGTAGACAGCCATATATGCGTGTGTATCTGTATGCCAGTCATTTGCATGCAGAATATAAAGTCATACAGACCCTGTGTGTGTGTGTATGTGTGTTTGAAAAGTGTGTGTATGTGTGTTTGAGAAGTGTGTGTCTCTCTCTGTAATGCATGCCGTGCGGGCGTGCTTGTGCATCTAATGTAAAGATATGTGGATGTGGTTGTCCCTGCAGCTTTGTTTGAATGGCAGCTGGAAGTTGGAACTCTTACACACGTGTGCTGCCTTCTTAATCATTAAGGCCACCCCTTAGTGTGTGTGTGTGTGTGTGTGTGCGCGCACATTTAGTGTGGGTAGGTGGGAGTATTTTAGGTGTTTGTCCATTGTCTCTCTTCCCGCCTCCAGCAAGTTTCTGAACTCTGCAGTGCTGACTAAGCTTAAAACCATCAAAGCTTGTCCAAGAACTGCATTTTCACAGAATGTACAGTCAACGTTATTGGATTTTTCTAAGCTGTACCTGAAATCCACTGCTACCACTGACTAGATTCTGAGCCATTGGATGAGTATGTGTGTGTGTGTGTAGATATGAATGTATGTGTGTGAACTACACATCTAGCACACCTGACAATGACGGCTTGCTGCCCCAGAATGCCTCATTTGCCCTGGCCTCTATTCTTCCCGGCCTTCCCTCCTTTCCCTCGATTTCATCTTCTATCAATCCCTCTTTCTTCACTCCATCTCTCTCCCTTTTGCTGTTTTTCTCTATCGTTCTTCTATCGTTCTCTCTCTCTACGGGGCTGTCTTGTGCTCTCGCTCTCTCTGTCTCTCTCTCTCTCCCTCTCTCTCTCTCTCTCTCTCTCTCTCTCTCTCTCTCTCTCTCTCTCTGTGTGGGGGATGCCTGTGTCCATGTGTGTGTACTGGCGCCTTGTGTGACTCTGATGTGCTGTGACTCGTGTGGCATTCCTTCTCCTGGTTGAGCCACTGCAGGCTCCTCATTAGCTCCTCTCCTCTCGTCTCCTCTCCTCTCCTTTCCTCTCGTCTCCTTTCCTCTCCTCTCGTCTCCTCTCCTCTCTCGTCTCCTCTCCTTTCCTCTCCTCTCGTCTCCTCTCCTCTCCTCTCGCTTTGTGTGTCTCTCTCATCTTTCTTTCTCTCAGCCCTGTCTTCTCTTTCTTTCAATCTTTCTATTCAGTCTCTCTCTGGTCCTTCCCCCTCTGCCTCTCTCTCTACTCCCTCTCTCTGATAATCTATCTTGTGTCTTTCTCAGTCTCCTTTTCTGTCTCTCTGTCCTTTACCCTCTTCCTTTTCTCTCTCTCTCTCTCTCTCTCTCTCTCTCTCTCTCTCTCTCTCTCTCTCTCTCTCTCTCTCTCTCTCTCTCTCTCTCTCTCATTTAGCTATGCAGCAGTGAGGAGGAATTCTCTGTGTTCTGCTGATGGGACTCTGTGTGCCACACACACACACACACACACACACACACACACACACACACACACACTGCTTACTCCTCACAGACCACATGCACAGTAAGAGTAAGTGTGAGAGACGCCCGAGCTTAAATCCAATTGACTTTAATCTGCTCAAACCATAATGCCACCCTCTACCACCACTACCCTCCTTCCCCAACACACACACGCACACACACACACGCACGCACACGTTTCCCCTCTTTGTACTTTCCCTTTCTGTTTCCCGTTTTTCTTTATTCCCATTCGCACTCTTTCCCGCCCTCCCTCTCCCTACTGGTTAGCCTATTTCTCCAGCTCTCTCCCCATGTTTGACCTATATTTTATCATGCCGCGACAAGCTTGTAATGCACTCGTTATTAGGAGCAGCTCTTTGCAGACAGGTTGCAGATAAAGGCTCTTGGTTATTGGTGTGTGTGTGTGTGTGTGTGTGTGTGTGTGTGTGTGTGTGTGTGTGTGTGTGTGTGTGTGTGTGTGTGTGTGTGTGTGTGTGTGTGTGTGTGTGTGTGTGTGTGTGTGTGTGTGTGTGTGTGTGTGTGTGTGTGTGTGTGTGTGTGTGTGTGTGTGTGTGTGTGTGTGTGTTCCCTCGCCACAACGGGCTGAAAGTATGCCACTCGCTCACCAGGCACTGGGCAGGAGAGGGTGGGAGACGCCACTCTATTAATATTTCAGAAAAGGGCAGTGAGGCGCTACACACACACACACACACACATCCCGCCCCGTCGCACTTCCTTCCCCTTCAGAAACAACATGGACTCCTCATTACAGAATAGACACCCCCACACACACACATACATACAGCAGTCCACTCTCAGACAAACGGCTCTGTGAGAACTGACACACACTAGCCCACCCATAGAATAATAGCTTAGTGACTCGCTACACAAAAACACACACACACACACACACTCACCAGGGAGCAACAGTGGCTCCCAGGGCCCAGGAACTCAGGGATCTGTCCTAATGAGGGCATCTCAGCTTGAGGCCTCCATTTGATTTGTCCCTGAATAAATAGCATTCTGCTGAAGCCCTGCTGAATTGGGATGCACTGGCAAAGCACATGCATTATTCACAGTTCTATATCGTCGCATGCTGTATGGCTTACTGTCTGGCTGAAGTCCTTTTCCTACTTTCACACGGACAACTGTGTGTGTGTGTGTGCTTGTGCATTTGTTTGTGTGCATGTAGATGTGTGTATACATGCATGTGTAGTCCAGTGCATGCTTGTGGTCCAGTCCAGACATACCTGCAGAGCTGTCTTGAGTCACCCACATGAGGCAGACTGGCCTGTTGCCATCGGACTCCAAACTATAGTGGATTTAAAGGTACACTATGCAAGATTTTCACCTTTACGAAGCCAATTTGATAGTAAACAAACTTTTAATAGGCGAATCGTTCACCTAGCATAGCTATGCAGCATAGACGTAGCGAATCACTACCGAGAAAATCAGTAGATAAAGTTGTTTGGAGATAGTTTTTGCCTGCTGTTAATCCTTCACCTCCACAACAAAAGCATTTTCATTGATTGTACAGGGGGGATAAGTCACAAGAAGTTTGCTATTTACAACACCAGAGTAAAATATAAATATATCGCGACTCTAGAGGGTGCTTTACAGTTGCCAAATATACCTAAACCTGCACAGTGTACCTTTAAAGACACCTTCAGATCTGTCTGAAGAGATAGTTCTCAGTCCTCGTTCCACAAGAGAGAGGCTCTTATCCTCAGGTTTACAGACACACAGACTGTGAGCGAAATATGCAGTCTGTGTCTAATCTTCGGCTGGCATTGCGGACAGGCCTGGAGCATTCCTGGCAGTAAAGGAAGGGTGTGTGTGTGTGTGTGTGTGTGTGTGTGCGATGGCATAGCTTGTATGGCTCACTGAGCCCAAAAGACCATCACTCACACAGCCCTAAAACCCCTCCCCCGGGCCTTCCCACTCCACCCCAATCATCAACCACATGGTAGGAGTCCTTCTCTCCTAAATGACCCAGTACTAAGCACCTGCAGGTTGGCTTCCCTTCCCTCACCCAGCCCAGAGATTCGTCCCTGCGCTCTCCTCTTCAGCCCTGTGGGCAGAGTGGCAGAGCCCAGCTCCACTGCCAGCCCTGAACCCGGGCCAGGAATGCCGAGATCGTCATTACAGGACGGCCGGCAGTCATCTGCCGCCTCGTCTCTTAAAGCTATTTAGACCCAAAATAAAGTCGGAAAAAATCAATTCCACTGTCCAGCCAGATGCCAATGTTTATTTTTCCTAATCTCCTGAGAAAGTGCTCTAGTAATAATAATAATAATAGTTAATTATAATAATAATAATAATAATAATAGGTTTATTTTATATAGCGCCTTTCTCAAACCCAAGGTCGCTTTACATAGTAGGAAGGCAGGGAAACACAATAACAAACAAACAAATTATACAAGTATTATACTGTATGTTCTTAAGCGAGGGAAGAGATTTGTTTGATTTTAGAGGGGCCGTGTGTATGCAGGATACTGCTTTCTTGTGTGGTGGGACGATGGTTGCGTAACATCCTGTCCCCAATTGTTATTCAAATAATTTAGCGGTCTGCTGAGATGCAGCGGCATAATGGCGTGACCACTCGCCGCTTCCCTTTGTTAAGATGAATGAGCCACACTCATTAAAACAATGATCTGTGCATCTGCATCTGAAAGGCCTGCTTACTGTATGCCTAGCGTTCCTCAACTCTCTGTGTGTGTGTGTCTGTGTGTGTGAGAGAGAGAAAAGAGGTGGTAAGGCAGTGTAACGTAAGGTCAGGTACTGTTGTATAGGATCACATCCAGTAAAGTAGTTAAATGTTCCTGTGTGATGCCATTGATGAGGCTGCTGATTGGAGGCATCGGAGTTCTCATCCTCTTTGGCTTTGAATGCCTGTTTACTTGACATACCGTCACACTAAGCTCCACTGACCCACATAACCCCAGACACAATTCTGCATGAAATAAGTAAATAACTTTTTTTTGGACCAGACTCTGACCATGGAAAAAAAACTGTACTTCGTAAGCAGCAATCAAAAGCAGGGAGAGTTTGGGACCGATGTCAATCCTTCTTGCCATTCCAAAATGAGCTGGGGGGTATTCCAAGTATATGGATTAGTGGCAGACTTGACTAGGCTAAGTCTGAGCAAGTGGCAAACCTGCTAATAGAAGATGGGAAGATGCCCCAGTGTGTCAGAGACAGGGCACCAAAAAGCTGCCATGTGCCTTTACTGTGCTGAACCCTGATCTACTCTGTGCCCCATTGGCTGGATGCGGCCCACTGTGATGGGGCAGTGACCTGCGTCTAAGGACACAGTGCTTCATGCTGCAGAGTGGGGTGTGTGTGTGTGTGTGTGTGGGTGTGTCAGTCTGTGTGTATGGGTGTGTGTGTGTGTTCTGTCTGGACAGTGGAGTACTCAGTAAGAAAGGTCATTGCATGTGAGAGATGATGGGGATCTTAAAATCCTTGAAGTGTTTATTCCTCTTGAGGACCTTGGGATTACAGATTTAGACATCAAAGTGATAATCCTGATGCCAAGTCCCCCACATATTTATGAGTGTGTGCTGTTTGGACATCCTCTCACGGCTCTTCAATATCTCACTTTCTGACTTAATTTCCATCGTTTCATTGTTTGTGTGTGTGTGTGTGTGTGTGTGTGTGTGTGTGTGTGTGTGAGAGAGAGTGCAAAAGAGAGTCCCTGGCAGTATTTGGGTCCCGTATGCAGTCCAGAAGTGCCTGACTGAGAGCAGCTGGATTTAAGCTGTTAAACATGGCAGCGCTCTTTTGCATTCTATCTCTCCCTCCCTCTCTATCTCTCTCTCTCCCTCCCCCCCTCCCTCTCCCTCTCTCTCTCCCTCCCTCCCTGCCTCTCTCTCTGTCTTCATCGTGCCAGCGGCCATGGATCCGGTGGGCCTGGCAGGGCGAGTGTTTGTTTGTGTGGGGTTCTTGTCCAGCGGAGCCGAGGGGTTCTGTTCCCTGGCCCGGCTCCAGAGGCCCGCTACAAAGCGGACCATTGACCATTGTAGGGGCCCGAGAGGGCTCAAGCTTGTTTTCACTCCGGGGTTGATTTGATTATGCGTGTTTTGTGTTGGCCACTCCTTTGCCTCAAGGCCAAAACAGAAGCCTCAGGGCCGGCGCTTAAAAACGGCTACAAATAGCCTAATTTTTTTGCCTCCTCTCCTCCTCCTCCTCCTCCTCCTCCTCCTCCTCCTTCTCCTCCTCCTCCTTCTCATCTTCCCTCCTTTCCTCTCCCTCATCCTTCGCTCTGACGATGCCACAAGCATCTCCAGCTTCGTGGCTAGGCGACATGACCGGGGAATGTGAGCCCACGCTGTTGAAAAGTGAAAGAGGGTTTGTCCCGTTGAAAAAGCGCCCTGACCTCCCCCGAGGTACGGCTTCCCTCACTGATAAATGATACCTCCTCTTGATCCCTTCTCCCTGGGGGTAGGGGGTCTGCTGACGTGGTTACGTAAGGCAGTGCACGGGGGCCACTGTTGCATTGGTGCACTGCATAAAACCCTGGGCTCGTTAACGGGGAAAAATGTAGGACAGGATTTTTACTCTTTTATTTTTCTCTTCATGTGGTTTGGATTCTCAGAGCTCTCGTTTGGGGTAATTACTGTGCTTGTTAAACCAAGAAAAGTTCCCTAGGTCTGATTTTCTTAACGAGCCGTTTGGTTTTGTATGTTGGAAGTTGATCATCAGAGACATAACGGATGGTTGTGCATTTCAAACCATATAAATTATTGCAGGAAACATAGTTATGTTAGCTTTTCTGAATAATATCTGTCTCTGTGACTGTTGTTTCTCATTATTTAGAAATACCTGCTGTTCTATACCTGTTGACCAATTGCTGATAGTGTTCAACAGCACACATTCCAGAGGTTCAATGAGTAACTTGCAGCACAAGGCCTTTAACCCAAAGCTTCAGTATTTTTTACAGTTTCTTTCTTTCTCTATTTCTTTCTTTCTGTAGATGGGGTCCATTCTGTGTCGGCTCAGTGTCTGCTGCAGGTGACCATCATCACAGACGAGATGCTCTCCAACAGCATCACGCTGCGCCTGGCTAACACGTCACAAGAGCGCTTCCTGTCGCTGCTGCTGGCCCAGTTCCTGGACGGTGTGGCGCGTGTTCTCTCGGCTTCGCGTGAGGACGTGGTCGTCTTCAACGTCCAGGACGACACCGACGTCAGCGCCAGCATCCTCAATGTCAGCCTCTCTGTGGCCGTGCCGGGTGATGGAGCCGGTGGTGGCGGCGGCGGCGGTGGTGTTGGTAGGGGAGGAGCGGGCGGTGTTGGAAGCAGGCGTAACCTGGGAGTGACCGGAAGGGGCGGCCATGGCGTGGAGTTCCTGGGCTCGGAGGAGCTGCAGGAGCGGCTGTACCTGAACCGCAGCCTGCTGGCGCGCATCTCCTCGCAGGAGGTGCTGCCCTTCGACGACAACATCTGCCTGCGCGAGCCCTGCGAGAACTACATGAAGTGCGTCTCGGTGCTAAAGTTTGACAGCCTGGCGCCCTTTGTGGCGTCCGACACCATCCTGTTCCGGCCCATCCAGCCCATCGCTGGCCTGCGCTGCCGCTGCCCGGCCGGCTTCACGGGGGACTACTGCGAGACCGAGGTGGACCTGTGCTACTCCAAGCCCTGCGGGCCGCACGGCGTCTGCCGCAGCAGGGAGGGAGGCTACACCTGCGAGTGTCTGGACGACTACACAGGTAGGAGCTCTCTCCACAGGCAGACCAGCTCTGTTCTGAAGCATCTCCTGTGCCCCGTCATTATCTGGTCTTCTCTCTTTCTGTCAATCTCTCTATTCAGTCTCTCTCCGGTCCTCCGGTCCTCTGCCTCCCTCTCTCCTCCCGCACTCTCATGCTTTCCCCTGTGTCTCTCTCAGCCTATGTCTCTGTCTCCCTCTCCTTTGCCTTCTTCCTCCATCTTCTCTCTCTTTGTTTCTTTCTCTTTCTCTCTCTCTCTCTCTCTCTCTCTCTCTCTCTCTCTCTCTCTCTCTCTCTCTCTCTTTCTCTTTCTCTTTCTCTTTTTCTCTCTCTCACCACAAAGAACTTCACCTTTGATATCATAGGGCTTTCTTGCAGTGCAAGGCCACTTGCTTTTAAGAAGGACCATGTGTGACACAATAGAGTTCTCACCCATTCAAAAGTAACATTGGCTCCAAGGCAAATTAATCAAATGAATGTGATGTCCTTTTACTTCATGTGGACTCCTGATAAAGTTGGGATACAAGGCTGTGTAGAGGTAAAGACGTCGTAAACCTGAGGTTGCATCTCACCAGAGAATAAAACCATTGTGTCCAAGTGTCCTTGTGAGACTTGAGGCGTAGTGCTGGTGTAGTACTTGAAGCACAACACCTTTGTTTTTATTCTCTTCTGCAAGGTGGTTAGTCGTGATCACATCTAAATAGCATCCGTGACCCAGGTGCTCCGGAGAGATGATTCAGGGGAGGGTTGAACTGGTTGAGAATTCAGAGTTCTGTTGATATCCCTGCCCAGAGGTACTCTGATGAGATTATGTTGTCCTTAATCCTTGGAGGTTAACCCCTTGATTTAAGCTTTACGTTATTGCAAATTAATATATCTGTGGTACTTCACCTTTAGTTTATAGCCCCTAGATCAATACTAGTGAAGTACTGCTGTCATCTTCATATTGATTGAATACCCATGTAAGGGTCATTTGTGGCATGATTGAATGTGGCTTTTGAGTGTAGCCCATAGGAGATGCATCACACCCTGAGCAACAACCAGTCCATGAGACGTAAATGCATGTACTCAAACATGATCCCCTGTTTAACGAATGGACAGGGAGCTGTTGAGCAGAAGACAGAACTGTTCAGTGCACAGGGAGCACTTGCATGGTGACACAAGGTATTGATCTAATAATCGCCTTTGTCTGGCTGGAGAGGGAGACCACTAAATTAAACATGGAAAAAGCTTTTCAGCAGCAGCAGCAGCCATCCATTTCTGTTTTTTTTTTTTTTTTTGGCTCACTCACTCTCTCCCTCTTAGTATTTCTCTGTCTCTCGCTCTCTCTCTCTCTCGCTCTCTCTCTCTCTCTCTCTCTCTCTCTCTCTCTCTCTCTCTCTCTCTCTCTCTCTCTCTCTCTATCTCTGTCACGAACACATGCTCCAAGAAATTCTTTCAGAACATCCACACGAGCTGACATAAGCACTCATTAACTCACATACACTTTGCTCACAACTCTCATCTTTTCTTTTTGTGTGCGAACAAACACATACATAAAACACACACACACACACACACACACACACACACACACACACACACACAGACACATAGTCACACACATAGACACACACACACACACACACAAACTCAGGCGCTGCTGTGGCCTGGCCCATGGGCTCTCTTGTTCCTCGTGTGGAGTGGTTTTGAGAGCCCAGAGGTCCGGGGCCAGGCCTTTATCACGGGATTTAAAATGTCCGGGCAGAAAGACAATGGCGCGCTTTGGCCACGGAGCTGAACACCTCTTTGAAGAATAATGGAGGGAAGTGATTAATTATGGATGGCCACAGATGGAAAAGGGACCCCCCCCCCCCCCTCCATCACCCTGAACCCCCTGAGTAAAATGGCCGCCGGATAAAAATAAGAAGAGAGGCCGAGGGAGCGGAATGAAAGCACTCTATAGACTCCCTTAAGCTCCCTCGGCCTGATGGGAGAAAAGTTTCAAGCCTCCCTCTGCTTTTTTTTTTCTCTCTCTTTTTTTCTCAACTCACAACAAGATAACGAAGAGAGGTTGTGTTTTTTTCCCCCTCTTTCCTTACTCAGGTTATTAACCATCAAAGCCTGGGATCCTGGGAGCGCGACGAAACGCTGAAAAGTGCACGCTCCCCTTTCCTCCTATCCGCTCTTACGAGACACCGAGATAACGCGGGCCTCGGATGTTATTCAGTCGGCTCCAAAAAATTACACACCTCGCCGGAAAGAATCCACACGATGAGAGCGCGGCATGAGAGCGAGGATGGTGAAGAGGTTGGGGCAGAGACCCCAGCTAGGGGAGGGAATGAGGTCAGGGGCATAGGAAGCAACATGAAACAGCTAATCATGCCAGACCGTATAATGAGCGCTTTTGAATATTGCAATGGCAGAGAGCGAGGGTGAAAAAGAGAGGAAAAAAGAAGCTGCACTTTGTTGAATATGCAAATAATCAGGAATAACAGTCTTTTTGGCCTTTTCTGCTTGGGTAGAAAAAGGCTTGCGGGAAGGAAAAAGCAGAACATTGCCTTTTTTGTGTGTGTATGCGTGTGTGTGTGTGAGTGTGTGTGTGTCTGCCTGCCTGCTTTGGGCACTCTGAAGAGACCTGCCTGTGCTTGTGCATACTCATCTGTGATTTGCTTTCATTTGTGAACTTAATTCCGACTTTAATTTATAACCTTGACAGCCTTTCAACCTTGACCATCATTTACCAATATTTTCCTGATAAACTTGACAGTACTTCTTGCACTGCTTATGCACTACATATTTGCATGCTTGAGCCCAGAAGGCTGGTGCCTTGCAGTAAATGGTGCTTTACTCAAGGGCATACCAAGCCAGCCTTAATACAAGAATACTCTACACCCAAACCCACCCCCTGCCCCCAACCGGACACTCCTCCAGTGACATGACGGTATGTGAAGTGACTTAATTTCATATGCAGTTTGCAAGGGATGGAAAAGACAAGGCTTTTAGGCCTCTGGGTTTGGGGGTAAATGATTTGAACTAGTCTGGACATGTGCCACTATCCCAAGACCTACCGACATAAGCACTCTGCTAACAAACTTAAAGTAACTCTACCCTAGAAAATGAATGAGACAGCAGCATGTCCTGTCCCGTTAGCTCACCTTTGTATATTGTATTATAGCCTGATCCAGTTATTTTACAACAGTTTCAGAGCATGTTGTTAGTTGTTTAGTGCTTTGTTAGAGCATTTTTCAAATGCCAAAGCATATTTCAAAGACTAATGCCTAATGCATTCCAGAGTCAGGTGTATTCACGAGAGTGTTTGTGTGTGTGTGTGTGTGGGGGGGGGGGGTTGGTTATGGGCAGGTGGGAGTGTGGCTAACTCACAGCCAGGAGTCATTCAGTGGTTCCTGAATGGGCCAATAGTAATGTGAAGGTCGCACACAGAGGGTGGCTGTGCTGGAATCCACCCGTTTGGGATCAGTGAGTGTTTGAAAGGCACTCTGGGCCTCCAACAAGCCCTTGATCCCATCGCTGGAGCCAGGATTGGCGCTCGGTGGGAGCAGGTGTAGCTGCGCCTGCCCCCTACTTAGCGGCCACACACACTGCTCTTCACCGCTAGTGAGTAAAGTGAATTCATTATGTAAGCCGCAGCGGATGTGCTGCCGCATGCACTTGTGCAGTGGTGTGTGAGTTTTTTGTGTGTGTGTGTGTGTGTGTGATCCTGTGGGTGTAAGTGTGAAAGAGAGTATGTTCACTCCTCGATGGGTCTGGGTTAAGAGCTACTCCTCGCTGTGTTTTGTATGTTGTAGGTGTGTATGGAGGATGGAGTGGCTTGTAAGAGAGGGAGTCATTTTGTGTTTGTGTTTGTGTGTGTGTGTGTGTGTGTGTGTGTGTGTGTGTGTGTGTGTGTGTGTGTGTGTGTGTGTGTGTGTGTGTGTGTGTGTGTGTGTGTGTGTGTGTGTGTGTGTGTGTGTGTGTGTGTGTGTGTGTGTGTGTGTGTGTGTGTGTGTGTGTGTGTGTGTGTGTGTGTGTGTGTGTGTGTGTCACCAGCGGGAGGCAATCATGTCCGTTCAGCACATTAAACCTCATCAATCTCACTCGTTTTCTGTCTTTCTCTCTGTCAGTCTCTTTGTCTTGCTAGCACCCCCCTCCGTCACACACACACGTACACACAGTTTCAGCTGTGTGTAGAGGTTGGCCGCTGCTGAGGTAGGTGATGGTGGTCATGTGCTGCGGATGTCTGAGCTGAGTGCTAGCTATTCTCTACACCCCATCAGCCAGCCATCAGGACACCGCACACCACACAATCCACCTCCCATCCCCATCTGATGTCTCTTTCTCTTAGACACACACACACACACACACATGCACACTAAAAATATCTCGTATCCCATATCTCTCTTTCTATTGCTCTTCTGTCTCACGCAACCTCTCTCTCTCTCCCCTCTTTCTCTCTCCTCTCTCATTCTCTCTCTCTCCTGTCTCTCTCTCTCGCTCTCTCTCTCTCCTACCTCTCTCTCTTGCTCTCTCTCTCCTACCTCTCCTCTCTCTCTCTCTCTCTCTCGCTCTCTCTCTCTCCTACCTCTCTCTCTCTCTCTCTCTCTCTCTCTCGCGCTGCTCAGCTCCCACTGGTTTGGACTGATTGAGTGTTGCATTTGCCACTTTCCCTTGGCTCCCAGAATTACTGTTTGATTGCTGCCCAGCTTTTCTATGTGGCGGTGTGTGTTAGTGCACACTGTGCTTATCTCTGTGTGTGTGTGTGTGTGTTTGTGTGCATCATGCTGGTCTGTCATTTTGCCTGTGTGCAGTGCTTAAATTGCTCTATCAGTGGGTGTATGGAGGAAAGACAGAATTTGTGTGTGTGTGTGTGTGTGTGTGTGTGTGTGTGTGTGTGTGTGTGTGTGTGTGTGTGACTGTGACTGCTGGGCCCGTAGGCGTTGCCAGATGGAGAATAGGGTGGTGAGAGAGAAGAATAGCAGAACAGACGTCCGTCTACTCTAGCTCCAGTTTAGATGGACAGAGGGAGAGGAAGGAGAGGAGGAGAGAGGGAGAGGAAGGAGAGGAAGAGAGAGTGAGGGAGAGGAAGAGAGAGAGAGAGAGAGAGAGAGAGAAAAGGACAAACCGTTTTGAGTCTGATTGTAGAGGTGATGGCAAAGCAAGTAAAAGCTAAATGGATACCTTCACATGGGTTCTGAAAGCACTCTGTTAGTCATGCCGGTTTACCATTATTCAGACCAGCAGAGCTTGTCTCACCAATGACCTTTCTTTGTGTGTGTGTTTGTGTGTGTGGTTCTGTACAGGACAGGGGGAGGTTGTGATATTTATAGTGTGCCCTTCCTGCAAACCACTATAATACACACACACACACACACACACACACACACACACACACACACACACACACACACAAACACAAACTGAGACCCTCTGCACATCAGACCCACTTTCACAGAGGCTCACTTCACATCCTCATCCCCTCACCCTCATCCAGTTCACCTTGGCTGTGTGTGCGTGTGTGTGTGCGGGCTTTGGCCTCTTTTGGAAACATAATGGAGGGAGGCTGTGCTGAGGGAGGTCCTGACCCATACCTGTTCTACTCAACCCAACCATTAGCAGTTATCAATGATATCTCTCTCTCTCGCTCACTCGCGCTCTCTCTCTCTCTCTCTCTCTCTGTCTCTCTCTCTCTCTCTCTCTCTCTCTCTCTCTCGTTTGTTCTCTCTCTCTCTCTCTCTCTCTCTCTCTCTCTCTCTCTCGTTTGTTCTCTCTCTCTCTCTCTCTCCAAACGTCTCCATTTTAGCCATTTCTTTGCTCTGCTGGTGTGGGCGCCCTCACCCAGTGTTATGTGTTTATCAGTCGTGGCACGTCACTGGCGGTGGTTTAGTCTTTTCTCCAGCTGACCGTAATTGCGATGCTGTGAGGGGCTGAGGGCTTACCACTCTCAGCAGGGGGCCAGTGCGGCAGGCAGCTTTTCTGGCCGCTGCAGGGAGGAACAGAACTCTGTACAGACGGACGGCTTTCGGTGTGTGAGGCTAACAGGCTAACCGCTGGAAGCCGCTAGCTGCAAAGGGTCCATCAAAGTCAGCTGTTAACTGCATAGCATGTCTCGGGGTTTAAGCCAAGCTCAGGATTTGTCATTTGAGGATCTAGTCATCTGGTAGCCTGGCAGAGGGTTCTGGTTGGATATTGGTTGGATATTGGTTGGGTTTTGGTTGGGTTGTGGTTGGGTTAATTGCTGCATTACACCACTGATGGTTGTCATGGCTACATGGCCACTTATCATGTTATCAGTGTCACCAGTGTGCCAGGCTTTTAACAGTGTGATGTGGCACTATCACACACACCTGAGGGATTAGTTGAACACACACACACACACACACTTACTTATGTTTGTAATTGCAGAGTGGTGTAGTTGCGGAGTCTCTAGAAACTTCAGGGTGGTTTGTCGTATTAGCTTGTGGCAGCACTAGAGCAGAGGGTGTAATGACTGAGGGCTAAATAATTTCTGCGTTTGTGTGTTTGATGTTTATTTGTGTGTGTCTGTGTGTGTGTGTGTTTGTGTGTGCTTTCAGGCAGACATAATTATAGATTAATGAGGACAACTTTCAGAGCTCCAACATAAAAACACCATCTGCTGATCTATATGCAAAAACAAACATGGTTTCCCAATGCAGGGCTCAGCTTCACTGAAGGTGTTCCAGCTCACCTCACTACTCCCAGCTACCATGATACTGTATGCAGGCATCACACAGCGGCTTCATTTGACGAAACATGTCACAATGTTCTCTCCGCTCCATTCAGCTGCCTCGTATACGCGATCCGACAGGGCTTTTGTGTGTGTGTGTGTGTGTGTGTGTGTGTGTTCTGTGTTTGCTTGTGAGTGTATTTTTAGGAGAGTGTGTGTGTGTGTGTGTGTGTGTCTAATGTAAGTGAATGCTTGTGCGGATGTTTTTTTTGCTTTTTGTGTGTATATGGGTGTGTGTCTGTGTGAGTGCATGCATGTTTGTGCTTGCAAGTCTGTGTATGCACATGTATGTATTTGTGCGTATATGTGTGTATGTGTGTGTGTATGATTTCCAGAGGCCCTGCTCACTTTGCCAGTGCTAATGACTCATTTGAGCGGTAAACAGAGGAGTTACAGGCAAGCGCAGTCACACAGAGTGTGAGTGGTACAACACTGGAAGATCAGCTTTAATAATGGATGCCTGCGTTCGACATGGCCTTAACCCCACCGAAACCCCCACCTGCCTCCTGCCAAAGCCCCACACCTGTGGCGGAAAGGGCCATCCCAAGAGATGCCTGACTAAAAAACCTAACACTCTCACATGCAGTCTCGGGTTACTGCCTCTGACAAAAACACTCTATGTCTGGTGTTGGGATGTTGTTATTGTTCTGAATAAATGGCTGTTGGATACGAGTCAAGACAAAGGGAATAGACTCTCTCTGGTGCCAGTGTTCTACTGGGTGTGTATTATTTAATAGCTGGTAGGGAAGTCCCACTATGTGAGGGGTTTGGGAGAAAAATGGGCCATGTGCTCTCTCTCTCCCTCCCTCTCTCTCTCTCTCTCTCTCTCTCTCTCTCTCTCTCTCTCTCTCTCTCTCTCTCTCTCTCTATCTGTGTGTTTTTAGTGGCGGGCGAATTCAAGCTTCTGTCAGCAGGACGCCGGCTGTCTAAGGCCGGCCGCTCGGCTCAATGTCATCTGCCGAAACATTTGTTTTATTCATCGATTTAATCACGCGCTTCTGACTCAATTAAGACCCCACGGCCTCCTCTCCGTCTCTGTCTCTCAGCCACTCTGACGCTCCCCGCTCGGCAGCCCGGCTCGAGGAGAGCGGGGGAAATGAGGTCACTGTAGAGAAGAAAGGTGACCTTGGAGAGTATTGCACGTCGACGTGACAATAGGAGGAGCAGCGGATGGTGGGGGGTCAGTACGGTCGGTACAGAAAACAGCCCCCTTTATCCAATTAGCTTTAAAAAGCCTAAATGAGGAACCAGTCGCTGCAAGCCGTTAGCTGATTAATTTCCCCTCGTATTCAGCCCGTAATTGTTTGCTTACGTTGTCGGTGCAGCGGCTCTTTTCTCTCCCCTTGAGGTTATTAGACGGTGTGGGGTGGGGGGGGGGGGGTGTAAAAATAAGCAATGGCAAATTGTTTTGGGTCAGGAGGGCGAGTCGTTTGTGGTTGGTGTCGCCTGAAATTATTATGTGATTTGTGAGGAAAACAAGCATGCCCAGTCAGCTAGAACAACTGTGTGTGTGTCTGTGTGTGTGTCTGTGTGTGTGTCTGTGTGTGTGTGAATGAGAGTTAATGAGGGCAGTCTGTTTTATAAAATGATTCCTTCATGGGCAGTTTACCCCCAGATCCCCCATTTCATTATAAATGTTATCACCTAACAAATTTGCTTCTCTCATGGATGCTCTTGCCCTAAATCATGACATTTAGCCACTTTTATTCCCCATCTCTGTAAATATTTCATGCGGCGGTGACAGGCAAACTCATTGTGTGGAACTGAAGGAGTGGGTTTTGTACGCAGCAGCATCAGGTCCCAAAGCCTGGCTGGGAGGAGTGGGAACAATGCTGTCTTCCGCTGTCGGCGCTAGGTGCTGTCCACCACCGCCGCCCTGGTGTGCTTTGTGCTGCTGCTCGTTTGGTCAGTGCAAGTGAGGGAGGACAGGAAGACGGCCATTGTGTTGTTCCTGCTGGCCAACACGGGCCCTGTGTATCCATTGTGTTCCGTTTCCCCCTCAGAAAAAAAAAGTGTCTTTGTCTAGCTTTCCAATGTGACACTGGAAGACACACACTCAG
This sequence comes from Alosa pseudoharengus, assembly GCF_046254945.1. NCBI lineage: Eukaryota > Metazoa > Chordata > Actinopteri > Clupeiformes > Clupeidae > Alosa > Alosa pseudoharengus. The sequence goes on from NW_027468837.1 coordinate 27,452,479, forward strand.
GCACACATACACACACACACACACTGAGACACTGACACATTGCTCCCATACTGTAGCAGAGAGGCTCTGACACAGATTCTTGCAGACTCTCTAAGCTAAAGCAACCGCAGTCTCCAGGTTTGCCGGGGGAGAGAGACAGAGTCGTCCGCTGCAGGACCTTACTGACTCATACTGACACACTTTCATTCTCTCACTCCCTCTGCATCCATCTCTTTCTCTTCCTACTTCATCTCTCTCCCTTCTCTCCTCCTCGCCCTGTCTCCTCTCTTCTCTTTCTGTTTACTTTCTCTACACTTTCTCATTCCCACTGTCGGCCTCCCTCCATCTCTCCATCTCTTTCTCTCTCTCTCTCTGTTTCACATGCACTCACTCTGTTTTTCTTTCTCATCTGCGCTCATTCTCCGTCTGTCAGATACTTTCTCACTCTCTTTCATCTCGCTGCAGCTCTGCCCTCCCGAGTCAGTCAGAGAGAGAGAGAGAGAGAGTGTGTGTGTGTGTGTGTGTGTGTGTGTGTGTGTGTGTGTGTGTGTGTGTGTGTGTGTGTGTGTGTGTGTGTGTGTGTGTGTGTGTGTGTGTGTGTGTGTGTGTGTGTGTGTGTGTGTGTGTGTGTGTGTGCTGCAAGCGAGCTGTGGGCTCCATCAGAAGTGAGGGAACAGAGTGGAGAGCTAAAAGAAGGCCTGAGAAGAGGAATGATAAGAGGGAGGGAGAGATGAAAGGAAATGTGACCCTCTGCTGTCCTATCCACACGGCCCATGTCATCAATGCTAATGAACCCTGACTAACGCTCTCTCTCTCCTTCTCTCTCACTCTCTCTCTTTCTCTCTCGTTCTCTCTCTCTCTTTCTCTCACTCTCTCTCTTTCTCTCTCGTTCTCTCTCTCTCTCTCTCTCACATTGTGTGTGTACTTATCCTTTTTCTCTTTCTTTTTTCACCCCACCTCATTTTCCTTCTATTTCATCTTTTTTCATCATTTTATTATCATTCCTTCTCCTACGCTGTTTTTCTTTTGGTCTTGTTTCTGTCCATTCCTAATCCTATCCTATTTTTGTGAATGAAGTGTTTTAAAAATGTAGTGTAAAGAAGAACTTTTAACAAATTCTCTCTGTCCTTTGTCCATCTCTTGAAACAGGGGAGCGGTGTGAGCTGTCCTCGAGGTCAGGCCGCTGTGCCCCTGGTGTGTGTAAGAACGGCGGCACGTGCGTGAACCTGCTGGTGGGCGGCTTCCGCTGCGAGTGTCCGGCGGGCGGCTACGAGAAGCCCTACTGCGAGATGACCACCCGCAACTTCCCCCCGCAGTCCTTCCTGACCTTCAAGGGCCTGCGCCAGCGCTTCCACTTCACCCTGTCCCTCTCGTGAGTGCCTCTCCTCCAGTATCCCACAATCCTCCTCCTCGGCTCCATTTTACCCTGCACCCACGCTGTTCTCAAATCACTGCATACTGATAGATAGCCTCAATAAAAGCAAGCAGCTTACACGAACACACACACGCACTTACACTGGAGCTGTCCATCCACCCACATGAATCACCAGCTTCTACACTAAATTGTTGACACCCCCTGGATCCTCTAAACTCCTCTAAATGTACAGTCCTCTGCAGTGGCTGGAGAAGCTGCTGCATCTTCATGTGGCGCCTGTAATGGCCAAACCAAATCATTTGCACTGTCCATGTAAGAGCTTTGGGAAGCGGTGGACGCATAGTAAAGAGCAAAGATTCTAGAGCGTACTTCAACATATCAACGTATTTTCCAGCCAGTAATCCATCTGTAGCGCTCTAGAATCTTTGGTAAAGAGAATCCTGCTTAGCTGTCTTCCAGGGACACCATGTGGGCATTAATCTGTTCCTCCTTCCAGTTCTCCACCCTGCTCTAGAGGCTCTTGTGGTGTTCCACATGCAGACTGCACATATGGCACACATACATGACTGGCCCAGCGCAGACATTATCTCCATATTTTGTACTGAAAAGTGTTTTTCTTAGAGAGCACCCTTGCCTGAATGACCCATTAGACAAGCCTGGGGCAGCTATTGCAATCTTTAGCACAGCCCTTCAATGTTTTCCTAGACTCGCACGCAAGGTCTACATGATGTCTCTCGTGGACATGCCATCCAGACAGGTTGACTGTATCGTCATGGAAGCGTATCAAAGTCAGCCCTGCAGCGTTGTCTTTGGCCAAAAGCCTTCATCAATATCTCTCTTCGCCCGCTTCTTTCTCCCTCTCTCTCTTTATTCTTCTCCTCTTCTTCTCATGCATCCGCTCTTCTGTGTGTCCGTCCCTCTGTAAATGGTTTGTCATTTTCTGGTGGATCAGAGTGGATCTTTTTTAGTCAGAGGGCAGTGGGGAGGGGGGCTGGGGTTGGTTAAGAGCCGTGGGTTGCCCCAGGCCATTTCTCTTTCCGGTTACAGGGTTCTAGGCGTAACGTGCAGCATGAAGGTCCACTTCTGAGTCTGATCTTATTAGGCTTATTGGACAGAGTAATGCTATGAGTCATTTCTCCCTCTCTCTCTCTCTCTTTCTTTTGCCCCCCCCTTCTTTCTCTCTTCCTCACTCTCTACCTCTTCCTCATCCTCTCTGTCTCTCTTACTCCCTCTATCTCTTTTCCCCTTTTGCTTCTTTCTTTGGCTCTCCATCATCTGTCCATCATCTCTTCATCTCTATTCTGTCTCTCTCTCTCTCTCTCTCTCTTTATCCCTCTGCCCCTACCTCCACCCCTCTACTGTTCTCTCTCTCTCTTTCTTTCTTTCTTTCTTTCTTTCTTTCTCTCTCTCTCTCTCTCTCTCTCTCTCTTTCTCTCTCTCTCTCTGCCCCTCTTCCACCCCTCTCATTAGAGAGTCTAATTGGTTGGCATCTCCAGTGCTCTTCCTCCTGTGGCCAGCTGCTCGTTCCAGCTGTTGTCGTCCAAATAATCATATTTTTCTCATCCCGCCATCAGCTGTTGTGAAGGTAACATAAGCCCACCAATATTGGCTGTGAGCTGTGCACTGGATTTAGTTACACTGTCTTTTCGTGTGTGTGTGTGTGTGTGTGTGTGTGTGTGTTTTGCTTACTCAAATAAAGGGTGTGTGATGTTTTTTTTTCCTTCTTCTCTCAATTCCGCTCCTCCAGTGTTCAAACTTGAAAGCAAAAGAAAAGTTGTTCTTTACTTTAGCAAGGTCAGAGGTAGCTGTCTGTAGCAGATGAGTAAAGTTTCTCTTTTGCTGTCAAAAGGCGCGAACATCAGTGTCGCGCAACACAAACGAGACCGTGTGAGGTGCGCACGCAAACAAACTGGAAAAGATCTGTCAGACGTGTCTGACATCGGCGAGAAGGAGACGTTCCCAAATGAGACCCGCCTTCCTCGTGTCGGATGCGGAGGAGAGTCGAGGAGTCGGATGAAAGGCTCGCTGTCAGAGGACGCCGGCGCGGAGGTTGATGAACGCACACATTTGGTGCGACGCTCTGCCTCTGCTCTTCCTGCCGTGGAGACTTTTGCCACAGTAAACTCTACGAGGCCCGCACACCCCCACAGCAACTACTTAATGAATGAGGCGTGACCAATAATACAGCTTTGTGTGTGAGGAGCTTTATGGCCAGGCCTGCGCTTTGAGCCTGGCTCGGATAACGTAGGGGGGGTGGGGGGTTGTGTGAAAGATAAAGACAGAGTGAGAGAGAGAGAGAGAGGGATGAGGAGAAAGTAGAGAGAGAAAATGGAAGGAGGAGTGAGAGGGTGGGAAGCAACAGCAGAGTGAATGATGGAGGGAGCAATGAGCAGGATGGGAAGACCGAGAGAAAGCAAATGAGCAGGACGGGAAGACTGAGAGAAAACAAATGTGAGTAAGATGCGAGGGGCTAAAAGAGAGCCTGAAAGAAACTGCTCAGACCTGTTTTTCCCTTTCTTCTCATCTCTCTCTTCTATTCCTCTCTCTCTTCTATTCCTCTCTCTGTGTGCGCCTGTCCTCCGAGGCCTTCCATCTTATACGGCTGCCTCAGAGGTCCTTTGAGTCACGGGGAGTAAAAGTGCAGCTCGGAGGCCGCAGGGTGGCCCTGCAACCCGATCTCACATTGATCAGGTTTCCTCCTGCGCCTCCGACGCGGCTCTTTTCACACCCCAGCGCCGGGGAAGTGGCCCCGTCACCATGTCAACGCCACCTCGCGGCATTCCAATTGATGTCATTGATTTTTCTTGTGGGAGGGGGGGGGGAGGGTGGGGAGGAAAACAAATGTGTTGTTCACAGCGTAGCTGCAAGACATGGGGCGTTACATGGCCCTTACATTGATCACTGGCTTCATGCTGACCTCAGATACATTTCACAAATCACTGCGCTCCATCCATTGT